>NC_056733.1:1663814795-1664064795 GCF_019279795.1 Protopterus annectens | reverse complement strand
ACACACACACACATATATATATATATATATATATATATATATATATATATATATATATATATATATATTAATGCAGAATGTTGCTACAGTGACAGAGGTTGTGCCAAGGAAGGCTCTTCTGAGACTGACATGTATGCCATCAGTTACTGACAGACATTATAAAATCATCATAGTGAAGTACCACACAATCACAGTTATGATTCTATGGAATAACAGAAGAAATATGAGCAATAAACATGGACAGTCTGAAACAATCTGGTCAGTCAGGAGGTATACACAGAACTCCTTAGTGCAAGAAATGTGGAACAAGCCTGACAAAGAGGATGTTTAAAGCCATGAAAATGGGGATATATCACATATACTGGACTAGATAAGCTTTCACAGTTGATGCATTCACACCCTCCTGTCTGTCCTAACACATATTAACTTGAGGAGCTGAGGTCCCAAGCCAAATACTTCCCACTAGTTAGTGACATGCATCTTCACAGCAGCCCACTGCTTTGTCAGAAATACACAACATATATGGTGGCCAGGCAACAGTACAGCTGACAAATATCTGGACATAACATAACACTAGGGTGAATACACTGAGCTGCTAGGCATGTCACAAGCACTGTCTGCACTACAGACAGACTGCCACAACACTAACCCAATTCACCTATGAGGGAATACACTCGCAATTGCAAATAAAGCAGGCAATACAGGCGTGTAACAGCAAAGAGTAACAGACACCAGTGTGAAAGTGCATACCCACAACCAATCTCAACACAGTCACAGTCACATAATGGTAAGCCTAAGTAATAGTATAGTATATGGACTGTGTGAACAAAAGTCATCATCGTGTTTGCCACTCACACACTAACACTACATATAGTGGCCCAATTTACAGTGTAGTCTGATGCCTGACTGTGATATGAGACATGTCTCAGTCTGGCCCTACAAACATATAGGTGACAGGGTATCAGAAACTGAAGCAGCATGCAATGTCGGATAGAACAGGTCCAAGAACACTGACATCTACCCCAGTCTGTACACAGGCCAAATAACAATCACAATACACGGCTGCATAATACAGAGACTTTATCAACAATCACCATAAGTACACAGATCTCACTACTGTACAGACTACAACAGAATGTCCAGGTTTTGTTCTCAAATGGTAGGCCTCCTATACATTACATGTCTGGCAGCCTGATATATCACTGCCTTGATATCAGGAATTATGTCAGTAAATAATGGTATACTGTACATATCCACCTCTTACTGCATGCCATATGAACAAAGGGTGACAGACTTGGGGGACAGAGGCAGAAACACAGGGCCAATATTGACATATTGCAGTTATAAACTGAGAACATTGCTGGTGTAACAGGGTTTGTTGTGACATACCTCTTCTGAGGGATATGAAGTCAGTATCACGCATGGATGTTACCATTTACTGACAACAATCATTAGAGTATGCTACTACATTTATAAAGACAGAACATGTGTGAGTGACACACCAAATCTAAGACTCCAAACTCTGGCCAGTCTGCAAATAGCCCTACAGGTGAGTGTTTTCTCAACCACATAACACTGTCATGCCAGACTTTAAATCATGCAGAACAGCCATATCCACACAAACCCTGTTAAACGAACATTACTTCAAATGTAGAACAGCAATACTTACATTCTGTCCCCATATCTGGAACATCCCCCTCCAGTTTGTTGGCCTTTCTCCACAGTGTTTGTTTTAAGAGGTATTTCCAACTACCCTCTGTGATGCTGTTTTTCACACACCCACATGAAGTCCTGTTCACAGTAAAGGAGAAGGGCCAACACCCACTTGCAGTGCTTACTTATAGGAGTGTGTTTCCATGCAATTGGCTATAGGACTGATTCCACAGCTGTTCCACATGCAATTAGCAGGTGGAGGACTCCAAGTCATGCACATGCCATCAGCTGATCATGATGCATTTTTCCACATCTACCGGGGGGGGGGGGGGCAGAGGAAAGAAAGGATGTGAGAAAGATCCAAGTGTGTTTGTGTATGATCTTTGGGTGGAGAGAGATCTCTGGGTATTATAATGATTGGCTATATATACATTTATGGCTGTGGATTGTCTACAACAACCTCCATGGTGTTTGACAGCTGTTGGCCTTGTAATGTGACATTGGGACATATGGGTCCTCAATATGAAAATGTAGCAAAATCCACCCTGCAATGGATCCTGTTATTACACAATCACACCAACACAAGATACTGCTGACACACACATGCACACATACACACTCACTTGCCAGTACTGTGTTTCAAACCACTACTTAGCTATGTATTGGTACTACAGTGTTACACAGTTATTGCAGGTGCCACAGAGCTTATATGTTAGAGAGTTGTCCAAAGGTATCTTTGAAGGTGAGTGACATCAGCTGCAATGCTAAAGGAGGGGAGAGGGAAGTGTAGGAAGTGTGAATGACCACAAAATCAGATGTCAATAAAAACACACACACTCTCACAGCTACCTGGACCAGGATTAGAATTCCTACCTACCTACCTACCTAGTTTGCTGCACTATGGTATTACACAGTTATCGCAAGCATCACAGAGATTATATTTTGAAGAACTGTCCAAAGGTATCTTTGAAGGTGAGTGACATTAGCTGCAGTGTTAAAGGAGGGGAGAGGGAAGTGTAGAAAGTGTGAATGACCACAAAATCAAGTGTCACAAAGACGCACACACTCTCACACACATTATTACAGATGGCAGGACAAGGATTAGAACTCCTACCTAACTAGTTTGCTATACTACAATATTACACAGTTATCATGAGTGCCACTGAACTTATAAGGCTGAGATTTGGCCAGAGGTTTATTTCAAGGTGACTGACATTAGCAGGCATGCTAAAGTAGGCCATTGGCAGTATTACTGGTGTGAATGGCCTCAAAATCATTCCTCTCCACACACACACACACACACACACACACACACACACACACACACACACACACACACACACACACACAGTTGCTAGGACCAGGATTAGAACTCCTACCTAACTAGTTTGCTACACTACAGTATTATTCAGTTATCGCAACCACCACAGAGCTTACAGAGCTGAGACTTGCCCAAAGGGTTATTCTCAAAACCATTTTTTGCCACACACACACACACACACACACACACACACACACACACACACAAACAAAAACACACACACACACACGCACACATTATCACAGTTGCCAGGACCAGGATTAGAACTCCTACCTAACTAGCTTGCTACACTTTAGCATTACACAGTTATCACAAGTGCCACAGAGCTTATAGGACTGAGACTTGGCTGATGGTTTATTTCAAGGTGACTGAAATCAGCAGGAGTGCTAACATAGGCAATGGGAAGTGCAGTGTGTGTGAATGGGCCATAAATCATTCCTCTAGAAACACACACACACTCAGTCACACACAGCTTTACATTTGACAGGACTGAGTATACAAATGCTACATGAATACTGATTTGTACTATCGTGTTACGCAGTTATCACAAGCACCACAGACACTATAGGGCTGAGAGCTACCAAAAGGAATGTGTACAGTGATTGACATCAGCACATCATGTGATATCAGCCAATTAGATGTGTAGTGGGTGGGACATGCCTCATAATGGAATTCTCTCTGTCACTGTCTCTCTCTTCCCCACATCTGTGTGTGTACATGTTTGATATATTATAGTGTGTTGGATTTGGATATGTGTGAGTATTCCTATCCAATGTGTGTGTGAAGCATGAATGGTGTACAATTTGGTGTGTGTGCACAGACATCTGTGAATGACAGATATGTATAGTCCACTGTGTTTTCAGACATGGGCTTCATTTCTTTATGTGTAGGAACATGACAAGTATGACCTTCTGTATGGAGTGTGAGAATCCATTCCAGGTAAGGTTGTACTCCAGTCCAGGGTTTGGTGTTCTACACATACAGCTAGCAACCTGTTTCTGCAGGATATCTGTAGATAGGTTGAAAATATGGAGTCAGAATGGGCAACAGATAGGGGGATACTGTAACTATTACTGTCTGTGCTGCTTGTGTTACATGGTTGGTGTTAGCAAAGATATTCAGACATATGTACTGGTTTACACTGTGATGTATTATGTCATCAACTACTGACAGATATAATTATTTGTTTACAGTTATTTACTGGGAAATACAAGATGAATGAAGCTGTCCAGTATTGTGGTCCACAGTCTACACATTCTTGCACACTCCTGCCATTCTGGAGGGGTAGCTACAGACACTTGCTGATGGGTCTGTATAAATGGTCCAGCACCTTGGTACTATGGTGTTTGAGGATCCCCTTCTTGTCCATATATCGACTTAACAGACTGGCCATATCCTGCTCTGGCCATACCTCTCAGCTGTACATATTTACCCAGGTTACCGAGAGGCAGGGCTCATATATCTGGTCAGTTCTCCTTCACATTGTGGTTTATGAGCAGGCTTGTAGCCACCAATTACTGGGTTTGCAGGCAGGGGTAGTATGGGCACACATCAGAGTTTCAGACTTCAAACACTCTATGACATCCATGCGTCTACACCCCCACTCTGTTATTCTATTCTCTTCCTAACATTATGCGAGTGATATCTGAGAAGTATCCCTATAGCTGACCCTTCATCCCAGCGGTATTTATGGATTGGTCCATAGTTCATACAGTGGGACATGGGGGATGTGTTCCTGGGATTTGTCAACATGAACTTGCATTTGTATTCTGTTGACTGTGTTAGGTTGTTAGTTGTGATCTCACTCTCCAGCTACATGTACACAAATGTTCATAGTATGTGCCATGCTACACAATATGATCCTGCGGAAACAGCTGCAGCAGGAACAGCATGGGGCAAGGCCACAAAGATCCCCACCATTGCCAAGGTCAGCACAGGCACTATGGGTGTGGCACAAGCCTTTGACAGAGGACTGCAGGCCATTTGGTAGTGATGCAGGCCATCTTTAGCAGGCCACTGCATTCTGTCACTCCTGCATTCCCAGGCTGTGAGCCAGTGGATTCCCCTGGGGTGACAGGTAAGTGTGAGACGTGTTAATGGCAATAGTTCCTGTCCATATCGATCCATTGGTCTGGATGCAGGCAGGGTGCTGCTTACAGCTAAGGACACACCTGCATAGGACAGCTCTTCAGCATGCTGCATTCTGTGGATATTCTCATACAGAAGTGGGGTCATACTGTACGCATTCCCAACAGCAAGTATATGACCTGTGATAAACCTGTGGCTGATGGTGGGGTGAGCTGAGTGCATGTGTGATATGGAAGTTACTTGCAGCTGACTTACAGATATACCTGGGACATTCCCCTTATGCTGCCTTGTGAGGGGACATAGACAGCCTCTCATTACTTCATAACTGTGCCTTTTGTGGTCTGCCAGTGATTGGCCAGACTACATCAGTATTCCATACTACACAGACAACTAATGTGCTGCTAACCTGCCTGTACAATTCCAATGTTGTGTGCAACTGACAGTTAAATTTTATGCACTCTGTCTATGGTACTTCCACCTGTGTACTGTGTGTATGTATGGGCCCACATTCATGCCATGTCCATCTTTCATATGGTGACAGATATTGACATCTGGACAGTGAGTATGGACGACTGATGACATAGGTATTGCTGAGAAGCATTGTGTTTGGCACTGCAGTTGTCGGAACATGGCCCTGTCAACCACAGTACTGGCCATAGGCCACCAAGACACAACCCTCCATGCCTACATGCTGACCACTTCCAGACAATATTGAACACACAATAGCCTAACCCACAGACCCCTGCATATTGTACACATGCAACAATCTATCCAGTAGATTGGACCAGCTCGGGTAATCTGTGCTCCACTGATACTGCCCCTCACACTTACATGTTACTGCATTTCTACATAGGATTGTGGGGGGGGGCACACCTGCCAACTTTAAACTGTGCTATGACTGTATTGGTATGTCAGGTACTCTGTTGGCTTCCACATCATTTTGTATTCTGACCTATCATGCAGACTGGAGACATATCAGTGGAGTACAGATATTAGGTTTTATTGACCTACATTTCAGTTTCAGACTTCTTACCCTTCAGAACTGACATACAACTGCCAGACCTGTTGCAATCTGTCTGTGTAGGTCTGGAGGGGGGCTGTTCACCATTGCCATCAATTGGAGGCCTTAGCCTAGCCTTTCTTTATGGTTATCTACACATGTTCTGCTGGCTGAGGCTGGAGATGGGTATGTGAGCCTCACTGACATGCATGTGTGTCCTATGGACACATTTGGGCCATCACGTGTACTGCAGTGGGATTTGTCACCTTGTCTAGTACTGCCTAGTGTGTTGAAACCAGGATTTATTATGGATTTCATGCTGCCCATATAGATGTCCAGTATCTGATGCCATTCCATTCACCACCCAATTCCATTGTATCCTCGCATCCATACCATAGATACAACTATCAAAACATACTACTCCATTCAGTAATTGATAGGAAGAATAATTTACCTTGTGGCTGGGCCAGTATTGAGGGCGGTGCTGAAGGGCTGATTATGTCGGATGCACATAGTACACTCCCTATACATGGTGAAGCACAGGTAGTGTCATGTTTGGCATCACTTTTATTGTATGTGCGAGTCAGAGAGAGGTGTCATTCCACGGGTCCCTACCATGTCAGTGTATGTGCTATGCGTTCCCTCTTTGCCAAGGCCTGGGCATACTGGGCACACCTCCTTCTGCCTACATGGGCAAGCTTAGGTGGTTCCTCCTCCAAGTCTCTTTGTGCCTGTGCTGGCCTTGGCAATGGCGGGGATCTTTGTGGCCTTGCCTCATGCTGTTCCTGCTGCAGCTGTTTCCACAGGATCATATTGTGTAGCATGACACATACTATGAACATTTGTGTACATGTAGCTAGAGAGTACTGCAAGGCTCCACCGGATATTTACAGGCAGTGGAACTATGACTTCAGCTTCCCAAACATATGCTCTATTATAACTCTGGTTTGTGCGTGTGCCTCATTATGGAGTTCTTGTTCAGGTGTGTGTGCATTTCTGAGGGGTGTCATCAGCCATGGCTCCAGTGCATAGCCAGCATCCCCCACTAGGTGGCCATATGGGATGCCCACACTGGCAAATGACTGGTACAGCTGTGTCATATGCCAGATGTGGGAGTCGTGATAGCTTCTAGGGCTGCCAGTACACACATTCAAGATAATGCCCTGGGCAGCACACAAGACCTGGCAGTTGATGGAGTGGAAGACCTTCCGGTTTGTGTAGACCTCACCTCACTCACCAGGTGGTGCTTTGATGTGTATGTGTGTGCAGTCTATAGCATCCACTACCTTAGGGTATTTTTCCATTTGGTGGAAGAGACACATACTGCTTGTCAATGCCTCATGGGTGATGGGGAAATATATGTGCTCACCGGCATGTGCTGACATGACATCCAGGAACTGGTGGAGTACCCTGGATGCTGATGACTGTGAGATCCCCATGATATCCCCAGTTGCCCTTTGGAAGATACCTGTGGCTAGCATTCTTACACCTACACATACCTTGGTATCCACTGGGATGGGTTCCCCTCTGTTGGTTCTCTGTGTGAGGCAGGGCTGGCACAGCTCAACAATTTGCTGTAGAATGTCCCTGTCCACCCTATTGCTCTCTACTATCTCCAGCTCATGTAGGCCCTGGTAGGTTACCCTTGGTCTGTACACTCTTCTCTTCCTCCTCACTGTGGGATGGTCATCAGCATTCACATCCTCACCACCCTCAGCCTCTTGCACATATTTCCCTGTCTGTGTACACCAGTGGTGTAGAGTTTGTTGGAAAAACAAGAGTGAATGGAGTTTGCATAGTTTATAGTACTGTACTGGGCTGGGCTGCTGTCTGTGTAGTTGGCTGAATCTGATACATTTCACCTGCCAGCTATGCTAGTTCTCCTTAATTGCCTTCCTAATGCTGTTTTCCCTTCCCATTGCCGTCCAATTAAGCCCCGAGGAGTGACATACCCAGTGCTCACATGTGAACTGAGCTGCTATTTCCTGTTTTTCCTTTTTTTTGTGTTAAAACCTGATGCGCAGCATGCACACCCATTTAAGCAGGGAAAACAGTGCTAAACAATGTGAGACACCCCCCCTTCCTGAGCTCTGCTTAGCTAAGAGCAAACACGTGCTGCAGGGCTCCAATAAGTTTACACCAAGCATGACACACCCCCTACTGAAGTCATCCTCTTGTCCTGCCTACATGGCTCCCTATTCCTGCACCTGCATGATTAGGTGCAGGCTTTCAGTAGGTAGAAATATGTGATTCAGTATAGGTACCTTAATTTGAATACCCAGTGTGCAGGTCCATAGTTACAATTCCCAAGCATACCCTTTCCCCTTGGCAACCACTGCTCCCTTGTCTTGTTTACATTCTGCCTGCCATTGACTACAATGGTAGAATGCATATTTATGTTAAATGACAGTTTTTCCCCTTTTTTTTTTATTTTCGGCACCCTCGTGTTTGCGCGCTGCTGCCCTTAGCTTAAACGGCTGAGATCGGCCAAAAAAAAGTTTTATTTTTATAATAATTATGTGGATTTTAATGCCAATGACCTTATATTTGGCCATTGGCCTGTCTGTTCTACATAATACATACTTTTCACGAGCTATCATGCATCCATTTTGTCAGATGCAAAAATGTATTCGGCTACTAGCCAGATACATTTTTGCACTAACACTGTTCCTATATGGAATCTGTTCAGATTGCTGGCTTGGAAAATCACATCATTTGGATGGTTTTCACTAGCAAATGAGGTGATATGCATACTGAATGGAATTCCATGCAGGAACAGTATAGGGCTGCTTGCGCACACGAAAGTGGCCCTATCCTGGATTGCACGGCAGCCATATTGCATGCAGGAGCTGCTACATTGTCTTACTTTTATTGTAGTACTCTCTCAGTTATTCTCTGTACTACTGTTAACATTCTGTGCTTTACCTTGACTCTCCTCCTTTTATTTTCTCTTCTCTTTCCTTCTGTCCTATCTTACTACCTCTTATTTCTATCACATTATGTTAGTCTGTTATACTGTTAAAACTGCATTTTTGCATTAGTATATATTTCACACAACTGCAATAGTTCTAGTAGTCAGTTATATGTTATTTACTTAGTAACCAAAACATATTGTATATCATATTGTCTTCATGTAAAGCTTTGATTATTTATACTATTTTTCATGTGGTATAGCACTTAATTACTTGTATTTTTTTGTCTGATTTATTTGATGTTATTAGCCTGGTCCTATCTGAAAATAATCTTTGCTCTGCAGGGCCAATGTAGTCTGTAAAATGTAACTAACTAACTAACTAACTAACTAACTAACTAACTAACTAACTAACTAACTAACTAAAACTATGTTGGAATTTATTTCATCACATTATTCAAAATATTTATTTATTTTTGTTAGAATTGCTAGAACACTGAAGCACAACATTGTCTCATCACAGAACTAGAATATTCCTGGAGGTTCGAGCAGCAACTTCATTGTTAATTTTCCCCATAAAATTTATCTCAACATTAATCATATTATTGTCTTTTCTCATTTATTTCAAATAGTCATTTTTGTCTTTCATACACTTTCTAGCCTTGACTCATACCTCTCAACTGTACAGATTTTTGCAGAATGTCCAGATTTTTACCTCATATTTTGGTCCATTTTTCATAAAATTGTGGTTTTCTGGCAAGTTATTGGCAAAACATTAAATATTGAAGTTAGAAAATAATGACAGACAATTGAGTTTCAGACTTCACTCCCTTCAGAAAATTCATGCTAATGTAAAATCTGTTATTCTAGCCACTTTCTAAGTTTGTAAGAGAAATATTTAAAATGTGTCCCTATTTTTGGTCCTTTGTCCCACTTTTATTTATGACTTTGTCTCGATTTCTTGCTCTAAGAGGTTGAGAGGTATGGGCCTTGTATAGCAATGTTTTTTCTTTAATGAGTTATGTATTTGTGTTACCAGTTTTAAATATCCTCTTCATTTCTTTCAGTGGGCTAATCATACATTTGGGACAGTTAAGGCATTTAACTGCTTTCATAGCTGCAAACGTTCTATTGTTCCACCTCAGCTAACTGGTGAGAACTCTCTTAACTGTATGATAGCCTTAAAAAGCTAGGCATTTGAACTACATGTGTACAAAGTTTAGACACCATTTTCATAAAGCTCTTGCCATAATTCCATGGTCTTATCAGCTTCTCTTCTTACATCAGTATAATGGATTTACTGGACGTCCAACAACTAATCAGGAGAAGGTGAATCAAGGTAATCATCATGTATGTACAAAATATTCCCAAGGATAGCTACTTCATGTAGTATAAAATATGCCGGAGAGACAAACTGCACTCCAGAGGAACCATAGGAGTCAGCATAATAAATACATGAACAAAAACATGCCTGAATAGCATGATTCAGTGTCTGTTTTTAATGTCAAACCATGGATAAACAAAACATGAGTAGTTCATTCTGTTTGTTAATGTGCATATAGTAAATTCAGAGAACTCAAGGAATTGAGAGAATAAGGAAATCCCCCTTATTCCCAAGGTCTTGTCTTCCTAGATTTGGTATCCTTAGATGTGCTGGGAGTATGGGGGGGTACTAGGGGATTTACCTCCATGAAAAAATAATTTATGTTTTAAATTTGACTTTGTGCTTTGTCAGCATACACTTTTCTCTGGTATTTGCTGTGAGTTTTCATTGCTGAGTAATAGATTCCATTATTTTAATAGGGCATGTTATTAATTCCGAGGCGTTAACAGTAGTGGAGACTGTAGAGGAGTACAACAAATGGCACTGACAAATGTTATAATCATACTAGACCTGCTTTTATGTGGGTTAAGAATGAGAATGAGAATCTCTGAGCAGTTTGTCAAGGGAGGAAATGCACATTTTAATATTTTATTGTGCAACAATGAGAGATTTTGCCCTCTAGACCAAGACTATGTTATTTGTATTATAGGTTAAAAAGGTTACTGTAGTTTTAAAATGCTTGCATACATGAGAAAAGCTAAGGATCAAGTTTAGAATTTTATGGGGACTCTTATGGGGGCACTTATGGTTATGTTCTTTTTAAATCATGTGTTGTTCCATACTCCTGCATATGCTTTCTTTCTCACAGTTAATTGCTGATCAAGCTGAATTTGTATAAGCCATAGATTTTTTGCATTTTGCAAAGATGATCATTGGAAACAGGATTTATTGTTTTAGAAAAAACAAGGAAATGTATGCCTTTATTTTAATGTCTCTCTAATATGTTTTACTAACCTACGGACTTTATTTACTAACAGCCTTTCCTGAATCCACATTGTAACTTGCTGCAAGGTTGTCATCGGTGGAATCTTTCCCAGGAAGGAAAAAAGCTATGTATGAACTTTTTGTCATGGAGTTTAGTTATGATATTTAGTACTGCTAGCAGTCAAAAGTTATTAGTTTGCTGACTGAGCCACCGCTCACTCTATTTAGGAAAGCATAATGTATGCTACTTTTTACAACTTAAGAACGAGTACTCTCCCTAGCACTCTGTTTTTGTGTGATGTAGAGTGCATGTGGCTTTCTTTGTCTCTGTTTCTATATATGTAACAGACTGCCTCTCTGCTTCTGCATCTATCTTTTTTGTATCTGCATTATGTGTGGGCATAAAAAAAATTACACACGCACACACAAACACACACACACACACACACACACACACACACACACACACACACACACACACACACACACACATATATTTATTTCCATTTGTATACCATGTTTGCCTGACTGAGAATAGTGAAAAAAATATTTTTATCAGAAGCCAGGGGAAAAGAGCTTTATAATTTGCATGCATTTTAGTAGTACACATAAAACCATTAGGGTGTAAACAATAACATAGGCACAGTTATCACTAATTAGATTACATTAATATGAGATAAATGCATATCTATCTCTCTCTCTCTTTCTCTCTCTCTCTCTCTCTCTCTATATATATATATATAGATAGATATATATGTGTGTGTGTGTGTGTGTGTGTGTGTGTGTGTGTGTGTGTGTGTGTGTGTGTATATCGATATAGAAGCATATCTGGATTTACCAGTGTCCTGTGCAGATACCCTGAACAAGCACCCACCCCTTCTACCCTTCAGGTTAAGAAAAAAAAAAAAAAAACATTACCTTACTGTGTTAAACCAATTGCTAGCCATGCCCTCCCCCCAGCTCTTCAACTGAAGATCCAAGAAAAAAAACAATTATTCCTTCTACTTCCACACCCACCAGGTGGTCAGATGAACAACACACCCCGTCTCCCCCACCTTGGCCATTCATGTCCTGCTTGTGTGCCCTGCCCAGCCTACGAGACTTTTTATTAAAAAAATAAATTACTACTAATAATAATAATTTCTTCTTTAAACTGTAGCAAACAGTGGCTACAATTCTATACCCTGCCTGAACTGAGGGCTACAGCACTCAGGTTTTAGTTAAAAAAAACAGAAAGTTTTGTTGTTACTTTTAAACTATAGGAAACTGCTTGCTGCAATGTAGCAAGTAGTTGCTATAGTTTACACTGTATACAGAGTGCTATAGCACTTAGGTTTGACTGCAAATGCAATGCCAGTTTTTAAAAACCCCTGCTGCACTAAGGAGAGCTCAGGATTGGATGAGTGTACCTCCACCAACACTTTGTTCCTAGAGGAGTTGCCCTTCTTATCCTGCCCTAGATATTCTACCATATGAGTGCATATAGGTTTACTATCAATTGTGCGAACAACAAGCTGTTGGCACGTATTCTGCTGAAAATCAGATTGTCGTTTGCATAATTTCGAGTGTATGGGGTAGTTGAACACACTTATGCAAATGCAGTAGTGCATTTGCATAAGTGTGGTCGACAAATTGTACGAAGATTGTGGTACAGTGGGAATTGGAAATATATATTTAGCAGGGGGTGTGGGGGTGCAAGGGGGCTTGCCCCCCTGCAAAAATGTGATATTATTTTTTATTATGTAAGTTACAACAGCAAACATAAGGTAATACAAAACAGAGAGCGCTGCTCAGGGTTCGACATCTACATCGAAATAACTTTCATCATTTTGGAGCGGTATTTTGCATAGGCGAAAAACGCATTTTCAACATTACGGTTTGGTAACATGCATGGAAATTGTTTGGTGTTTCAATTTAATGATAGCAAACCATGTATATATATATATATATGTGTGTGTGTGTGTGTGTGTGTGTGTGTGTGTGTGTGTGTGTGTGTGTGTGTGTGTATGTGTGTCTGTGTGTGTGTGTGTGTGTGTGTGTGTGTGTGTGTGTGTGTGTGTGTGTGTGTGTGTGTGTGTGTGTGTGTGTTTCATTCAACTCAATTAAATACCATACTTTGGATATGAAATATGTCCTCCAGAAACAATTACCTGTCCTACAAGTTTAAGCATTACGCAGAGGAATTATTTTATTCCAGAAATATATATAGTAACAATAAAACTGATACAAAACATTTTAGATAGCCTGTAAGCACAATTATGCCCTACAGAGTGGGCATTATAGGGGAAATTACAGACCTCCTATGGATATAGGCTCGTACTAGGCTAACTTCCCTTATGGCCATTTTAAGCCTGGCCAATTACCCCATGTCAGAATCAAACCCTGCATCTTGCGCTTCTAAGGTAAGCACCTTAACCATTACGCCAGTCTCCCTATGATCTGACATTTGTCTGCTCTGTCATGCATTATTGCTTGCTTATGTGCTGTTGTGAGATGCCGTTCTGTCCCAGATGGGGTCTCTGCCATACACAGGTCCATTAATGCTGCCTGCTAAAAGTTATCATGTTCTTGTTGTTTGCTCATTGTGTTACAGGTTCAATGAAACATGACTTGATAAACTGCAAGACTGACATATATATCACAAACAAGATTAAAATGCATTATTCCTTTCAAATACTGGGATAGGGTGGAAACAACTCAATATTATAATATTATAAATTTTAATGATAACGGAAGGCGTATCATTCTTGCAACCCTACTTGTAACATGTCTTCATTATTTTGAAAAAAAATGTGTAATCATTTATCTTCAGGGTTTTTTAAAAATAAATACAATTTCCAAAGTCTACTGAGAACATAACCTGTTTAAAATTTGCATTGTCTTTAAAAGTTAAATAGGAACACTTTTTTTTCTTGTTTGCTAATATTATCTTGCACTAAAACTGAACATTTTATCAAACCACACGGAAAGTTTAGACTAAGCTTAAAGAACATATTTGGTATTATTTCAGTGGTTCTATACCAACAAAGATATAGCTAGCTATTTTAACGAACCATGCTGCCCCTCCCAAACCTGCCATACTCCCAAGGCAAACAAATTCACAAATGCAGTACTGATTAGGAATAAATGCTGGTATACAGCAAACAGTGATCAGGATCAACCAATTGCACTGTTTAACACTGTGTGCCTGGAGCGGCTACCCCCTTTATCCCACCCTAGCTACACTACTGTATTCCAATATCAGATGCTGAATCTCAGGGCCCATTTCTATAGATTATATTAACTGCAACATATAAGCTCATTACCAGTAAGCAGAATTTATGAAGACCATACATATTTAAAGCATGACATGCCCCTGTATATAACAGTTATACCACTGAAATGTGTATTGTAGCAAGGAGGGCTTTACCTAAATCATGTACACCAAAGCTGTGCCTCTGTCTTTGCTTAATGATAGATAGATACTTGGAGCTACATATTTCAGTAAAGACAAGGAAGGACAGATTCTACAACACATTATATTACCGACACTTATTTGGTTTTGTTTTTCTGCAATCTATCAGTTGTGCTTTCTTCTCATTCCATTGTATTCTTTTGAATACAGATATGGTAGTTGCAATCAATAACATGCTGTAATATAATAGCAAAGTGCACATCAGGTTTATACTGATATTAATAGAGATTTTCATAAATTTCTTGTTAGCATGCAGTTACCAGATGGCTTCTACATGTTGTAATACTAAAATTCATTAAAAATGTGGCTAGTTCTGAGATGTTGGGTGGAAACAGGAAATTATTATTTTACAGAAAGTTTGGTAGATAATATACTCTTCCTAAGGAATAGTTGGGCTCAGACTAAATTGGAATTTCAAGGAATGCACACAACTGGCTTATTGAGTATTTACAAAGGGCACAAAACTAAGTAGGTCCTCATTAGATATGCTCTGAAGTTTGTTCATTATGTAAGGAAAGGGATATATAAATAATTCACATTATGTTTCAAGCTGGCTCTCCCTTCCTTTTTTCTAAAACTAGATTATTTGTAAGTACTTATTCATTTGTGTAGGCAAGTAACAAACCCATTACCCACTTTCCCCCTGAAACAGAACTTCCCTAAAACATTTGAACCTGTCTCTCCCCTTCCTTACTCTTTACTGGAAGCACACTGGGAACTTCAAGGGTCTTCTGTAAGAGATAGTGGGACATAAGGCCTAATGGTTCAGTACTCTGTTTCCAGCTGAAGAATGTCTAGATGCTTGTAAATTCTACGGAAAGTCAGTCATTTCAGGCTTCATGCTGGTTTTCAGAACCAATTTTCACAGTTCAGTGGTTTTGTTATTGGAGTTTGGGCTGCTATAATGTATACTTTTCCAGTATTTATAGCTATAGCTTATGGGTATCACAGCTGCTGTACAATGCAGCAGGAACGCAGGTAATGAACTGTCTGAAGTTTTAACCTTTAGGCTTATTCCCTTGTGAAAAGCATTCATTTCCTATAAAACAGAATCTGTTTATTCTTCTCATTCTTATTGCAGTTTTTTTCCACTATGGTTTAATCCTAGAGATTTCTTTTGAGCCTTGACTTCATATTTCTTTTTATATTTGACAAATTTCACTAAGTGGAGTCTCCTGTCAGCTCAGAATGACATGAATAAAGTCTCTAAGAAGATTTATTTAAAGAGGATGACCCAGGCTTAATGTACAGCTTGTTAGATTAATGAAGGCTGCCCATGCTCTGGTGTCATTTAAGTCACAAGGGTGTGCTCCTTTAATGAGGTATCAGGAAGGAAGGAAGTGGTTACTTTAGCTTTTATATATTCGCTAACAATGCCTCTGCACTTTATCATTTATTTAACAAATATTCTGTGTGAAGTCGTACATAGAACCTAGTTTTCTTTTACACAAGTCAACAATAATATTGGATGCAATAAACATTTTGGAAGAGGTGATATAAAGATAAGTTATGTCTCATCCGAAAACCGCTTTCTACTGCAGCCAAAACAGAACTTAAAAATCTTATCAAGGCCTACAGTGGCAATGTGGCTAAACAATAACCTTTTTCAAGGTGTTGTATGCCTGGAAGAGTTACTATTTGCACAGTTCTTTACACAACAAGAATCATATTCTTAGGATGGATTTCACACTGTCTGCAAGTGCAAAACTAGATCCATCAACCTATCAAGGTCTTACTTAAATATTGTAGTCCTTATAGTGTTTTGGCCAGCCTGATACTCCTTATAGTGTTCTGGCCAGCCTGATACTAATGAAAAGCATAGCCTTCATTTTCCAGTGTCATGCTATGTCATCCACTGCTTCCTTTGAGTATAAACATACATTGCCATCAGCACGCCATAGGGACTACCCTACATTTGCACATACAATGTTGTATCCCATATGTAATGCAGTCCGTTTCTCACCCCCTCACCACTCTGACAAACAGTCTCAGACCCATCAATGACAGGACTTAGAAACTGATTCTCAATCACATGAAATTTAGTGGTGAACTAGGAAATGAGCTGAAATGAAATGCAAAAGTGTAGCCATTATCACATTTGTTAAACAAAACATGACAATGGCTAACATTATAGATGCTACCCACTCCAAATAATATGGTCATAAGAGATCTTAACATCCTTTTAGACAGTTCCCTTTCTTCTGACCATCATGTAGCAACAGCAGTCAGAAAATCTTTCTGTTTAGCCCAGTTAATAAGTAAAGATATCTCATCCATGTCAAAATAAGTTATCTAAGCTCTATAATATACAAATAACAGTCAAGTTGTAGAATATAATACTCCTTTTTGTATGGATCTCTTCAAATACATTACACAGCTGCAATGACCTCAGGGGATCCCAATTAAAGATCAACAGATTAAAGACAATCAGTTACCAAGACAGCTTGAAACTCAGTCCCTATACCTTGTCTGTATATACCACTGTGTGATTTATTCATACCATGTTTTGTTATTAATGAATACCTCTCAACCTTTTAGCACAATAAATCTAGACACAGGCCCAAAAATACAGACATATTGTAAATATTGTGGTTATAAATGTAGAAAGGTGCTAGAATAATAGGTTCTTCATTGGCATGCATTTTCTGAAGTATATGAAGACTGAAACACATATGTTTGTCTTTATTTAGTGATCTCAGCCCTTAAAGATTTTTCATAAAAGCAAAAAATTTATTAGGAACAGATCAAAAAATATCAGGCAAAAACATGGACATTCTGTGAAAATCTGGACAGTTGAGAGCTATGCAACAAAACCGATGGTTTCACAGACACTGAAACTATAGACCTCAATCTCCATCACCATATGAATAAAAAATGTTGGAGGGACACATTTATTACTCAGTGCTTCCCCCATCTCTTCAATATGTTAGATAAATAGAGCAATACCCATGTTTGCACTCTATAACAAACCTTGATAATTAGATGGGTGCCCATAAATTCATCCATCTCTTGACTTGTTTGCCCTTTCTGTAGGAAGTTGATATTCTATAAGGGTGAATATTGGCAAAGACTCACTCTTCCTTGTATACTCTGTGAATCTATAAATGTGAGCAGTGGCTAGCAATTTTCTTTTTTTCACGGATCATAGTAATAAGACAATGGTAGCCTGCACTTAGTTGCCCCTTTCAACAATTTTCACTTCTGAGTAAGCAACTTATAGTAATTTGTTACTATGCTAGTGAATACCTAGAACTATGCATTAATAAACTTAAACTATAGTTTAAGTGCTAGTAAATGATTGCCATTAGCAACCAATCACAGTACTTTCCATGCATTCTCTAGTCAAGTAGTCATTTGACTAGGGGCCATGGATCTTAAGGGATAGTTTTCTCTTTGCAGATATGTCTTTTCTTTTTTAATTGTGAGGAGAAGCCAAATAAACTTTCAGCAGAATATATGTGTACTTTTATTTGCTTTTACCATGACTGATACTAGGGAGAGGTTCCTGAATTCTTATCAACTTCTTTGCTCAACACGCATGAAACTGTAATGCCAAACATCGTTGACATGTCTGTAATCCTCAAAAATTTATCAAAAAAATCATGCAAGGCCAAAAATATATGAGGTAAAATAAAATAAATTCTATGCAATTAGGGGCAGGTGAGTGGTATGTTTCCCTGTATACTGCTCAACTTTTCTCAAGAAGTTTGAACATATCAAAACAAAATGTGTGACACAAAATCAAGAAAATTTTAACTATTACAGTAATTCAACTAAAATGTTAATAGTACAAAAAGTTTTGCATTCACATACAATTTCTGAGAAGTATAAGAAGTGTGAAACTCTAATATCTAGCATTATTATTGTGTCTTTGTTCCTCAGTGATTTACCAAAAAATCAAAAATTTTATGAGTGAGAGGACAAAAATATGAGAAAAAAAATCAATGATTTTCTGCATGTTCAGACACAGTGGAGAGGTACTTGTTCTTTGGGATATGCAGGAAAGGACCAAAATAGTAAAACAGGGATTCTAGCCACTGTAGCCACCAGTAACAGAAGAAAAACAGGCTGGAAGGAAGCACTCGTTCACAATTTCTTCAAGGTTTAATGGCACAAAAAAATGGATGAGCAAAACACCAAAACACTGATAACACTCCAAATATGTTTTTGTTCACAAGAACTTCATCAGAATAATAAATTACATAACAAAGACCCATTAAATAGTTCCCCAATCAAAAAATGACCAATAAAATCACAAAATACAATTTAAAAAATAAGGCACCAGAAATACTTCTTAAGTAAGGCAGCCACACAAAAGTATTCCAATATTCCAAGAAAGCCTTTATGAGCGCTTTCGTTACTTTAATTCATTGCATACAAAACGGAACTTCATCAGATACAACGTGATACATCATATCCCCTCATTTAAATATCCTTACATGTCATGTGGTTTACAACCATTTTAAAATTCACAGTAATAAAATCATTTATATTTCACATAATAAAAACAAACACATGCATATTGTTAATAAAAGACCTTCTACTTGGAACTTCCTACCTATTATTTATATACATAAATGTGTAAGTCCCGCTACTTTATTTATTAATTTAGTTATTTGTTAATTTATTTATTCATACTACTATCCCAGTTACTTGCTAAAATCTATACTAACCATATAATCAATTACTCTTATTTGTTAATTGATTTCAAATATTTTCTACTCTCATATTAAACATACTATTAATACTATTAATTTATATTCTATAATTTAAGCCTATCATTTGAAACCAGGCTTAAATGATAGAATATCAGTTAATAATATGCTTAATATGAGAGTAGAAAATATTTGAGATCAATTAACAAATATTTAATAAGGGTTAGGTTTACTATTATTAGATGAACGTTAATAGTAGAACATCTTGATTATATAGTTAGTATAGATTTTAGCTAGTAACTGGGATAGTAGCATGAATAAATAAATTAACAAATAAATAAATTAATAAATAAAGTAGCGGGAATTGCACATTTATGTATATAAATAATAGGTAGGAAGTTCCAAGCAGAAGGTCTTTTATTAACAATATGCATGTGTTTGTTTTTATTATGTGAAATATAAATTATTTTATTACTGTGAATTTTAAAATGGTTGTAAACCACATGACATGTAAGGGTATTTAAATGAGGGGATATGATGTATCACGTTGTATATGATGAAGTTCCATTTTGTATGTAATGAATTAAAGTAACGAAAGCGCTCATACAGGCTTTCTTGGAATATTGGAATACTTTTGTGTGGCTGCCTTACTTAAGAAGTACTTCTGGTGCCTTATTTTTTATGATTGCTGGACATTTTTTTATTTTTTGTGGTTTACAAAATAGAATTTAAAGACAGTTAAAATTCCAAGTGCTGCCACTTTCTTTCTTTTCTTTCACAAATGCACTTTTCTTACTAGTATAAATATGTATTTTTATTAATTTTTACAATCATACTATTGAGTTATTTTATTGACATTATATGAGTGATTGCATGAACAGTTTTTACATATATATTTTTACCATTGTTTTTAGGATGTAATTAGTATGTTCTGACAACAGGTGGCAGTACTTGGAATTTTAAATGTCTTTTTAAATTGTATTTTGTGATTTTCCACGGTGGTGCAGTGGTAGCGTTGTTGCCTCACAGCAAGAGGTTCTCCCGTTCGATTCTCGGCTGGAGTGCGGGCAGTGCCTTCTGTGTGGAGTCTGCATGTCCTCCCCGTGGTTGGGTGGGCATTCGAAAGACATGCGTAAATGGGCATGCCTTCGTTGAAGGTTAAATGTTGAGCTCGCACCTCGGCGTTCATCAAAATCTACTGCCAATCATTAGCGGACCGGAGTTCTGCTGTGATGACCCCTAACCGGGAAAAGACAACAACATTTTGTGATTTTATTGGTCATTTTTTGATTGGGGGAACTATTTAATGGGCCTTTGCTATGTAATTTATTATTCTGATGAAGTTCTTGTGAACGAAAACATATTTGGAGTGTTATCAGTGTTTTGGTGTTTTGCTCATCCACTTTTTTGTGCCATTAAACTTTGAAGAAATTGTGAACCTGAGTGCTTCCTTCCAGCCTGTTTTTCTTCTGTTACTGATATGCAGGAAAGGAGGCATATGGTGAACATAGACACATGCAGTCATACACATGCACTTATGCACAGTTATGCATACAAACACACACACACACACACACACACACACACACACACACACACACACACACACACACACACACACACACTCACTGTGATAAGGATTTTGATAACCCTCTTTAAAAAAAAAAATGTAAGCAGCAGCACAAAGATGCTTCTACACATGTTTTTTCTTTTATAATTGGTAGCACATGAAGCAATAAGCTCCAAGCACTACAAAGTATTATGATTGTGACTCACAGATCATATGCTTTGATTATGTGTTCCTGAGCCTCAGATTCACCTCTCAAACTTTGATATCTAGGTAAATTTCTCACATCTCTGTCTCAAACACATAAAAATTTGGTTATGAATGGAGAACATGAACTTACTGTCAGATGAGTAATTGTCCTCACCTGACATGGTGTAATCATGGCTGCAGGGCAAAAGATTTAAAAAAGTTGTTCCTCTTCTACTGAGCAAGCCATACATAATGCATTTCATTTAATGACATTATATCAAGAATAAAGGATGTTATCAATATGTGCCCATGTGTTCGGCTATTGTCACCAGTAAATTAAAAACAATCTACATGTTTTGACATAATGCATGCATTGGTTAATTATAAACATATACTTCAATTTTCTTAGGAATGAATGAGAAATCATTATTTGCAATGGAAATACTGATGAAGTGCAGTTCTCATATTTTGATACAATACCATTTTATACCTAGCTATTTTGATAGTGTGAATGCTAGTTTGCTAGGTATGTGTTCACGTGCATGTGCGGACACACACGCACAGAAACACACACACACACACACACACACACACACACACACACACACACACACACACACGCACACTCATTCATTTGTTTCTTTTAGTTGCTAAAGTATGTAATAATGTAATGCTACTTAGAAAGAATGTTTTATAGCAGCAATAATTTAAGTGGAAAAATGGATTTGTCATCTTAGAAGCACTAATGCACTTTTGGCAGGAAACTCTGGTACAGTCAGAGCTCCTTAACTAATATTGATTAAGTAGGAAGCCTGCTTCAGCCACAGATATGAAAAAAAAGCCAGTGTAATTGCATGCCTAATTTCTATGTCTCTGCATCTGAATCATGCAGGTACAGTGGGTTACTGCTGTCATATGTTTCACTCATTAATCTGAAGTTAATGAGGCATAAATGAATGAACTGACAAATGACAGTCATATAGTAGGCCAGTGACTGTTACCGCAGCTCCGCATTTTGTAATTGTCTCTGAGAGTGTGTGAGTGATGTGGAATATGACATTGATTTGGCTGCATTGTATTTTCTGCTTTCATTTAGATGGGTTATTTCTCTTGTTTATCAGAAATGGAAACAATTGATGATCTGAAATATCTGTCTTAAAAGTGTGTGTATGTTTGTATGCGTGTGTGTGTGTGTGTGTGTGTGTGTGTGTGTGTGTGTGTGTGTGTGTGCGTGTGTGTGTGTGTGTGTGTGTGTGTGTGTGTGTGTGTGTGTGTGTGTGTGTGTGTGTGTGTGTGTGTGAGATATTTCTAAGTGGGTGGTTAATGTTTACATATGGAAAGGCATAAATGCATGCTTACAAAGTGAAATATCTGTTAATGAAATGGGAGTGTTTGGTCTTAGGCTTGCCTGTAACACCTCTTCAGATATGCAAAGATGTGGAGTGCAAATGGGGAATTGACTGGTGGTTGTATACCCCCTGCTTCAACATGTGTCCTGGTAAATTTGCACACTTAACAGAATGACTGATTTGAGAGCAGTGGCAAGCCACTTGCCTACTTAATTTTCCAATTTCCCTTTTTGCCAGTAAACCTCAGTCTACTAGTTATGTGTTCCTACCACTTGTTAAAATGCTTTGTCTGTCCCATGCATTTTTTTAATGTTGTCACTGCTTCAGACTCTTCTACAGCTCCAAAGAGAATAGATACATACAAATATTTCAAGCACAGACATTGATGCCCTTCTAGCTTGCCAATATACCAAAACACTTGTTTCTATAATAGGTGTCCAGCCAGTTCCTAAAATATCTAAACTAGTACTTGCTTTAGTGTAATTTGGCAGTCTGTTCCTTGCATTAGCTGCTCTCTCAGAGAACCAGTTAGTACACTTCTCATTCCTATAGAATCTTCTACATAGGTTGTCTGATGATTCTGTAGTACTTTTTGATAACCCCAAACATTCCCAGAGGTACATAGTTGTCCCTAAATGCCCTATATACCTGGATAACATCTTCTCTTAAATATCCATGAGACACTGTACAAGTTCAGATATTTTAGTCTTTCTTAATAACTTAAATCTTCACATCCAACGATGCCCTTGGCATATTTCCACTGTACTCTTTCTTGCTTGTTTTCTTGTAAGGTTTCCATATTGTTATTCCATACTCAGGTTTGGGTCTAATGTAACTAACAAACAATCATTTCACCATTTCTGATTTTCTAGACTTTATAAATCTTTTTATACAACCTATAATTGTATAACTGTCATTAACCAATTGGTTTATATGATTAGAAAATCTCAAAGCTGGATCTACCCATATACCCAGGTCCTTAAATTAATCTACAGATTCAATCACTGTGTGCTGTATTAAATATTCACCTTTTAATTTATGTCTCCCAAATCTCAAATGCTTAGTTTTTGATGCATTTATCAGCATATTATTCTCCTGTGGCCAAATGGTCAATTTAGTCAAGTTCTTTTGCAGACATGCCTTATCTGCAACACATGTAATCAGTTTACCCAATGTCAAGTCATCTATAAATAGACTGTAGAACACCTCAGATGAAAAAGTTAGGTCTGAAAGATACAATCTAAACAAGTAAGGGCCTAGGACAGAGCCTGAGGGATACTCAGACTGTAGCTAAGAATTCCACCTGTACAGTTGTTGTATGATACTTGCCATGTCCTATTTGTAAGCCATGCAGCTGTCCATCTTGTCAAAAGTACATTGCTACCTAGTTGTTATAATCATTGATCAATGCTTTGTGTATGACCCTGTCAAATGCTGAAGTTAAATCTACATAAATTACATCACAGCACACATTTTCATTCATAGTTGTTATATTGTTATAGAACATCATGTTACAGATGGTAATAGACCTATTTTCAACATATACATGCTGATATATGGTTTCAAGTCACAACCTATCCAACTCTGATGATAACTTATCCAATATTACCTTCTCCATTATTTTTCTACAATATGAAAGTAGACTTAAGGGTCTATGTGACTCTGGGTTTTTCATACTAATCTTTCCCTTAAAGACAGGTTTAATAAGCACATATTTCCAATCTTGAGGAATCTCCCCATATTTATATGGCATAGTAAATAATTGATATAATGGTACTGCAAGTTCTTGGTGAAGTGTCCTCAGGCCATATTAGTAATTCCATCTTCTCCTTGTGCTTTGTTTGGATGCAGTTTACACATTTCGTTTTAATATAATCTAATTTGATTTCAGTATCTGAAGTTAACTGGGTATCACAGGGACAACTTATCTCCCCACTTTGTGAAGCCAAACTGTTTTGCATAAAATTTTGTAAATATATCTATAATCTGTTGTGTCTGAGAATAAATTTTAGAATCAACACACAGTTTATCAATGTGTATGTCTTTACTGTTGTACATGTTATGTATCTATAAAAAGGTTTCCTATTATGCTCAATATCTTTATATAAATTTTCTTCAATTTTTTTCTTCATCTTGTCTCACACTATGCTTAATTTGTTTGTCCGGCTTGCTTATTTCAGTTCTCAAAGTTGTAGTTCGATCTCTTTTCCATTTCTTACATTTATTCCCCAGGATTCACTAATCCTCCATGTAAGACTAGATTAGTCTTACACGGAAACGCCAGTCTAAGAGTAAGATGGCAGCATGCCATGCATATTAATAAGGGTGCGCTGCCTCAACTCTAAGGCTAACATGGAGTGTGCATGAGTGCAGGGAGCATGTCAGACTGCCGAGCAGTCCAAAAATCCATGCCTTTGCAAGTCTCTCAATCGGCAAATGTCAACTTACATGAGCGAGTCCGTTCAAATGTGTATATACCCAACACTACACTTCCCCACATTCTAAACTCCTGTACAATTATAAAATGTAAAACTTTTTTTTTTTATTATTCTCGCTATAGCTGCCCGTATTTGTGCCGGTTTGCCCATTGCTTAGCTACAGTTAGCAGTTTAGACATTGAAGAGGATAATAAGAAACTTAAATGCAAATTAAGCAAGATAGCCTAGTGGTTGAGCCTTCGCACAAAGAGAAGGCATTCCCGGTTCAAGTCCCACCACTCCCCTTTCTATTTTCTGTTGGAAATCTGTATATAAAAATAATTCCTGACATTTATCATTTACATTTTTGTAAAAAGCATTGAAATGGTCTATGTAGTAGTGAACGGATTTTATATACACACATATATATATATATATATATATATATATATATATATATATATATATATATAAGAAGGTGAAATGGTTATGCATACAGATGGATGCACAAGTAACGTATCTTAAGCAATGTGAAGCACTGCTAAGAAAAGTTTACCAGTATTAAGCATATTTAAATGCAATTGCTTGTAGCTGAGCACTGCGTTAATTAGTGCAATGGTTTTGCGCATAGCTGCGCATCGCGCCAACTAGCGCAAACTGTTTGCGTGGAGTTGCACTCCGCACTAACCAGCGCAACATCTGGCAATGACGAGCAATGTAGAACAGCCCCAAGCAACATAGAGCAACATCGGGCAAAGTTGAGCAAAGTCGGTAAAACACAGCCACACCTCCTAGCCGGTCTGGCCAGTAGTAAAATAAAAAGTAATGACAGGCCTAGAACCCGGGATACTGTGCACCATAATCACAGTACTGAGCCACTAAGCTATGATAGCTTTTCATAAGCATGCACTTTCAATGCACACATACATATCAATGGAAGTTTACCCATTGCTAAGCAGGTGTGCATTCAGCTGAGTTTTTTCAAAACTGGCCAATCACAAATAAGTGCGGGAAATGATGCATATTTAAGCCCCATAGGCAGGAATACTTGCCATAACTGGTTGTAGCTCCCATCTGCAGGCAGCAATGGCCGGTGCTGGAGAGGGCTCTCATTTTCGAGCGCAATGTTGAGGCATTGAGGAGTCAAAAGTAATGGTTTGGCTCCTTGTCCATAATCATGAGGATAGACTCCTGTGGGGCCAGTACCAGGGCACCCAATACAAAGTGGAAGCCTGGGACCGTCTAGCTCATGAACTCACCAGTGCCACAGGTGTCCCTTGGACTGGTGACCAGGTCAGACACCACCACGCAGACCTGAAGAGACGCAAGGAAGATCAACTGGACCAGTGGATCCAGGAGGCCTGTGGGATGGATAATGCTCCACTACTGAGTAAGTAGCCATGGAATTAAGTATGTAAGAATTGCTATTCTAGTGTATGCTATGGATAGGTATGTCTCAATATCACTTCATTTACTTCACAGCTGCAGGTGTCCGTGCTGCGAATCAGCAAGCCTATGCAGATAGGCTGCTAAGGCTGTGCCACCAGGCAGGTTAGTAATTATTCTGCTTGCACTGTTATGTAAAATAAATGAGAGAGCCTGAAAAAAGTGTTTTAACACAATAAATAAAGGTATAATAATTCTCTAAAAATTATTCTGCATGTACTGTTATATAAAATAAATGAGAGAGCCTCTAGAAATGTGTTTTAAGTCTTTAATAAAGGTATAATTCCTGGAATGTGTTTGTGTCATTTTCTTTGATATGTTGTTGTACTCTTGCATTATAGAAATAGTACTGTTGTATTAAGCGCTGTTAACACACAGTTAGGTAGGCCCATATGAAGTGGATGAAGGGAGTGCCAGTAGCTTTTAAGCATACTTACAGTCCTCAACTGTTGGTTTATGCCCAGCATGTACAGGTTAATCTGGCACATGAGTAGCTTGGTATTGTGTTCCCCAGAAATGTCATTGTGCTGGCAGAAATGTAGGGAGCTGTTAACATATAACTGATAATTTTACCTAAACATATCTAGATAATTATAGGAAAGTGGAGTTGTCAGTGTACCATCTCAGCAGTAGTGTGTCTGAGCAACTCACAAAATATGTAGCAGTAACATCTGCATCCCGGACAGTTTGTATGTCAGATACAGCCCATGTATATAAAGATCTAGCAAAACCTATTTCACGATTTAAGGACAATTGGGTAGTGTAATAATACATGTAGGGGACATATAACTGCAGTTAATAGGAATGTAGTGTAAACTAGAAGTATATATAAGTTGTTAATGGAGCTATCATTTTCCACCCTACTGTATGTGCACAAAAAATGCAATTCCACACCTCAGTGGGTATGTCTAATCTCAAAATATTTGTTGGGACATATGTCCTATTGGTTTATAAATATCTGCATTTATTTTGTTGCATGTGCCCTGTTCAAATACCACAATATTGGTGGCCTGTTGCCATCAATTAAACCTGCATGCGGTTGTAATGTCCACTGTTGTTCTATATATGCATGTGTCATGCTTGCTGTTCAACTGTTGGATCTCTGGTGTGTTGGGTTAATGGGAATACTTCTGCATGCTGTTATAACTAATTGGGAATGCTGTTGACTGTTACTAACCCATATTTTCATTAAATCCTCCAAAACATAGAACGTATGGGAACCGGTCCCAGTGGACCCACCTGTCCCACCTCAGCTGGTGGCACCTCCATTGGCCCTGTGCCACCTTCAAATGGAAGCACTGCAGGGGATGGGGCTCATCTCCCCATGCAAGCGTGGGCAGAGGAGGGCCACCTATCACCCACTGAATGGTCCGGGCTGTGGTGCGTAGGGAGATCGAGCGTTCTGTCACTGATCCTCTACGCCAGCTTGAGGCATGAGTGGCACAACACACGGGTGAGCCTGCCCCTCCTACGCAGCTCCCAGCACAGCCACCCTCTGGACTGTGAAGGTGCAGTGTTGACTGCCCATGGGTGGGGATCTCAGTTCCACTGTTGCCATCTGTGGGCTCATGGGCTTGCAATTTCCAAACATCCTTTCCTGTCAATGGTGTTCACCCACCACATGTGTCATATTCCGCTCCTGTATGCGTCTTGTTTGTCTTGTCTGTTTACCTCCCCCAACCTACCTCCCCAAATATACCTACTTCCCCTACCCCACATTCCACTCTCACCTGAAAAAAAAAAGGACAATCTGCTCCCAAAAAAAATTACACCCCATACATAGCTGCCCATTTTCACACATGACACATAAACTGATATTTAATTGGCAGTACAACATACATTGTTGTCCTCACTCCTCTCACAGGGGTTGAAGCTTTCATATTTCTCTCCAAATTTATTGCATATGCACAGCTGTTTCTGTTAAAGAAATGGGCAGATATGGATCATCCATACACCTGTCCTGCACATCCCGAGCTGTTTTCACTACTGTCTTTCCCTCTTTGTGCCCCTTTTTCACCAATTTCCTATCTCCCCATTTTCTTTTCTTTCAAAGAAATGAGCGGGGGGGGTTAGCAGGAGTAAGCACTATTAAGCAGTAGTTAGTGGGTTTGCGCAAGTGTGCGCCTGTGTGCACTAGTGTGTGCTTAGCTAAGCATTGCTAAGCATCGCAAAAACCCACGCAAACCCGCTTACAACTGCTTAAAAGTGCCTTAGTCACTCTGTATGTCAGGTCCCTTGTTCTGCTCAGCAGCAAAATAAAACACCTCTGTCAGTCTCGAAACCCGGACCTTGTACACACTAGACTGTGTGAAGTACCACTAAGCCACGGTAGACATACAACAAGTTGGTGCTGAAATAAATATATCATGCATCAGAATGAGTGAATGTAAAGGAAAAATAGGAATGCCATAACACAAATCTTGTTCTGTGGATCTTTACCAGCAGTTCTTGTGGAATTGCATTACATGACTGTGATAAGAGAACCAGCCATTCTAGCAGGAAATGTTACAGCAGCACTTTACAACCCCCATACAGTATCATAGCAGGACAAACACTGGCATATCTGATTAGGGCAGAGGCCATACTTCCCAACTGTGACTAATTTTCAGGGGCGTCCCTGATTTTGAAATAAATTTTAGCTGTGTCTCTCTGAATCCCTCTGAAAAGTACTGATGTTAGGCAGAAAGGTGGGGAATTACACTTAATGAATAATGACAATAAGTAAGAGTTAGACACTGCTTGTACTTCAGAAAAGGTGTATTAATCCATATGCTCTGGTTCTCTCAAAGTCTCAACTTAATGTCTCTAATATTTTAAATGTGTACCTCACATTTATCTACTTTTCCCCTGAGTATGTTCAAATATGTACCTGAGTGTTTGAGAGGCCTGGCAGAGGCAGAAACATACAGGCATATCAGCTTTTCTGCTGTTACACACTGTGCAAATAGCTTTGGAGGAGGTTCCAGAAGCATACCCTTTTGTAGGAGTACAACACTGAAATACCAAAGGATGTAGCCATGTACTGGTAGCAACCAACTGTGACAATGCCATTGTTCCAGTGCTGAAAAGACCGGTGTGGTGCACAGACAAAGAATAACAGGCTAACCTCTGGCTACCATCTGGATAGGTTCACAGTTGGGAGCTACGCAAACAGACTACTTGCCTTGATAAACTAACATGTACACAGCAACCCTTTAAGTCCAGCAAGATAAAATTCACACAATAATACATAATGCTCTCTGTACTTTTGCACCCCTACCCAAATCTACAATATACCTGTGTGTTCAGGGTCTACCAAGGATGTAGGTAGGCATACTCAGTACTGAAATTTGTCCAGTTTTCTTGAGCAGCCTGTGCTAATGTCAACACTAAAAAAGCGCAAACTGTTCAGAAGTGAGTAAATTAATGTTCACAGTATAGCAGTTCACAAACAGTTCATGTTCCAAAAGAATGCATCTCAATAACTACTTTTGTATGGCAGTTAATTGTATAATTAGAAAAGAAAGTACATACTCCCATGTATCTTGTGTTAGCATTTGGAGGGGTGAGTACAATTCTATAGTGACAAGTGTGTACTGGAAGCAGCAACATTCAGGTCTGAGTATAACATTCAAATCACTTGCTATACCCCTGGCTTCAGATATAAGAACTATACCAACCTTCTGACTTAAACAACAATGTCCACAGCAAACAAGCATGATCCCCATTTTGGAAAGCTAAAAGGCCTACGCCTACCTGAGTTAGCAATTTATAGCATTGGGTTGCTATGACAGTGATTACTGCAATTACCACACAGCAGGTTGCATGCAATTAGCAAATGGTGGCCACCAATTGGTGCAGAGGCCATCACATGCACATGTGCAAATACCTATAAAAGCAGGCTGTAATTGTTGCCCACAAACTCAATCACTCTATTGCAGAGACTGAGATAGAGAGACAGAGAGAGAGAGAGAGAGAGAGAGACAGTGAAAAGCAAAATGAAAATGGAAAATAAATAATACCAACTCATACAAAGGAAAGGTATGTAACAGATATGTATTTACTGGCATGTAGTAGATGTTTTTGAAGAGTACTCTACATAATGTGAACCATTCATATGTGGCAGCAGTACGTATCTATGCACAGATGTCCTGCTTAACTACTGCCATGGACAATTCAGTGTATAGCTGTGTGCAGTGGGACATAACTGTGAAATATGTAGCTCAGCATTAAGTGTCAAACATCTGATCCATGTTATCTGTGTTCTGTATAGTAGTGTGGACAATGGCTGTTTGGGGGATTAGCACAAACATTTATATAAACATGGTTGTGACAGAGTAACACATGCATGATAGTCATATTAAAGTTTAGCTTAGCATTGGCAACTGCTGTACCAGGCTAGTATGCTAATCTAGCATTTGTAGCTATATATACCCCCTCTAATGTTACTGTGTGTTCACATGTGACACCTGCTCATGTTGCAGCAAGGCCCAACAGTTCAGCTGTGAGGTCCAGGGACTTACAACAGTGTGGACCTTGTGTGTGTATGGCACACACATACGGAGAGATATATATGTCATATATATTAACATCTGTATACGTGCATAGAGCAGGGGACATGTTGCAACTGTTTGTGAAGGGTGGACATATATATGTTGGTGAAGGTTATGTGCATATTTGTATGTAGGTTTTAGTGTGTGACAAACAAGACAGCATACAGTGCTGATATATGACATGTGGTGGTTAAACACTGTGTGTGTTTTGTTCAGTTTGCAATGTTGCAGCCAGTGAGGCCTGCTAAACCTACCTGGGCTGTGAACACTTTCAGTACATTTCTCACAAGACTGTGCGATATTATAACATTACTGTATACTTCACATCCTTTGTATAATTGATATTCCCACCATAAAAAGTGGACTGTATATGTGCCTATATGTATATGTACACCAATGGATGTGTATATGTATGTGTATATATATATATATATATATATATAGAGAGAGAGAGAGAGAGTCATATATAGTCATACACACCCACATCTACTTGTTGCAATAGATTCTATGTAAAGTTGACTGAGTGTGATGGTCAATGTGTTGGTGAATGTGTCAAAGATGTGTATTTGTGGGATAGCTTAGTGGGAAACTGTTTCTGTCTTGGTATTATGTGTCCTTGCTTTGATCCCAGCAAAAGCTGTGTATGCTGTTGCTAGGCAGATAAAGCACTATGGCATACAGTCTGATGTAGTCCCTTGGTGTTAACTGGGGTGTGTCATTGCAGGCTAAAGCACTACATGTATGTTTATTGATTGGTACTGATGTTGAATCCAAATCCTGTATGAACTGTAGTACTACTTGAAGCTGTAGGCCTAAACAGCAAAGTATGGTGTATGTCCACATTGCTTGGAACCACTGTTTTGTGTGGTCCCTGTAGTCCTCACAGATTACATTCCTCAGGCATAAGGTTTTGTAAGTACTGACACACAATACTGTATGGTACACACGTAAAGCTTATCTGGGTTGCCATACCTTTGTGTCTTGTAATTATGTCTGATGTTTGTGTGGGTATGCCTGTAACATGTCCTCTGTCATATGTGTGTTACAAGATATAACTGCATATCTAGCAACATTTGTAGTTTACTACAGCAGTATGCCACCTATATTCACAATTGTGCACATATTTTGGCCACAGGTTTGCCATCAACAAGTTGTGTGGTATAATGGTAATACTGTAAACTGGACTTTACAAACATTGCAATGGATGACATATTTCTTTATGCATTCACTTGATCTATACCTTCTGTGGCTAGGTGGTGCATTGTGTCGCATACAGTGTGTCATGTACTGTTGTATAGTCTTATATAGTGATTTTATTTTGTTGCTGCACAGAACATGGTTTATTATATAGAGCGTGCCAGGCACTTTCAAGCAGTATTGAAAGTGTTTAATCTCATTTAGCTAATAGGTTGCTATATATGGCAGTTCAGTGATATCCGTACTGTATAATGTTAAGTGTGCCATATGACTTGCTCAGACATATTTTTTCTTTGTCTTCCAGGGATCATGGCCCACCATCCTAATCCTAACTACAGTAGTGCTTAGGATGACATTATTACCAGCTATCTGATTCAACACTACAGCCTACTATTCTCTTGAACCAGCCAAGATCAGCATGAGCGTACTGCACTGTGGCAAGATGTTGTCCAGAGGGTAAATGACATAGGCATGCATAACCGGACATAGACATTTCCGGCAGTATGCTTCTGATGTCCATAGACTCTAGCTTGTAACAGGTCAACAGGTGGTGGGGTTAACATCCATCCCCCCCTGAACAGAGTGGAGGAGCTGCTCCTGAGCCTGGTGGCACCTGCCCAACAACAACAACTGCAGAAATTTACCTTAATGGAGGTTGGAACCACCCAGCAAGAACACATGGAGCATGCAGGTAACATGGCATATCTGTAGACTACTGTTACCTCTATTGGTAGATCATGCATATGTGAGATGTGTACTGTGTAGTTAGAAGATGTGGAGCCTGTTGTTGTGCAATACTGATCATTTGGAACATAATCTGTAGGCCTGTGAATGTAAACTGTTGTACTACTGTAAGATTGCAAACCCACAGTAGCAATGCCACAGTTGTTGCCACTGACAAACTGTCTCATATCCATGTAGGTCCCTCTGGTGTGACAGCAAGGCAGAGGACACATGCTGGTGAGTGTGTTCTACATTTATTATTGCAAATAAAAAGTGCATGCCATAGTTAAGGTGTAGGTTATGTACACATGTAACACACCTACGCATAATGCATGCTGTGCATGTTTGCTGTGAGACTACGCACATCTCAGTAATGTGATTAGCTGCCTCAAACACATGCAATACACAGACCATCTCAAACAAACATGGCTACGCTGTAGTGACCATTGGATAGGCAGAGTAGATATGCATGCACACAACATACACAACTATGTCATACACAGAACATGTTAACATGCTACACATGAAGTATTCACTAACCCTCTGTAAAGTCACACTCCAGTATCCCAAATGTCATCCACACAGCACACATAATATACCTGAGGGGTAGAGGCCTATCATGGGGCAGTGAAACACTCTGCAACACACAACACATTCATGTTAGGCAATGCTCCTTATTGGCCTACTTACAAACCCATGTAACAACTGGCTGTGAAATGGTGAATGTAGCCATGGTAGTGCAGTTCTGGTACAGCATGATAGGTGCTGGTTTGGGACACATTTGTAGCCTTGAGTGACCACATGAGGCTTCATGATGATGGCTTATGGTACTACACCCCATCCAGTTATTGTAACCACAGTACTAAACATAGTTTCACTGCTATACACCTCAATGTTGTGTGTGTGCAAACATATGCACCTATAAACAATATGCATGCCAATCACCATTTGCACAACTGACACATATATGTCTATTAATGCTATTGAGTGGCTAGGTCATATGACACACATTGGGTATGTGTGAAGTTTAACTATGCAGTTGTGTTTTAGCATACCATGTCATGGATGACATTGGCATGTCCACAATATGATCTACACTCACCATAACTACTGTACATTGGCTATGTGGACCAATGGTATTCTATCAGTTATACATGCACCACTGATCTTGTGTGTATACACATCATGCATGAGCTAAAACTGTGTCCACAATTATTTTCTAAAGACACAGAAGCTCTAATCAGAATTGGATATCTATGTGACACACAGATACACATCCAGCCATGGTATATATATATATATATATACCTGTGAGTGAAGATGCACAGTACATTAAAGAGTTTTTAATTCTTGCACAGCAATGTTGTGTCCATGTATACATTTCATTTCAGGGGGAGGCCAATCACCGAACAAGAAAACACATGCATCATAGCCATTTATACTGTTAGTAACAAGGACTGTCTATACTCGCACTGCATGTTTTTGAGCAACACATGTCCTTCATGCTGACATGTGTGATATGACTGTTTGGCTTGTGATACTGTACCCCACTATCAACTGTTATTGAGTATGTTCTGAGATGGCTGGTGGTGGTGTGTGTGTGTGTGTGTGTGTGTGTGTGTGTGTGTGTGTGTGTGTGTGTGTGTGTGTGTCTGCTTTAGTGAGGAGTGTATTTGTGTGCATGTGTGCATGTGTTCATGTGTTCATGTGTTCATGTGTTCTGACATCATGTACAAGTCTTAAAGTGTGTTTCCTGTTTTACTCTCACAGGTGCTGAGGTTGGGCTGATTCAGTGCAGCAGGGAACCTGATGTCACTGACACAAATAGTGATAATGAGGATAGGTGTGTTGAGACACAGGCATGTTTGTGAGGGCCTGTTGTTGGGCCACCAATTGACAGTACACAAGTCTCCACCCCATCCATGCACACAGTCATACTGCCTGTACATCCATCATCACCAATGCCCTTAGCAGAGGGACAGTGTACAGTCAGCAATGGCCAGGACAGTGTGGTATCTATGGCACATGCATCAGGACACAGCAGCCACAGCCAAAATTCTGGAACGGTACCACATAGGCAGATGTCCAGGGGTTCTCTTCAGAGCACTGCTGGTCATCATGCCCCTGGCAGATGTGCCACAACTCTTACAACCACATGCATGTTCCAGGCTGTCATGGAGGCACAGGCACATATGGAGCAGTACACCAGACAGGGACTAAGGGTACAGAGGGCTCATAACACCTCTTTAAATGACAGTATCCATGACCTAGCAGGTGCCATCTGTAATTACATTGAGGTCATTGATACATGTTGAGGTGAGACATTAGATGTCCTCCACAATGTCATGTCCATGTGTCAGGACAGTGCGGGACAGTTGATGACATTGACATGGACGTATGCCAGCAACATCATCAGCTGGCAGTCACCGTGGATGTCCATCAAGTCATAGCTGCTCCTGTAGTGCCAGTACCAGCCCCAGCAATGTTGGGGTTGGGCTGTCCATAGACCATCCTAGAAGACCACATGCACGTAGCTCTGGCCAGTCCCAGCCAGGACCTGGATCCAGTGTACATATGTCAACCTCTGAGGAGAGTACCCAGTCTGGATTAGTACCTGATACTGTCTGTAGCACCCCTGCCAGGCACAGGTCCTGTAGCCATGGCCAGAGACGGTGATCTGTAAAGCCTGACAGGTACAGTCTGTAGCTGTCCCACAAATCCCCATTTATGGCAGCCACATGGTGGAACTGTGTGCATGCAGATGGAAACACATACCCACACACATTACATCCACATTGGCCCATAACAGTACTCTTGGCCCTCTCACACACACTCACAAACACATGTCGATTGTATGTCTCAATGTTGGCCTCTGGCAAACCAAAAACACACCCTGTGCATATGATGAAACCTGTGCCACCTCCTGTCATCTGTAACATTGATGCAGGAACAGGGTAACATGGTGCTGATGCACTGGGGGACTTTATAACAGAATAGCAATGTTAACATGTTATCAGCAGTAAAGTGTAATGATATCTTTGAAGGTGTAGCTGAGCAGGCATGATGCATTAAAGCAATAATTATCAATATAGTATTGTTTACACTAGTGTTTATTCCAATTGTGTATTGTCTTCCCATGTGCCACTTGGCTGATGTGTGTAGTTTTGTCAGCATGTATTAGAGAGTGGACAGTAAGTGTGGGATGTGTGCAGCACAGATTTGCAGATGTAGATTTGTGAACATGGTTGAGGTGAACTGTCTGCATGTACGTGCATAATGGATACATGGGCAGGGTGACATGCCCTGTATTAGACAGTAACACTCCATAGTTTCTATTGGTGGCCAGTATGCATTGTACTACACACATTTTGGAACTTGAGTATACGTGCGTGTAGGACACGGTTTGACACTGTGCTGTGGGTGATACTGTTACTATCTGTCATTAGTTTGCATTCTGGTAGTATACATAACCTCAACAGCCTGACCATAAACAATTGTTAGATGATGTCTTGAAAACTGACACACAGATGTAGGACATACAGTAACCTTTGCAGCCTTCAAGTACTATTCTATGCCAGTAATCAATGGTATTCACCTGCACTCAGTCCTGGGACCACTCCTGTTTGGCATATAGCTTTTGTAGGTACAAGCAAACACAGTAGGGATATGTCTGGCTATGTTTGGCAATGCATACTCTGGGCTATAATGCATTCTCCAGATGACACACACATCCTCCAAAAGGGTATCATACAGACAGATACCTGGTGTCAAATCCATGCTGTAAAGCTATATGCCAAATAAAGCATAGTCATCCACTTTTACAAAACATAGTATCCCCAGAGTACCACATAGGTAGTAGCCCCCAAAATGTTGAACAGGTACCAATGTATACATAGAGCCATGTGTTACATCATCCCTCCTTTGATAATCACATTTCCAAAGGGTTTTGGAAATCCCTCTGTGGATCACATAAGCAATAAGGGGTCTGCATGCATATCCACAAAGGTTGTTGCACACCTATAATAAATAGCCATCTTTGACAGACTTTGCTGCTTTTAAATAGGTTTCAGATATACCTCAGGTATAAACCCTCACTCACACTATTCAATAGAAACCGTAATGAGTGCATGTGAAACGGATGACGTAGGCCAGGGATCACTGCAGCGGCTAGGCTTATCACAAGCATACAGATGTGACCTAAGGTCTGGAAAGCAGCAGCACACTCTGGTAAAGATAACAGATGTGTTCATGGAGAAAGCAGGGTTCCCACCTATGAAATAATTGAGGTCACATGTATGTATATGCATTTGCCACACAGCTACCTGACATGTGTAATGCACATACTGTTGTCATTGTTATATGTCATACAGTAGTAAAAGCAAAACCCACATAACGTTGACCAACGGTGTCACACACCTGGAGCACACACACAGTCCCCAAGTGGAGGATCCAAACCCCTACCTAACTATTTTATGATACTAGAGCAATATGCACTAACACGATGTGCTATACACATTGTTGGGAGTGCTCCTTTCTACAGGTATATTTGTAGGATGGTGACATCATCAGACTTGACAAAGATGAGTATACCACTTTTAAGGTGTTTCAGTAGTCTTCAAAAAGGTTGCTCCTCTCTAAGTAGACACACACACTCATACAGTTGGCAAGTGCAAGATTCAAACCCCTACCTAACTACTTTATGAAACTAGAGAAGTACACATTCACACGCCATGCCATACAAATTACTGGGAGTGCTCCATTCCACAGGTATATTTGTAGGATGATGACATCATCAGACTTGAAAAAGATGAGTATACCACTTTTAAGGTGTTTCAGTAGTCTTCAAGAAGGTTGCTCCTCTCCAAGGAGACACACACACATACAGTTGGTAAGTGCAGGATTCAAACCCCTACCTAACTACTTTATGATATTAGAGGAGTACGCATTAACATGACACACTATATACATTACTGGAAGTTCTTTATTCCACAGGTATATTTGTAGGATGGTGACATCATCAGACTTGACAAAGATGTGTATACCACTTTTAAGGTGTTTCAGTAGTCTTCAAAAAGGTTGCTCCTCTCCAAGAAGACACACACACACACTCTCATACAGTTGGCAAGTGCAGAATTCAAACACCTACCTACTTTATGACACTAGAGGAATACGCATTAACACGACGCGCTATACACATTACTGAGAGTTCTTCCTTCCACAGGTATATTTGTAGGATGGTGACATCATCAGACTAGACAAAGGGGGTTACATTAGGTGGGCTACATAGAAGGACTTTCTAAACGCTTTGGCAATGTGATCATCAAAGGAGAGTTTACTATCTACCTGGGTCCCCAGGTCCATAATTACATTCTCTGAACATATTGGATTACCACCTATGTGGTAATTTGTGTGCACTTTGTTTTATCCAAAGGGGATGACTATGCATTTTTGGCGTTCTGCTTGAGGGCATTGCTTTGACACCAGGTATCTGTCTCTGTAAGACCCTTCTGGAGGATGTCTGTGTCAGCCGTAGAGTCGATTATGGACCACAGTTAGCAGTCATCTGAAAACTTGTTCAGCCATACTCCTCCCGTGCTTGCCTGTACCTCTGAGCAGTATCTACTGAACAGGTGGGGTCCCAGGACCAAGACCTGTGGGATGCCATTTGTGACTGGTTTAGAGTCAGACATGGCAACCGCAACTCTGAACATGTGTGTTTGATCTATGAGCCAGTTGGCCACCCATCCTGTGACATAGGTGTTAATGTTCAAGCTGGTAAGCTTGTCCATGATGCCAGAGTGGGGAATGGTGTCAAAGGCCTTAGTGAGGTCCAGGTGGGCTGTGTGGACTACTTTCACCTCCATCTGAGTCCTTGGTAACTGTTTCAAAGAAGTCAACTAGGTTTAGGAGGCATGATCTGCCTTTAACAAAGCCAAGTTGGGTAGAGTCCAGTGTCTGGAGGTTCCCAATGTCTCTGTTTATGGGTTCCATGATAATTTGCTCCATAGCTTTGCAGACCAGGCTGAGTAAGCCTATAGGGCAATAGTTTCCAGGTTCTGTTGTGGCACCACCTTTGTGGAGCTGGATGACTGTTCCTGTATGCCATTCTTTGGGTACATAGCCTGTGGTAAGTTTGAGTCTGGACAGTGAATGTAGGTGAGGGTGTAGTTCCTTTTGGGGCTGGTGTAAGATGCAGCCTGGGACACCATCCAGTCCCATTGATGCTGTGTTCTTAGCTTTGGAGAGGGCTGTTTTTACCTGCATGTCCATGAAGTCTGGAGGCCTGCATTCTTCTGGGGATGGACACAGGCCCTTTTGGGGGGTGATGAGGGGGGAGTTTGCACTGAACTTGTCTGCCAGGATGTGGGCAATGTCAGTTGGTTCAGTGTATTTTTGCCATTTTGCAGTAGATGACAGCATATTTGAGAGTTGCCACCTAAATGTTTGGTATAGTTAACGAAGGCTTTGTGGTTGTTATTCTTACATTCCTTGGCAATTTGTCTTTAGAAACTGGCCTTGGATTATTTTATGAGTGATCATTGTTTCTTCCTAATAATGATCAGTGATGCCTTTCTTTTTGTGAAGTTTGCTCTATCATGTGTTCATTTCCTCCTTCTGTTGTATAGCTTATTTATGGGCAATGACAACCTGATCGGTTTCTTATTTTTGGAGGAGTGCATCTTGGTTTTATTTGGGATGTCTCAATCCATGCATCCCTGTAGATGCTCATAGAATGCACTTGGAAATGATTCTGCAGATTGTATAGCATTATCCTATAGCAAGGGGGCTTTGGAACTTTCCACTTTGGTCTTGAGAAGTGTGCAGTTTGCTTTTGAATATTTCTTCACAGTGGTTTCCTTGACTGGGAGGGGTGTGGATGTCCAGTGTGATTACTTTATGATCTGTTATTACCAGCGAGGGGTTTATCTCTGTTGTGGAACACTGGTACCCCATGTTGGTGATGATCAGGTCCAGTATGTTGTCACCTCTAGTGGGCATGGTGACCAGCTGTTCCAGGGTGTTTGAGTTTTTAAACTCTAGGAAGCATTGGGCAAAGGACATTGTACACGAGTAATTCTCCCAGTCAATGTTTGGGTAGTTGTAATCTCCTCATATAATGGTGTTTGGTAGGAACTTTATATTTTTCCACTGTTCTCAGGAATACTGAGTGAGGTTACTGAGACAAGGTAGGTGATCTGTAGAAGGCTGCAATCTGATAAGCAGCTTTGCCCAATGTTAGTTGCACTTGCATGGTCTCCAAGCCCTCATGCTGTGCCACTAACCTGAAGGTGTGGGTATCCATAAGGTAAATGGATACACCCCTTCCTTTTGTATTTCACTCTGGGTTTTGGGGCCAAAGATCAGAGGGATTGTGAGTACTTTACATGGAGCATGTCCAACAGCTCTGTGTTTGACATAGCTTTGTATGTTAGGCAGAGATCACCTCTGAGTAGGCGATATGCGAGAGAGTACAGCTGGAGCATTTTGAGACGGTCTGTGTATGGCATGTATTTCAAGCCACTAATGCTCTTTGTGAGGTATTTCTGCAGGCTTTCCAGTTGTTGTAGATGTCTTGAGAGGTACATAGCAAAAGGGGCATTGTACTCTATTATGGATCTAGTGAGTGATGAGTAGAGGGGAACAATGTCCTCTTCTATTCTGCATGAAACACCTTTTGTGATGAGGTGTGCCATGTAGAAGGATTTCCTGACTACTGTGGGGATGTGATTATCACAGGTGTGTCCACTGTCCACCTGTGACCCAAGATCTCTTATCACACTTTCAGTGTTAAGTATACTTCCACCTATGTTGTAGTTCATGGCTACAGAGTTTTTACCAAAGGGGATGACAATGCACTTTTTGGCATTGAGCTTGAGGCCATGGCTTTGACACCAGGCATCTGTCTCAGTGAGACCCTTTTGTAGGATGTCCACATCTTTAGTAGCTTCAATTATGGCTCCTAGTTGATACTGCGGTGGTGGTGCTGTGGTAGCGTTGTCGCCTCACAGTAAGACGTTGTCCTGTTCAATTCTCAGCTAAAGCGTCTTCTGTGTGTAGACATGCGTGAATGGGCATACCTTCGTTGAAGGCTGTGCATCAGAGCTGGCAACTCGGTATATAAAAATCTACTGACAATCATTAGCGGACCGGAGTTCCACTGTGGTGACTCCTAACCGGGAAAAGCCGAAAGATAAAACAAGTTTGCAGTCATCTGGAAACTTCATTAGCCACAGACTTTTCATGTTAAAGTTTACTTCAGGGAAGTAGATACCAAACAGGACAGGACCCAGGACTAAACCCTGTGGTACTGCACTTGTCACTGGTCCAAAGTTGTACTTGGAGTCTGCTACTTTCACAGTGTGTGTTCTGTCAGTGAGCCAGTTGGCAACTCATCTTGTGACATAGCAATTTATACATAGTTTAGTGGGTTTATCTATAATTCCAGAGTGGGGGATGGTGTTGAAAGTCATGTCAAGATCTACATAGGCTGTGTGAACCATCTTACCCTTGTCTACGGTTCTTGGTTCTGGTGACTGCTTCAATGACGTCTATCAGGTTTAGGAGACAAGATCTGCATTTTACAAACCAAACATGGTTGTGGTCCAGAGTTTGGAGATTACCAATGTCGTTTTTTATAAGTTATATGATGATACATTCCATGGCCTTGCAGAGCAGGCTCATCAGGCTAATGGGGTGCTAGTTCCTGGGGTCCGTGGTGTCTCCACCCTTGTGTAGTGGGATAACCATCGCTGTGCACCATTCAGCAGGCACAAAGCCTGAGGTGAGGTTATGTCTGAACATGGTACGTTGGTGTGGTGCCTGTTCGTTCTGTTGTTTGTGAAGAACACAGCCTGGGAAGTTATCTGGTCCCATGGATGCTGTGTTCCTGGCTTTGGAGACTGTTTTTTACCTGTGCAGCCGTGATGACAGCAACTTTGCAGTCTTCCATTATAGAGATGTGCTCTTTCATGGCTGATAGGGGGGTAAAGTTAGCACTGATCCTATCTGCCAGGATGTTGGCAATATCAGTTGGGTCTGTATATTTAGTGCCATTGTGCTGTATCTCAGAGCAGATCTGAATGTTGCCATTGAGATTCTTGACATAGCTATAGAATGCTTTGTGGTTGTCTTTATAATCAGTGTCGATTTTGTTTTCATAACTAGCTTTGGAGGATTTTATCAGGGATCACAGCTTCTTACTGATGTTGACCATGGCTCCTCCACTCATGGGATTTTACTCTCTTTTGCAACATTTTCTTCCTTCTGTTGTGCAGTTTGTTTATGGCAGGGGATCACCAGATTGTCTTCCTTTTCTTGGAGGATAGCATCTTGGTTCTGTTTGGGATAGCACGATGCATGCAGTCATGTAAGTGCTTATAAAGTGCAATTGGGAAGGATTCAGTAGTAGTAACTGTATTGTCCATCTGCATGGGTGTCCTGCAGTTCAGCACTTCTGTGTTAAGAAGCATGACGTTGGCTTTGGAGACATGTTTTAACATGGTTTCCTTAATGGGGGTGTTGGTCCAGAATGTGGATATGTAGGGTAATTAGCTTATGGTCAGATGGGACCAATGAGGTGCTGACTTCAGGTGTGGAACACCGGTCACGCAGGACAAACCAAACCCCATAACCAACACAAATAACCACAAAGTGAGCTAAATGCTACTCATTGCCAGAAGTCTCAGCCTCCAGATGCACACACTCAAGGCACTTCTCATTATGGAGGATATTGATATCTGTGCAGTAACAGAAACCTAATTCAAGGCTCTAGACAGCACACCAGCACTACCAGGATACTACTCATTCCATACCTTCCAGCATCAGAACCTGAATCATAGCACATAGGGTGAGGATGTATCCATATTCATCAAGGATACCTACACCTCTCTCTACATGCTCTCTACAGGATATGTACCCATAGAATGTTGCACAGCAATGTTCTTCACACTCCACATGGGTGGGGGCCACAAAAACCCCTTGGCATTCATGCTCTATGAGCCTGATGAGTGTGTTCTGCAAGGCAATGGAGCCAATCATAATGGAAGTCAACAATACAGACTTTGGGAACCTTCACACAGTTGAGCACACCCAGTTTGGCTTTGTGAAATGTAGACCATGCCTCCTGAACTGGGAGGATTTCTTTGGCAGTTACCCAGGCTACGGATGATTGAAATGAGCTCAACACAGCCTACCTATACCTGACTAAGGCCTTTGACACCATTCCCCAGTCAGGTATCATAGATGAACTCAACAACCTGGCCATGAATCCATACATCACAAGATGGATTGCAAACTGGCTCACAGATAGATCCCACACATTAAGAGTTGATGGCTACATGTCAGACTCTACACCGGTAATGACTGGTGTCCCCCAGGGTTCAGTCCTGGGGTCTCTCCTTTTTGGTATAGACTTCTCAAATGTACATGCCAACACAGGAGGGTTGCGGTTGACTAAGTTTGCTGGGAACTGTAAAGTGTTTGCCATAATAGATTCCCCGGATGACAGACACATCCTCCAGAAGGGACTCTATGAGACAGATGTGTGGTGTCAGAATCATGGCCTCAGGCTCACTGTGGAGGAATGCATAGTGATCCTCTTTGTTGAAAACAAAATACCCACAAACTACCACATAGGTGTTACCCCCTTAAAAATGACAAGGTGATAAGGGATCTGGGGACTCAAGTAGATAGTCATCTTTCCTTTGACAACCATGTTGCCAAAGTGATTGGGAGATCCTGTATGGCCCACCTAATCAACAAAGGGTTTGTATCAGGATCCAAAGAGGTAGTGTTGGCACTCTACTCTTATGTCATCAGACCCATCATTGAGTACAGTGCACCATTTTGGATGTACTCGACTTAGTATATCCAGCAGCTGTAGGGACCACATAGGTACCTCACCAAGAGGATTACTGGCCTCAAACAGTTGTGTTATGCAACACAACTGGGAAAACTAAATCTGTTCTTCGTTGCATACCGCCTACTCAGAGGCACACTCTGCCTAACATACAGAGCCATGTCCAGCACATAACTGTTGAACATGTTCCATCTACAAATAACAACATTGAGTCACCCTACACATTCCAGGGATATGAACCTCATCACAATGATGAATACAACATGCTAGTGGGATACAGTACCATCCCAGACACTTGCCTTAATGTGGAACAGAGTCCCAGTGTACATCAGACAGAACCCCTCGCTGACACTCTTCAATTGGAACCTTGATGAGTGGATGGGAAACAGACAATTCATGCCAGGCATCACATCAGCAGCCCCACTAGAAATGGGCTTAGGGTACTAACTATTAGAACTAGGCCTTGGGAGACTACCCAATGGTGTGGTGGAAGCTGCACAACTTGCGTAGGCTGATATATGCCTTCGTGGAGATAGTCTTATACATACCTATGAACCTATGTGACAGGTACATGTCTACAGATAGTAGATATTTACTTCATTGTACAGTCATGTTGTACAGCAGGCACATGGACCACATACACTGTAATGCTTACAGATGCTGGTGGCTGTTATGTACAGTGGGAGAGATGTGCACCTCATGTCTTTCGTGCTATTGGGATGTGTGCTGGGTGGGACAGTCCTGGATGGCTCCCTGTCATGGTCACCCTCTTACACACATCTCTGCCCATCCATCTTTGGCTTATTATACTGTGTTCCCCATATATATATATATATATATATATATATATATATATATATATATATATATATATATATATATATATATATATATATATATATATATATATGTACATAGGTAGGTAATAGGCTATCTGCCTGAAGGCATATATTAGTATGGCCAGAGTGTGCAACTATCACCACCCATAGAGTTAATTCCCTAGGCCTCTGTGTAGTAGAGCTGATGAAGTGATCCATGGTGTGACAGTTCAGTTTCACATACACTCATCAAGGCTCCTCTGGAAGAGTGTCAGTGAGGGTCTCGGCTTAATGTCGGTTGGGAGCCTGTTCCAAAGCAAGGGAAGTCTGTGAGTTAGTAATGTATCCCTCCAACATGTTCTATTTAATGTTGTGATGATGATATCCCTAGAGCATGTGGTACAGTGAGCTTGGGTTTACATTGGATAGTGTATGTACATCAGTTCTGCATTGGACATGGACCTGTTTGTTGGGCAGATATCTCCTGAGTAGACAGTATGCAACAGAGTACAGATTGAGTTAAATTCAGTCTTGTTGTATGGGGCAACTGTTTGAGGCCAGTAATCCTCTTGTTGAGGTACTTCAGTGGACTTTCCAGCTGCTGAAGGTGCCTAGTCAAATTCATCGCAAGTGTGTTGTGGTACTGTCTGACGGGTCTGATGACTGATGAGTAGAGGGGACCTCCTTTGACCTACATGCAACGACCTTGGAAGTTTGTGGGAGCACATAGCATGATTTTCTAACCACTTTGTGAATGTGTTTCTGGATGTAGAGATGACTATCCACATGTTTCCATAGATCCCTTATTATCACCTCCATATTTAGGGTGTTGGCACCTATGTGGTATTTGTATGACTGTAGCTCGAGGCCATAATTTTGACACCACATCTGTCTGACTGAGACTCTTTTTAAGGATGTCTCTGTTGTCCCAAACATCGATTATGACAACTTTTTTGCAGTCATCCACAAACGTTGCTAAATATAGCCCTTGTGTGTTTGACTGCATTTCTGAAAAGTATACACCAGACAGGAGGGGTCCCAGCACTGAGCCATGGGGGACAGCAGTTGTTATCAGCCTGAACAGGAGACCACAATTCTTACCTTGTGGGATCTATCTGTGCCCCAGTTGGCAATCCATCAGATGACATACATATTTATGCACAGATTGTTGATTTTGTGGATACAACATGTGTCTGGGATGTTGGAAAAGGGATTTTCAAGGTCTATGTGGGGCATGTGTAGCTCATTTCATTGATGTATGTCCTGGGTGACTGTCTTAAAAACAGTCTAGCAGGTTTGGGAACCATGATCTACCCCTGACCAAACCAAAATGGGTAGGGTTGGGTGTTTGTATACTTCCAATAGCTCTGTTTATGAGTTCCATCATGATGGACTCCATGTCCTTGCAGATCAGGCTTAGTAGGTTTATAAGGCAATAGTTCCCATGGTCTGTTGTGCATCAACACTTGTGGAGTGTGCCAAACGTTGCTGTAACCCATTCAACAGTTTCATACCCTGTACAGAGGGTGAGTCTCAACAGACTGTTTAGGTGCAGGGTCTGTTTGTTTTGGAGTTCACATATGACACAGCTAAGGAAACCATGTCATCCCATAGATGCCGTGTTTTTAGGTTTGGAAAGAGCTGTTTAACCATTGTATATGTGATTTCTGGGTTTTCACAATCTCCAGGTATGATAATGGGCCCTTTTGTCAGCAAGAGGGGGTAAATATGTATGAACCTGTCTGACAAGATGTTGGCAATGTCAGTCATGTACATGTATTCATTTACAGTTTGCACTGACTCAGAACATATATGAGTTTACATTGTTATTTATGACATAGCAAAAGAAAGCTTCATGGTTATCTAGGGACTCTTTGACAATATTTTTGCCAGAACATGGATTGGGTAATGTTAGGAGTGCTCATTGTTTATTGATGATACTGACAGGAGATTTATTGATCTTTGAATTTTCACTTTCTTTGAACAACTTAAGTACTTGTAGTACATAGTTTGATTATGACAGAAGTCCAGTATATTATATGGGTCTGTTTCCATATAACTGTGTGCACAAGGCAGGATTGGTGAATAGTGAGAAGTTTCTGGGGTAAGAACTGCAACTGCCAGATATGTGTGGCCCACTGCTGTACTCAGACATGGCTTAAGTGTGTGAGCATGCCCAGTATGACCTTTCAGTATGTTGCTGACTGAAATTTGCTAAATTTGTTAAAGTGTGTGAGCATGCCCAGTATGGACATATATACTATATGTGTGTGAAAAATCAAGTTGGTTTTTACATCAGGGCTCACCTTTGTGTTGTACATCAACAGGAAGCACACTGTGCCTGCAGGGCTTCCATGAGTCACTTTGCATAGACTTATCAACATTTCTACATACAGGGGGGGGCAGCTATTAGTTGTTCATTTCCACTCAGGGGGCACACCTGATTGTTACTGTCGGTGTACATAGGATGAGGGGTTCACCTGACACTTATACACATTTGCTAGGCCTGCACTGCTATGTCAGGTACTCCATTTCAGTCTGTACTGTTGCCTATCGTACTGGCTTGAGGCATACTACTGTACTACAGATCTTAGCTTCCAATTTCACGTATATTAGTTTGTGACTTCATAGCCTACCCAACCCACATCACACTGCCTGGCCTGCTGTTATCTGTCTGCATAGGCCTGGGGGGAAGTTACTCATATGCCTCTTCAGAGGGCATGATACAGCATTTGTTTGTGTTTGCATTAGTCTACAATTGTCCTGCTGTGTCTGTGCCAGTGGAATGCTGTCATGGCTTAGTGGTTCAGTACTGTGTCTATAGTGCACAGTATCCTGAGTTCGAGCTCTGTCACTTCTTTTTATTTTCCTGCTGGGCAGACCAGACTGCTTAAGGAACAGTAAAGCAGGTGTGAGCGTGTTTACCTGACTTTGCTCAACTTTGCCCAACATTGCCCAACATTGCTCAATGTTGCCCAATGTTGCGCTAATTAGCACAGTGCGCAGCTCCGCGCAATTGTGTTTAAATATGCTAAATAGTGGTAAAATGTGCTTAACAGTGCTTTATATAGGGCAATCATGCCTCAGGTGTTGCTGCAGGGCTGCCTATGTCAGATGCACATAGTACACTCCCTATACATGTTTGAAAACAGGTAGTGTCAAGTTAGGCATCCCTTTTATTGTATGTGCGAGTCAGAGAGAGGTGTCATTTCCAGGGTTCCTAATGAGTCAGTGTATGTGCTATGTGTTGCCTCTTTGCCAAGGCCAAGGCATACTGGGCATGCCTCCTTCTGCCTACTGGGGTAGGCTCAGGTTGTTCCTCCTCTGAGTCATGCTGTGCCTGTGCAGGCCTTGGTAATGGTGGGGGGCTGTTTGGCCCTGCCCCATGCTGCTCCTGCTGCAGCTGTTTTTGCAGGATCATATTGTGTAGCATGGCACATACCATGACAATTTGGGTACATGTAGTTGGTCAGTACTGCAAGGCTCCACCAGATGTATCCAGGCACCGTAACCATGACTTGAGCATCCCAAACACACGCTCAATAATGTTTCTTGTTTCTGCGTGTGCCTCATTATGGAGTTCTTGATCAGGTGTGTGTGCATTTCTGATGGGTGTCATCAGCCACGGCTCCAGTGCGTATCCAGCATCCCCCACTAGGTGACCATCAGGAATGTCCCCATTGGCAAATCTCTGGTACTGCTGTGTCAGATGCCAGATGTGAAAATCGTGATAGCTTCCAGGGCAGCCAGCACACACATTCATTATTATGCCCTGGGCATAGCACACAACCTGGCAGTTGATGGAGGGGAAGCCCTTACGGTTGATGTAGACCCTACCCCGCTCACTGGGTGGTGTTTTAATGTGTATGTGCATGCAGTCTATTGCACCCACTACCTCAGGGTATTCTGCTATTTGGTGGCCAATGCCTCACAGGAATTGGGGAAATATACGTGGTCACAGACATGTGCTAACATGGCATCCAGGAACTGGTGAATACCCTGGATGCTGATGCCTGTGAAACCCCCATCATATCACCAGTTGGTCTCTGGAAGGTACCTGTAGCTAGTATTCATAGGCAAACACATACCTTGGTATCCACTGGGATGGGTTCCCCTCTCTTGGTTCTGTGTGTGACGTGTGGTCGGCACAGCTCAACAATTTGTTGCAGGAGGTCTCTGTCCACTCTATAGCACTCCACTATCTCCAGCTCATGTAGCCCCTGGTAGGTTACCCTGGGTCTGTGCACTCTTCTCCGTCTCCTCACTGTGGGTTGCTCAGCAGCATTCACAACATCACCACCCTCAGCATCTTGCATATGTTGGTTTATGATAGCAATAGCAGCCCCTAACATTTTTATGTCTCACTTTGAGCTTTTTAAGTTTTCACTCTTTGTATACTGCAGTGTTGCATAGATCTTAGGAAAAAAACAGGGTAGACTGCTGTTTGCAGAGTTTAAAGTGCTGGGCTGGGCTGGGCTAGTCTACTGCCCATGTAATTGGCTGATTCTGATATATTTCACTTGGCAGCTCTGCTAGTTCTCCTTGGTTAACTTCCTACTACTTCTTTTCCTTCCTTTTCCCTTTCTGTTTCTGCCCAGGGCAGTGCCATGCAAACAAGCGCAAACATGCGCACACAGGTGCACACGCATGCACACACTGTGTGCCCATTTGCAAGAAATTTCAGATATATCCACGGCGTATGCCTTTGGTTTCTTGTTTTCAGCTAGAACAACTGTAGACATGCCTCTTGCAATCCTGAGCAACTCAGGGCAAACACAAGCCACTGTGCTCCAATAAGCTTACAGTCTTTCAGACATACCCCCTCATGATGTCACCTATCTTCTACTCTACTACTCCCCCTACTCCTACACTTACACTCTAGGGACATGGCTCACATGCTGGGGAAAATTGGGATTCACTATCCTTATCCTCATTTGCATAGGATTGCCTACTAATGCTTGGTTACATCTCTCACACTGAGCTACCCCCCCCCCCCCTTAGCAACCACTACTCAGTGGCCATGTTGTTTTTAGCTTGCCATTCACCTGCATGGCAGAACAAGCTTTTCAGTGAAAATGCCAATTTTTGGCTATCTTTCAATTTTTTTTCATTTTATTTAAGCGCCTCACGTTTGCTCGGCGCTGCGCTACACTTAAAAGTCTGCAATTGGGGAAAAAAATCGATTTTAAGGATTTACAACATTTGCAAATGCCAATGCCCTTATATTTGGCCATTGGCATGCTTCCTCAACTAGATGCATCCTTTATTTGGAGCTGTCATAGCTCCGTTTAGCTATTTGCAGAACAGTACTCCATTACCAACGGAGTACATTTCTGCAAATAACACTACTCTTACACGGACAGGTTAGTGTTTCCTGGATCACAAATTTACCTCATTTGCATAGCTTTCAGCAGCAAATGAGGTAATTTTCATACCATAACACTGTATGTGCAAGAGTTGCTTTAGAAGCTCTCATGCACGCCCCTGCCGGCTATTGCTGGATCGCTCGGCAGACATATTGGCTGTCTGCCGTCTTACATTACTCAGACACCATGCAAGCCTTCATAAATCTGGCCCATTTTCTTTCACCTTAATCAGGTATCTTGTTCTTATGGAAATATACCCCCCTGATGTTGTATGCCTAATTCCTGTTGATAAACATTTTTTTTTTTTTTGCACTCAGTTTCTCTTTCCAAACATTCTACATTCCATCTGCATTTCTTCCACTAAACACATCACACATCACTCCAGTTAGTTTTACATAGTGACTGCTTTATTTCCATATAATCTGAAATCAATCTTCTGTGCATTGGTTCAGATTTCAGTTTGGTAGAATTATCTAGCAACAAATTAACCTTTATAATCCCAAGATCTCTGCACATCAACAGTGGTAAAACTTGACTTGAAACAGTATTTTTTATGAACATAAACAACGTCTAGTATGTTCTATTTCCTGGTATTTTTTTTAATAGTCTGAAGCAATTATTTTCCTGTGAGTACTTTCCTTATTAATGTTGTTGAATCAATATCATTCCAGTCTGTTTCTGGTGAATTTAAGTCCCCAACTAATATTCTTCCCTCTAGTATTTCATGCAAGAAATGTATAAATTCCTCGAGGTCATCAGCACCTGAATGTGGTGGTTTATGAACTTCAGTAATTGTTATATGTTTCAGGGTTGACTTTATTGTCACAGTTACACAATCTATAGTATCACCAAGCATGCAATAATCACAGGACTCATAACTATTTTTAATCTGTACCATAACACCTCCACCTGATATTTTTTAGAATGTCTCAGTCAACTGTTTTCCAGTCATTGTTCTTTAACCACAATATTGTGGGAACACAGCACATTTTCTTATAAAAAATGTTATTGTTAATGCTCCTAGCATTAACAACCATCAGAGATACATCAAATGTGGCTATCTGTGAAGGGTAAAATTTTCAACCTGGCAAAAATCTTGCCTAGTGTTGTCAAATATTGCAAACTATCTGCTGCAAAAATTCTATTACCTGATCTTGACAAATGCACACTATCTGAACACGTGTGGCCAAAACTAGGCTTGGATGCTCAACACATTTCCATTTTTTAAAACAGGATATTTTTTCCATTTAGGTATTTACCCCCCCAATTTTTTTCATTCATGGTGACCTAACTATCTTTTCTATATATGGTTTGTGAAAAATAAGTCCTAACACCAATACAAGCTATACTATTTAAGAGGGCTGTAAGTTCCCTACTAACAGTCAAAGAGTCCTTGTGGATGAGATAATTTGTACTGACATGAATAAAAACAGATCTGTACTTTCTTACATTAAGGCATTCCAAGGCTTGTCTCACTTCTTCTAGTTTTGCTCTTAGCATGCATAACACTATTAGATGTATATTATCTTCCCTGAAAATGGAAGTACTAATTCCTCTAATAACTGAATCCCCAATTACAAGAATATCCTTTTTGATCAGATCTGAAGAATATTCAACTTCTAATTCTGTAATATATGCTCTGTCAGTTGTTACAAAGGAATGATCTTCATCACCATTAGTCTTATTACTCGTACTGTTTTCATTCTGTATTAAATTTACAAGCATACAATTCTCATCCAGCTGGCTTTGTACATCCACAGCTCGACCCATGTGGTCAACAACTATCTTTCTCTTCTTTTTTCTTACACTAACGTTCTTCAGTCCTTCCACATTCAGTTTTGATTTCTTCCTTTTCACCTGCCCCTGTATTCTGATAGAAAAATTTTATCATTCCCTGTAATCTGTATGTTAAATAACAAATTAGTGTCCTTTTTAGTACATATTTTCTTTACTTTTATCAATTTCTTTTTCTTCCTTGTTATTTGTTGTGAAATTCTTCCTTTCTTTCTTTTTTTGTTTTCTTCTACACACTGAATCCTCAGACTGCTGAAAACATTTAAGGGTATGACCATGTCAAAGGAGTGAAAGATAAAATATGGGAACACCTGTATAGTACTAGAATATGTTCTAGTAATAGTGCCCTATCCAAACATACCTTACTGCAAGGAAATGGTCGCACCTTTAAATTTATGGTGATAGACATTAATATAACTAGCCTACGAGAAGGTGACATTAAAAATATGACAGAAGGTAGAGAGGTCAAATGGTTACTCATATTGAGAGCTGACAGGGGTAGGGTCCTCAATGAGAGGGCATCCCTAAAACTCACACTTAAATCTAGAAGACTAAGAAATAGTCAGACATGACTAGGGTTTATTGTCACTTCTATTAAAAAAATTGTTTTAGTGGTTACTACATTTTAGGTCTTTATAACTTTATCCTTTGGTATTTATATCTACATAGAAAATATTTTTTCATATACATTTTTAATGTTTACCTAAAATTAGTTTGTTTTGAGCCCCCTTTTCTCAACCCTCATTAGACTAATCATTGAACATATGCCCCTCTTTGGAATATATCTGTCCAGACACATGCAACAACTGAAACACCACAGAGATACCTTACTAAAAGGATACAAGGCCTAAACAACATTTGCTACATGGACCCAAATCAAAGCTCTGTCACTATACTTGGTATCCTACAGAATGCTAAGATTGTGACCTGTGTTTGGCATACAAGGCATTCTCTGACCCATTACTGATGGATTTACTGCTCATCACCAAGTCAAATGGTATCAGTAATACTCAGTCTAGGGATCTAAACCTCTTTTGCAATATCAACAGAATAGTTTAGAGGGCAGGTATATCTCTCAGTGGATACTGCTGCTGTGGAACATATTTCCCATCCACATAAAACAAAGTTCATCCTTATCCATTTTCAAATGCAGCTTATATCTATGGGTGGGAAACAGAAAATTTACACAAGGACTGCCCCTTGTAGTACTAATGGACAGAAGCAGCTCCTAAATGCTTTATCCCAGGCATGCGTTTCCTCAAAATATCTATTGTGTGATCCCAGTTATTCCCAGTTATTCTCATTAGGGATAATATATATAATTATCGATCATGGGATGGGTAAGATTGATAAACAAATGGGAAAGGTTAGTTCTAACACAAAAAGGGATTAGTAGGCATAAAATGGCCCACAAGGACAACCAGCCTAGCACTTGCCTATGAACCTATGAATCTATAGGTCCTATAAGTTGTTCAGTACTCCACTCAGCTGGGAAAGTTAAAGTATAAAAGTTATAGACCCCATGCTGTACAAGTTACCCTGATGAACAGTGCAGAAAATGTGCATGCGTATGCTCCTAAGTAGCAGTCTGCTCCCATTTCAGTAGAGTCAGCCTAGAGGGGAAGAGTGGCAGCTGTTCCCGGTGCAGATTTGCTGGTTCAGGTAGGAAGTGCAGAATATCTGCATGGGAATGAGTATATGTACATGCAGTGGAGTGCATGAATGGGTCTGTGAGTGTCTTGATATGACTGTTTGTGTGTGTGTGTGTGTGTGTGTGTGTGTGTGTGTGTGTGTATGTGCTGGCATGCACATGTGTGTGTGTGTGTGTCTGTGCTTTCACTGGCTGCATCTATATCTGCCTAGCTTTCCTTATCCAAAAGCACCTGAAATAATAGTGTGTGTGTGTGTGTGTGTGTGTGTGTGTGTGTGTGTGTGTGTGTGTGTGTGTGTGTGTGTGTGTGTGTGTGTGTGTGTGTGTGTGTGTGTGTGTGTGTGTGTGTGTGTGTGTGTGTGTGTGTGTGTGTGTGTGTGTGTGTGTGTGTGTGTGTGTGTGTGTGTGTGTGTGTGCTTCTCACTGTGCTCGGGAGAATCTGTGCTTGTGTGTGTGGACTGTGAGCACTTTGTGGAACTGATTGGTGAGGTACTTCCTTGACTGCTCAGCTAAGTGATTCATAATCTCACAGACACCCAGTTAAAGAGATTTTGCACTTACAGGAATTTGCATGACTACAAATTGTTAAATGGTTACGACCACAACTCATGTTAATGGTGCAATGCAATCTGTGCTCCTATATCATTCCCTATGCATGCCGTCCTTCATTTGGTGCTCTTTGCCCCAGCATACCTCTTTTTGTTATAGGAAAACTGGTTTGTTACCCATTGATCTTTGGGCTTGATTCTGTTGACTCATGCCTATCAGGATATGCAGTGGTCACCACTCTTCTCTGTGTGGGGGGCTTGTTGTCCTCATTATAGGGATACAGCTTGTTGAATTTATGCTTCTCTGCATGGATCTGTCCACCTAATCCACCATTTTTTGTATTTTCCCATTTATAATAGTAAAGCAGTAATGAAAAAATACACAGTAGTCAAAGAACTCAAAAGCACAAACTTCTAACAACTTGGACTATATTCCCTCAACTATTGCTATTTTGGTGGAATGTTCCTGTTTTCAGCCCTTGCATAGGATGTCCCTATTTCTGGAGGTATGTCCCTATTTTCAGCCTTCATTTACCCCATAACACAATTTTCTGAATCCCTCTCATCGCTTCTGATTTTTGAAGCTTTTAAGTATGCAGAAAACCTCACTACATGACCGACATACTAGTGGTAATGGTAATTTATAGACACTTATTTTACATATGCCTTTTTCTGAAATAAAAAAAAAGAATGCCGTTGTATGGCAGAATTTTACAATGCAAGTTCATTACTGTCTGTGAATGTTATTCTGTCTCTGATAATGTGTTTATACTTTTTTTCATTATTTTTATTACTCTTTGATTTTTAAAAATGTTTCTGTGAAGTACCCACATTCAGATGAGATGTTAGAAGGGTTATGTGTTATTTGGTATTCAATTTCTATTCTTATTAGATGATCAGAATTTTTTGGCAGGATGTTCCTACTTTTCAGGAGCCTTTGTTCCTATTTTCCAATATTTACAGGTTGAGAGACACTGTCCCCCAGATTCAGCAAGCCCCGCACGGTGTGCAGGAACAGTGCAGGAGCTCCAAGAGGCAATATGTCCACCGTGCAATCCAGGAATAAACTGCAGGGATGTGCATGAGCGCGCCTGCACTATTCCTGCAAGGACACAGCTCCTGTATGCAAATGACCCTATTTGTAGGTGAAAACCATGTGAATGAGATGAATTAGTGATCAAGGAAACTATCAGCTGGCCATGCAGGATTAGTGTAGTGTGCAGAAATGTACTCGATTAGTAACTGAGTACATTTTTGCAAACTACAAAACGGAGCCATGACAGCTCCAAATAAAGTGTGTATAGTATGATAAACCATGCCAATGGCCAAATATATGGCCATTGGCATGGAAAACATTTAAAAAATTAAAAAAAATAACTTTAATTTTTTTTAGCCGATTTCGGCTGTTTAAGCGTAGGGCAGTGGAGCGAAAATGGGATTGGGCCGAAAATATAAATAAAAACCTGAAATAAGAATTCTTACCAAAATCACTATTTTGCCAGTATACTCAATGGCAGGCAGAAGACAACATGGTCAGTGAATAGTGGTTGCTAAGGGGGGAGGTTCAGTGTGGGACCTGTAACTATGCATTAGCAGGCAATCTTATGCAAATGAGGGGAATGATACTGAATCCCAGATTCCCTCTCAATGCTAGTCAGCACCCAACAGTGTAAGTGCAGGAATAGCATGGTTCAAACCTAAGAGTTAGCTGACATCATAGGGGTGTGTGTCAGGCATACTGTAAGTGGATTGGAGCCCTGTGGCTCGGGTTTGCCCTTAGCTTAGCAGAGCTAAGCAAGGGGTGTGTCCCAGGCTGCCTAGCACTCTTTACATTGCCTAAGCGGGTGTGCGTGCCATGCACTGGGTTTTAAAGGAAAAAAAAGTAAACCAGGAAATAGCAGCTCTGTGCACATTTGAGCACTGTGTTTGCGCGGCATGCCCCTGAGCTTAAACAGGAAGGCAATGGGAAGGGAAAACAGCAGTAGGAATGTAATCAAGGAAAACTAGCATAGCCGGCAGGTGAAATGTATCAGAATCAGCCAATTACACAGGCAGCAGCCAAGCCCAGCCCAGAACACTACTTTAAACCATGCAAGCACCTTTCCCTCTGGTTTTTCCCACATACTCTACACCACCGGTGTATACAAGCAAGGAAATTTTAACAAGCAAAAACAACAAAATGATAGGGGCTGCAGCAGCTATCATACATCAACATGTGGAAGAGGCTGAGGATGGTGAGGATGAGAATGCTGTCGACCAACCCACTGTGAGGAGATGGAGAAGAGTGCACAGACCCAGGGTAACCTACTAGGGGCTACATGAGTTGGAGATGGTAGATCACTATAGGGTGGACAGGGACCTTCTACAGCAAATTGTTGAGCTGTGCCAGCCATGCCTGACACACAAACTAACAGAGGGGAACCCATTCCAGTGGATACCAAGGTATGTGTAGGCTTAAGAATACTAGCCACAGGTACCTTCCAAAGTCCAACTGGGGATATCATGGGGATCTCACAGGCTTCAGCATCCAGGGTACTCCACTAATTCTTGGATGCCATGTCATTACATGCCGGTGAGCACGTATATTTCCCCAACACCTGTGAGGTATTGGCCAGCAATATGTGTCTCTCTTCCACCAAATAGCAGAATACCCTGAGGTAGTGGGTACTATAGACTGCATGCACATATGCATCAAAGCACCACCTGGTGAGTGGGGCAGGGTCTACATCAACTGCAAGGGCTTCTCCTCCATCAACTGCCAGGTTGTGTGCTATGCCCAGGGCATTATAATGAATGTGTGTGCTAGCTGCCCTTGAAGCTATCATGACTCCCACATCTGGCATCTGACGCAGCTGTACCAGAGATTTGCCAATGGGGACATCCCTCATGGTCACCTAGTGGGGGATGCTGGTTACGCACTGGAGCTGTGGCTGATGACACCCATCAGAAATGCACACACACCCGAACAAAATCTCCATAATGAGGCACACGCACAGACCGGAATTATAATAGAGCATGTATTTGGGATGCTCAAATCATGGTTCCAGTACCTGGACACATCTGGTGGAGCCTTGCAGTACTCACCAGCTACATGTACTCACATTGTCATCGTATGTGCCATGCTACACAATATGATCCTGTGGAAACAGCTGCAGCAGGAACAACACGGGGCAGAGCCACACAGCCCCCTCATCATTGCCAATGCCTGCACAGGCACAGAGTGACTCAGAGGAGGAACGACCTGAGCCTGCCCCAGTAGGCAGAAGGAGGCATGCCCAGTATGACCTGGCCTTGGCAAAGAGGCAACGCATAGCACATACACTGACATGGTAGAGACCCAGGGAATGACACCTCTCTCTGACTCGCACATACAGTAAAAGGGATGCCAAAAATGACACTACCTGTGGAGTGTACTGTGTGCATCTGATATAGGCAGCCCTCCAGCACCATCCTCAATACTGGCACACCCACAAGGTAAATCGCTCATCTTACCAATTGCCGAATGGAGTAGTATGTGTTTTTACTTGTATCTATGGTATGGATGTGAGCATGCAAGGGAATCGGGTGGCTGAATGGGATGCCAGCAGATAGTAGACACCTATAGTGGCAGCATGAGGTATATAACGAAATACTGGTTTTACCATAGTAGCCAGTACTATGCATGATGACAAAACCCACTGCAGGAAATGTGCTGGGTCACATGTGTCCATATGACACACACATGCCAGTCAGGGAGGCTCAAATACCCAGTAACAGTCTCAGCCAGCAGGACAGGTGTAGACAAACACAGACAAAGGCTGTGCTAAGGCCTCTGAATGATGGCTATGGGTAACCACCCCCCCGGGCCTACACAGACAGACTACATCATGTCAGGTAGTGGGATGTTAGTTCTGAAGGTTAAGAAGTCAGAAACTGATATGTAGGTCAATCAAACCTAAGACCTGTAGTACATTGATATGCCTCTAGTCAGCATGATAGGTTAGAATACAGAATGAAATGGAGTACCTGGCATATCAGTACGGTCATAGCAAATGTGTACAAGTGTCAGGTGTGCCCCCCCATTCCTATGTCGACACATAGTAACAGTCAGGTGTGCCCCCCCAATCCTATGTAGAAATGTAGTAACAGTCAGGTGTGCCCACCCCCCAGTCCTATGTAGACACGTACTAACACACAGGTGTGCCCTCCACAATCCTATGTAGAAATGTAGTAACAGTCAGGTGTGCCCTCCATTCCTATGTAGACATGTAGGAACAGTCTGGTATGCCCCCCCAATCCAATGTAGATACGTAGTAACAGTCAGGTGTGCCCCCTCAATCCTATGTAGAAATGTAGTAACATGTATGTCTAGGTATAATACCAGTGGAGCACAGATTACCTGAGGTGGCCAAGTTATAGCAGGATAGAGTGTAGCATTTGTACTATATGCAGGTATGTGTGTTAGGTTGGTGTGTGTTTCATATTGTGTGAGAGTGGTTAGTATGTATGCATGGTGAGGTTTGTCCTGGTGGCTATTGCCCAGTACTGCCAATGATAAGGCCAAGTCCTCCCAAATGCAGTGCCAAACACAATGCTCCCCAGTATAACACATTCTAGCAGTAAGCCATTGTAAATATATGGATGTAATATGTATTAAAATCTGAAAGATGGACATGGCATGACTGTTGGGCTAGATATACAAGCAGTACACAGGGGAAAGTATCCCAGACGGACAGTGTATAATGTGTAACCATTAAATGGACACACCCTTGGAATTGTACATACAGGTTTGCAGCACATTATCTGGTCTTGTAGTAGGGAATACCAATGTCATCTGGCCAAACACTCACAGACCAAAAAGGTCATATGAATCATGTATTGAGAAACAGCTGATGTCCCTGCACAAGCCAGCATAAGTGAAATGCCCCATACATATCTGTGAGTCACATGCAAGTAGTGTCCATAGCACACATGCACCCAGCTCACCCAATCACCACCAACAGGTACCTCTCCGGTCTTATCCCTGCTGCTGGGAATGGGTACAATATGACCCCCACCTGTGTATTGCAATAGTAAAAGAATGCAGCATGCAGTGCAGGTGCCCCATGCAGGTGTGTCCCTAGCTGTAAGCAGCACCCTGCCAGCATCCACACCACTTGATCAATACTGACAGAAAGTATTGGCATGAACACCTAGCACACTTACCCTGTCACCCCAGGGGAATATACTGTATTGCAATCTGGGACTGTAGGACTGACAGAATGCAACAGCCTACTACAGCTGGCCTGTATCACTAGCAAATGGCCTACAGTCCTCTGCCAAAAGCCTGTGTCTCACCCGTACTGCCAATGTATGTTATGGCATGGACTCCCAAATAACAGCATAACACAGTCCACATAACCCATATGCAAGGCCATGTGGACAAACCACAGTAACATGCCCACCATGTCCCACTGCATGAACTGTGGACCAACACCAATATACTGCTGTAATGAGGTGGTAACTATAGGGAAAATATCAGAGAATGTTTGCATAATGTATGGAAGAGGATAGAATAATAGAGGGGGGTGCGAGCATGGGTGGCATGGAGTGTGTGAAGTCCGAAACTCAGCCGTGTGCACATATTATCCCTGGCTGCAAACACAAGAAAGGGTGGCTACAAACCTGCTTGTTAACCACACTAGGGGTAATGTCCTGACTTATTGTGAATATGTACAGCTGTGATGTATTGCCACAGCAAGATAAGGCCATACTGCCACATCGATGGATGTGCAAGTATGGGATCCTCTGCCACCACTGTACCAAGGTGCTGAACCAGTTACACAGACTCAGCAGCAAGTGTCTGCAGCTCCCCCTCCAGAATGGCATTAGTTTGCGAGCAAAAATGTCTACCTGACAGTACTTGATGACATAAAACATCACAGTGTATAACAGTACACGTCTGAATATTTCTGCTAACACCAGGACCATGTAGCAGAAGCAGCACAGACACAATTACTTACAGTACCCACTATCTCTTGCCCAGTTTGACACCACATTGTCAACTGATCTGCAGATATCCTGCAGAAACAGTTTGCTAGCTGTAGGTGTAGAACACAAAAGTCTGCACTGGAGTACAATCTACCTGGAATGGATCCACACATTCAATACAGAAGGCCATACTGGGCATGCTCCCACACTTACAGAAATGAAGGCAATATCAGACAATGAAATACTGAAAGGTCATACTGGGCATGCTCACATTCTTAAAGAAATGAAGCCCATGCCTGGCAACAACAGTGAACCATACATATCTGACAGTTGCAGGTGTTAGTGCATACACTCCTCAGTATGCACCAGTCATGCTTTGCATATGCATTGGATAGGAATACACACATACATCCAAGGACAACACATTATAATATGCCAAAGTACACATACATAGATGTGTTGAAGAGAGTGACAGTGACAAAGCACCTTCCGTCATGAGGCCTGTCTCACCCAGCACACAGCCAAATGGCTACAACCACATGATATGTAAATGTCACTCACCATAGACATTTGCTTCTGGAATCCCTCAGCATTATAGACTCTGTGGTGCTAGTGCTAAATGTGCAACATGACTGTACAAGGCAGTAGTCATCTAGCAGTTGTATGCACGTACCTGTGAAAAATAAACCTGTGTGTGCCTGAGTGTGGTGTGTCTGCCTCTAGATGAATGGGTTATGGCCCATGTACACACACTGCCCTCCCAATTGCCCTACTATGGCAAGCCTGCTGATGTCACTCACTTTGAAATACACCTTTGGGGAAGAGAGAGCCCAGTAATTTCTGTGGTGTGTCCTATAACAGTGTAATGCTGTAGTGTGATATAGTAGCTCAGTAGGGGTTCTGTTCTCAGATATGGCAAGTGTAGATGTTTGTGTGTGTTTGTCTGTATAGGGAGCACTGCTTTTGAGGCCATTCACAGTCAATACAACCTCCATTGCCCTTCTTTGGCAAGCCTGCTGATATCATTCATTTTGAAATACACTTTTGGGGAAGGAGTAGTTCAATAATCTTTGTGGTGTGTCCTATATCAGCGTAATGCTGTAGTGTGCTATAGCAGCTCAGTAGGGGTTATATTCCCAGACATGGCAAGTGTGTGCATTTGTCTGTGTAGGGAGCAATGTTCTTGAGGTCGTTTACAGTCAATACAACCTCCATTACCCTTCGTTTGCAAGCCTGCTGATGTCATTCATTTTGAAAAACACTTTTGGGGAAGGAGTAGTCCAGTAATCTCCATGGTGCATTCTATAACTGTGTAATTCTGTAGTGTGATAAACTAGTTAGGTAGAAGTTCCAATCCCAGACATGACAACTTAGTGAGTGTGTGTGTGTGTGTGTGTGTGTGTGTGTGTGTGTGTGTGTGTGTGTGTGTGTGTGTGTGTGTGTCTGTGTTTGTTATTCGCATCCTGTGTGGAGGTAGTTGTGAGTGTGTAACAACTGGACTCATTGTGGAGTGGGTTTTGTGAATTTCATATATGGTGGGCCAATTATATGTCACAATGTCCACCTTACAAGGATAAAATATGTCAAATAGCCGAGTGGCTGGAGTTGTCAATCTATACCCCTACATGTGACATCAAGGCCTGGTGCACAAATTAAGCAACCCTTGTATTACCCAGAGAACACTCCACTCCCAACCCATGTCTCAGACACAAACACACTTGCCTAGGCAACAACCGCTTTGTTGGTAGTACCCTGCATATTGCCTACAGACAGTAATCATGGTGTGATTGCAGTGGACTACATATGACATGGCACCCTGTACCATCACTACAATGGGCACATGATTGCAAACAGTGCACCTTCACTATGTTCTCCACTGGATGCCTGCAACAACTGTAGTGCCATCAAATGTGACCCGCAAAAGACATACCATACCTTAAACACATGTGCTGTATGGACAGATGCCACTGACACCAGCAAATACCTGTATCATGCTATCAATGTAGGTGCAGGGTCAACCTGGTGTCCATCACAATTTCCCACCACATGAGGCCAGGACTGGCACATCTGATGATAACAATCTGTACACAACATGGGCCAGACACCCCAGGTACAGTTCCACATGACACTGAACATGCATGTGGGATGTGTGCACATCCCAGACACTGTCCATGTCATGGACTATAAAACACATACATGGCAAGCATTGCACAGCACTGGCCACACACAATAGTGAACCAGGTGACAGGATGGTGAATACAGTACCCACCTGTGTGGGCCAATCCAGACACTGCACCCCTGAGCCACACTTCAGACCATTGTCATGTGGCCTGAGGCCAAGGTATACCCTTCACATAGCCTTGTACAGCCTTCTGGCACAGTCAACTACTACACACCTGTGAAACAATCTACCCATGCATGTCAGTACTGGCACCCTGTGTCTGTGTGTGTGGAGCATAGGTTCATAGGTTCAAAGGTTGGTACTAGGCTATCGGCCCTAAGGCCTATATAAGCCTAGCCATAACAATTCCTTGGCTATTTCTTCCTACACTATTTACTTCCCTGGACCCCTGTCTAACAGGGTGACTGATGTGATCCCTGGGGTGAATTTCCTTTCTCCCATCCAGTCATCAAGGTTCCTTTTGAAGAGGGCCAAAGAGGTGCTCTGCTTGACATGTATGGGCAGTCTATTCCAGAGTCTGGGAAAGTCTCTGGGTCAGGAACCTATCCCTCCCGCATGTTTTGTTTATTGTGATGACAAGGTTTAGATCCCTGGAGCGTGTGGCTCTGAGGGATTGGGATTTCTTTAAGTGTAGCATGTCCAACAGCTCTGGGTTTGACATGGCCTTGTATGTTAAGCAGAGATCGCCTCGGAGTAGATGATATGCGACAGAGTATAGCTGGAGTTTTTAAGGCGGTCAGCATAGGGCATCTGCTTTAAAGTATAATGCTTTTGACCCCATTCACACTCACAACAACTACCATTGGCCTACTGAAGTATGCAGTCTGATGTCAGACACCTTCACATACCCTTTGCCCATATATCATCCAGATAACCCCTGCATATTACTGTATTCTGGCAAACTAGCTAGTTAGGAAGTCTATTCCTGACCCTGCCAACTGTGTTAATGTGTGTGAGTCCTTGAGAGAGTGTGGCTATGTTGACGTTGACACCTGTTCATGTGGACAGGCACATGTGCTACACCTACCTTATCGCTCCTATATCACTATTGCAGATGTCACTCACGATCAGATATACCTTTGGACAGCTCTCCAACATGTAAGCTATGTGGCGCATGCAATAACGGCATAGACATATAATAGCAATACATAGCCAGTCAGGGGTCTGTACTGGTAGGTTTGTGACACAAACATGCTTAGATTTTAATCTCCCACTCTCTCCATGACTTTCTTTGTCTCTGTCTGTCTCTCTCACTCCCTCTCTGGTGGATGTGGAGAAGTACACCTGCTTTGCTTAGGCAGCAGCTTGTGTTTTGTAAGTGATGCTCATGATCAGCTGATGGCCTCTGCATGAATTGTAGTTCCCCATTAGCTAATTGCATGTGGAACAGCTGTGGTAACATTCCCATAGCCAACTGCATGGAAACTCACTCCAATATCTAGGAACATCATGTGGGTGTTGGGCTATTTCATTCACTGTAAGCAGGACCTCAAGTTGGTGTTTGGCAAACAGCATCACAGATGATATTGGGATTTACCTCTAACAACATACACTGTGGAGACAGGCCAACAGACAGGAGGGGGATTTGCCAGACCTGACTCCAGAATGTAAGTGTTGCTCTTCTGCATTTGGAGTAATTTCGGTTTAACAGGGTGTGTCTGAATATGGCTGGTCTACATGATTTAATACCTGTCATGACAGTGTTATCTGTTTGAGGAAACTCCCACCTGTAGGGTTATCTGCAGACTGAGCAGTATGTGGAGCCTTATGTTTCTTGTGTTACTCACAGAACATCTATCTTAGAACTGCAGAAACATAGTCTGAGGATTTGCAGTCAGCACAGGGTGACAGCCATGAGAGTTACTGACTTCATATCACATATGTCACAACAAACCCTGGTACGACAATAAATGTATGAGGTTATCACAGCAACATGCCAATATTGGCCCAGTGTTTGTGGCTCCAGGCACAAGTCTGTCAACCTTTGTACATATGTCATGCAGTAAGAGGTGCATATTTTCTGTACATCATTATTTTTTGACATCATACGTGATAACAAGCCAGTCAGATATCAGACTGCTAGACATGCTATGTATAGTAGGGGTTATTTCTGAGGATATAACCTGAGCATTCTGTGGTTGTGTGTACAGTACTGGGGTCTGTGCACTTATGGTGATTGTTGACAGTATGTGTATTATGCATACATACCTTGGGCTGTGCACAGACTGTGGTAGATGCCATTGTTCCTGGTCCTGTTCTATCTGACGTTACATGCTGCTCCAGTGTATGGTATGCTATCGGTTCACATGTCTGTAGGGCCAAACACACACATGTCCCATACCACAGACAGGCATTGGACCACACTGTGTCGTGAGCCAGTTTCATTAGGGTTAGTGTGTGAGTGGCACATATGAGGATGGTGTCTATCAGACAGTCCATATAGTGTCATATTAAGCTTGCGTACCATATGTGGCTGTGGCTGTGTTCACATTGGTTGTGGGTATGCACTTTCTCACAGGTGTCAGTTACTCTGTGCTGTGACATGCGTGTAGAGCCTGCTATATTTGCAGGTACATGTGTATTCCCCCATACAAACTGTAGTCCAGTGTTGTGGCAGTCTACCTGTAGTTTGTACAGTGCTTTGTGACATGCCTAGCAGCTTAGTGTAATTACCCAGTGTGCTGTTATGTCCAGTTATTTGCAAGACATACTGCTGCCAGGCCACCATAACTGTTGTGTATTTCTGACAAAGCAGTGGGGTTCTGTACAGATGTATGTCAGTAACTACTGGGGTAGTATGTGGCCATGTGACCCCTGTACCACCAGGTATTATGTGTCAGGACAGATTGGCGTGTGTGAATGCATAAACTGTGTGGGCATATGTAGTCCAGTATGTACGTGATATGCCCATGTACATGGCTGTTAACATCCACTTTGCCAGGCGTGGTCCACATGTCTCGCATGAAGGGGATCTGTGTACACCTCTGGACTGACCAAAGAGTGCCAGACTGTCCACATATATTGGACATATCTCTGCTGTAGTCCCCAGGATCATTACTGTGCTAGTAGTAGTACTGTACTATGATGTCCTTAGGATGTCTGTCAGTAGACAATGGTGTACATGTCAAAAGCAGATGTGACCTCCCACACACAACATGTCTGTTAAGAAAACCCCTGTTACAGTAGCAACAGTCTACATATATACCTGCAATATATACATGACATCCCCTTGCACTAAGAGGTTGGGACTATTGGTGCTGAGGTAGGACTCCACTCCATGTTCTGGACATATGGTAAACATATATATGTGTGTGTGTGTGTGTGTGTGTGTGTGTGTGTGTGTGTGTGTGTGTGTGTACATATATATATATATATATATATATATATATATATATATATATATATATATATATACACATATATACATATCTACATTCATATATGGATATATATATATATATATATATATATATATATATATATATATATATATATATATATATATATATATATATATATATATATATATATATATATATATATATATATATATATATATATATATATATATATATATATATATATATACACACACATATACATATACAAACTCAAATATATGCATATACACAGCTATATATGTCTACACATATACAGATATATAGATATATATGCACATATAGTTATGGATATCTACATATATATTGACATAAATAGGTATATCTGATTAGATACATATGCACATATAGGTTTATATATATATATATGTATATATATATATATATATATATATATATATATATATATATATATATATCGACATAAATAGGTAAATAGGTATATCTGTATACATAGAATGTGCATACATATGTATATATATATATATATATATATATATATATATATACACACACACACACACACACACACACACACACACACACACACACACACACAGACATCTAAAAATGGCCATATATATGATGCACTATACAGACGTGTAGAAATACATATATATGACTATATATGTGTATGTATATGTAGACATATATCTACATATGTATATGTATATAACCATATCCTTGTCATGTGTAAACATCACAGTTGTGTATATCTTCCCAGATGTATCTCACCATATGTATCTGATATGTGTATATTATATATAACAACATATGTGATGCAACAGTGATAGCAATAACAAGTACTACACAATTGTGGAAGTCAAAGCAATTGTTCAAGACTATTCAATATGTGTACTGACAGATATATTGAAAAAAAACAACTGTCTTCAGGTACATGCCTCGATGTGCTACTCTCCCCTGATGATGACAGATGTCCGCTGGAACCAGGTGCCTCCTGGGACTGGCCAGGGCCATGTGCACGTGGCCTGCTGTGGTGTGGTGTGGACAGTGCCCCCCTGCAGTGCTGAGGCTGGTACTGCCACTACAGGAGCACCTTGGTGTCCTAGCATGTCCACATCGACCACCAGCTGTTGGTGTTGCTGGCCTATGACCACGCAGCCATCACCCCACTCCCACCACATGTTCAAGCATGGACAAACCACTGTCGATGAGGCCCACCATCTCACCCAACTGTCTATCCATGACCTCGGTATAATCACGGAGGGCACCAGAAAGTTCATGGAAGTTGTTGCTTGCAGATGAGAGAGCGGCCTTCTGCAGCCTCAGGCCCTGTCTGATGTACAGTTCCATATGTGCCTGCTCCCCCATGATAGTCTGAAACATGTGCCTGGTGGTACAAGTTGTGGAGCTTCTGCCAGGGGCATGATGACCAGTGACCCTACCACAAGCACCCTGGTACGTCTGCCTATGTGGAGCCCTGCCAGACATCCGGCTAAACCTGCTGTGGCCAGACACAGTAGACATAGATATCACACTCTCCTGTGCACTGCCACCAACCGCCAACTGTCCCTCTGCTATGGCCACTGGTGATGGGGTATGTATAGGCATTACAACTGTGTGTGGGGTTGGGGTGGCTAAGAGGGGGATGTCAAACGATGGTGCAGTTTCGGCCTCTGACAGCCCTGCCTGTCCCTCAACAGTACTATCATCATCTACGGTGTCTGTATGAACACCAAAATCAGATTGCATGCAGGAGGGACCCTGACCCACCTTGTCACCTATGAGAGAAAACAAGAAACACACTTTAAGACCTGTACAGCATTGCATAACAGTACACACACACACACACACACACACACACACACACACACACACACACACACACACACACACACACACACACACCACACACTGACATTCCACCTTAATACCTACCTGTCTCTGAGTTTACAGACAGTCCCACGTTTATTCCCATAAGTTTCCCATCCTGCATCACACTTGGTAACATACCTTCATTAATACCACTCATTAACGTATCATTCCTCTAAATGCCTAGAAGAGTGATCACAACACAAGACCTGTTACTCCATTACCTCCTTGACTTGAGTGGAGTAGATTTTACATGGCCTCACTGCTGTCATCCAGCATTCACTTTGGGTATGTCCGGACATCCTGAGCATGGCCTCTATATGTTAGGGACTACTATGTTCACACCATAATGTCACGTACTGGAGTATCATATGTAACCATTGCTCAGTACATGCCAGGTCTGTTGCTCAATCAACTTACCATGTGGACAACAGTAATATATGGATACACTCCCTGGTGTTGTCTGGTAATTCCCCAATGCATATGTAGTGCTGCATACATGGGTAGTCATTCACCTTTCTGCTGACTGCAATATTAAGGGTATACCTGGTGTCTACTTTCCCTGCCAATGCATGTTCCATGCTACAGGCCTTATTATACTATCAGCTGTCCTGTGATTACATATCAGGCAAGTATTCCTGGTGTCTCATGTGTCAGTCCATGTCCATGTACTGCATGATTCCAAAGGGAAGTACTGCCGTATGAACAACCCCACAATCACACATGTGCATACATGTACACCCACGCAAACACACACACATGCACACACACATCCTACATGCATTAACCCCCCTCCACTCCACCAGTTTGCACTTACAGACAAAATAACACCCTGCACACACACACACACACACACACACACACACACACACACACACACACACACACACACACACACACACACACACACACACCTACAGGTGAGGTTGCCCAACAATAGTACACACAGTCCTCCCATTAACCATCTGTCAACATGCATAACATATGGTACTCAACAGCATGCAGTGCAGCTATAGGCAATCCATGCTAGCAACAGTATACATGTGTGTGATGCATGGGCTGTGTTAGTAGGTGATGTCCCTTCCCCTGGAAAACACTGCACCCATGTACACAGTATTGATGTGCACCTGTTCTGCACCCTGCCATGTACTGTGCACCAATCCTCACAGCTGTACAAACCATTGCTGAATGTGTATTACTGTGTCAGTTATGTCTGCTCTAATGCTCACAGCCCCTATGTGTTTGAGCGACACATACCTGGGATGATATATGGGCAGATGTAATTTGTGAATGCCTGATGTCTGGTTTAGAAATCTCAACATCAACGGTGCATGTATGACCAATATGATATTATTACACTGACAACCATCAGACGTTACCATGGCTATGGGGAGTGTACACACCCTTATTGATATGACACACTCTTCCTTGATATGCCATGGGACCACATCACCGCATATATTAACATTACATGAGCTGATATGTGACATATGTCCTGTACATTCACATGCATTGTCTATGAAATGTGTTAGGTGTGCAGATGCTGACTGTGATGCATACACTCCGTGGGTGCATATATGTACACTCCCTTATCATTATGGTTTGTTGCACCTATTGTTATGTGTACTACAGCAGTCACTATTCCTGGCAGGGGTATACTAGCATGGGCCATCTGCATTTGCCAATATATGGTCAGTCTGTCCACACATGTCCCCCAACTCTGCATGATTGCAAGGTCTACCCATGTGCACATCCCTTGGAGTTCACACACTGCCCTCACTATTGCTATGAAATTAGGGTTACATCTGCCACAGTTCCTGAACCTGAGTGTGTGCAGGCACAGCCATTCTTAGCATCCTTAGGATCCCTGCTGCAGTGCACTGATATGCCATGATGTCACACCCTCCCCACCTTCAGCCTTTTTGCAGATGCTTGACAACTATGGCCTACACATGTGTGTCAGTTTGCAGTGTCCCAAACACTGAACACCACTTGTAACAGCCTTGTCCCAGCTAATGACTGGTAAACATACAGATGTACACTGGCACCAGCACAGTACAGATGGGGATGGTGGACCTGAGGCGGGTGAGGCATTGGTTTTGCAGCACCTGTATCTTACATAATACTGTCTGTAGCTTTCCAACGTGGTCATGGTACACCAGTACACATTGCAACATGACTGTTGGAGTCCTCTTCTGTTATGCATACACTACCTGTAAAGAGGCCTTGCTGATGTTTCCTGTGGTACAACTGTCACATATGTTTACCCTAACCCATAGGCCACACGCTTGCAGAGTCCAGGCAATTGCTGACACAGGTACTGCACAGCCAGTACTTGCTGGACATTCCTGCTACCTCCTCAGTGTTGTGACATGTTAGTGGCCAGCCCGCATTACCAGTTCACTACATGTGACAGCATTTGTCTTGGGTGGCCATCTGTTTATGTCCTACATCATTCCTGTCCTATACATACTTGCCACATACATGTCTGGCTGCACTGTTTGCAATGGCATATGCAATGGTGTGGTATGGCTACATATGCAGCTCATGGGTGCTACATGTTGGGTATGGGGCCCACTCCATGTCATGTATGATGCGTGCAAGCCATGCCTGCCTCTGTTGCAGGTAAGTGTGTGCATTTGATGGTCAAACGTCTTGAACAGCTGACTACTATGTGGTGTGACATTGGGAATGTGTACTTGCTGAACGGTGCATTTCCATGACACAAGCATGCAGGTAGTACCTCAACAGCTGCCTCCACTATATTTTCTCTGGAGTGTGTGCACACATATGCTCCCGGTGTTTTTGAAGGTATGTATTCCCCATATTTGCTGCCCTAACCTATGGTTCCATATTACACACTCAGTGCTCATGTTGGGACCACATTGCAGGTGTTAAGGGTTGTGAACCACAGCATTATGATATGCCATAATGTTGATCTGTAACAGTTGCCATTGTAATACTGGTATATACACTGTTGTAGCACTGTATAAGGGTGATGTTTCACACATGTCCCTACTGTAGGCCATGTGTCCCACGATTATGTTCATCCCTGTGGACACATTTCGCAATGATAGGATGTTAGTTATCTTGCAAGTGTCTGACATACCCCTCAGATACCGCATCATGGTCACCAGTTTGATGCAGTGCAGTTAACAGCAACAATACATGAACATGCACGGCATGCATTTTGGTTAGGTGTGTTAGATGTGTGCATGGAATATACCGTAGCCATTACATACCTGGTGTATTGGCAAGCATGAACATAAACCATACTCACCAGCTACAGGCTACTGCCTTGGTGGTATATCAGATGGACCTACATAAGAGTGTGAGAGATGTGATGTCAGTGGCCACAGCTGTGGCATTGCTACAGAGTGGGTGCAGCATTACAGTACATCAACAGTACAAATCCACAGTACTACAGCTTATGCACATCTGTTTATTACTACTATGCAGCAACAGATTTTATATATGACATCTCACATTTGCATAATCTACCCATACAGATGCAGATGCATATGCAACAGTGGTCTACTGATGTGCAATGTGGCCTTACCTGCATGCTCCTCAGCAGGTGTGTGGGTTGCACCACCTCCACAATGGTCTCGGCCATTTGTTGGGTGTGTGAGCAGGCAGGTGCCCCGAGGCTGGCGAGGAGCTCCTCAACACTTGTCAGGGGGATGGATGGCATGACCCCCCTCCATTGTGAGGTGATTTCCCCCAGACTGCAGCAGTATGCCAACAGGCATTGCAAAGCAGGTCAGTACAATGATGCTGGACCTGCTCGTAACTGCAGTTATGCAGGACGACATCACTGACCCTGTGGACTAAATCGTTCCACAGGGCAGTCCGCCCCTGCTTCTCATGGCCTGTCCTGATGAACAGAACTGGATAGTGCTGTATAAGGTGGTTCAAAATTACCTCATTTTCTGCTGCTGAATACCCTGGAAAATGACCATGGGACATCTTGCCTGAAAGACATAAAGATGGAAACAAGTATGAGCAACTCATACAGCAAGGTTACCATAGTTCTTAATACACATCTTTGTCTCCCCCACCATTAAATCAACAACAAACTGTTCACACAACAAAGTAGGTATGTCTGCAGTTTACCAACCATTCGGACATATATTGTATTATACCACGCTTTGTGCTATGTGTTTGTAGCCATGTTCCCTGTGTGGACACTATCACTGCTGGCCTGTTATGGACTATTTCACCTGCATGCCATTGTCAGGGCCACTTTGGTTCCATATATGCATATGGTATGCTTGCTATGTTATTGCTGCACATCTGTCATTCTGTGTTATTGGGGATATCTATGCATGCTGTTGGACATGTTCTGGGATTGTGTGGACTATTACCACCCACATATGTTCTATAACAGTGACACAATAGCATGTTTAGGGAATAGTTGCCAGCAGAGCCACCTCTCCAACCTCATCTGGCCATGTTACCAGGCCACATCACATATGGGACCCACCCTGGAGCCTCCTCATCTACTGGTCCAGCACTACCTTCAGGTGGAACCACCTCAGGGTATGGTGTCCCCCCCCCAGGGGCACACACAGACATGATCCTGTCACCCGAGGTCAAGTCAAGGGTCTGTTCCATAGGGTGCTCCACAGAAACTTATGGGATGTGCTACAGTACCTTGAGGCTCTCAGTACACAATCACATGGTCCACATGCTCCTCCTGCTCAGCCTCCAGGCCAGGCACCTTCAGGGATGTGAAACTGCTGTTGTGACTAGCAATGAGTGGGGGCCTTGTTCCCATTGTTTCCATATGGGGGCACATGGGACTTCCACATCGCAGACCACACAAACCATCCAGGGTGCTTACCCACCACATGTCATATACCACCCCTGTAGGCTGTCCTCTATATCTACCAACCTGAACCACCTCCACACATATACCTGCTATCCTTCCCCATATTCCCATTCCCTACATCGCAGACAAGGGCAATGTGGTCCCAAGAAAGGGTTCACATCTGACATAACCATCCATACTGCACACACTTACAGCTGTATATATCTGTGTGTATTGCTATGTGTGATGTTCCCTCACACATAGCATGCAGCACTGTGGTGGTAATATAGGGGTCATGTATTTATATACATATGTGTGTGTTTGTTTGTATATATGTAGACATGCACATACACACACACACACACACACACACACACACACACACACACACACACACACATATATATATATAGATGTGTGTGTGTGTGTGTGCATGTGTGTGTGTGTGTGTGTGTGCTTATATATATATGTCTACATATGAGTACCTGTGTATATACATATATATATATATATATATATATATATATAGATATATATATATATATAGATATATATATATATAGATATATATATATATATATGGGTCTATATGAGTACATCTACATGTCATAACATCGACATCAAATCACCGACAATTCATGTTAGTGAAACTTGAAATACCCGACATTCATTTATTCGACAAGTGCAAATTAAATATCCGAAAACAGTGTACTATATAATACACTTGCATAATAGTGTCGATCCGCCGCATAACTCTAACACAAAACACGTAATATAAACAAGTCCTCACCACGACACTAAATGAATATTAGACATTGTAAAACGGACTACTGCCATTTTAAACTGCCTTCCAATACCATTGAAACATCCAACATTAGAGGGGTTTTATTTACATTTTAAGTAACCTCGCGATACCTTTCACAAAGTCAACATTAGAGTAGTTTCCCATATTACAGATTAGTTTATCAAATCTGTGCTGATGAAGGAGTAGTTTCCTGCTTTTCGGAGACGATGGGAACCCTGTAGATGAACGCACTCTCAACTCATCTACCCGATCTTGTTCACGACATAATGTGTGCAGTAAATATCTCAAATCAGTGCCCCTATCACCGAGCATGCATTTCAATCTCCTATGCCATGCCTCAATGCTATTTTGAGTGCGAGGCAGAGACAGTTCATTTAGTTCAAATACATTCCAAAATGTAATCGGAAACAACGGCGGAAATCTAATTGAAGACGTAAATCTTGTAATGAATTTACGCCTCTTTCCATATATATACCAATCTGAAAAGTATTGTAAAACATCCTTTCCCCTGTGCTGGAAACATAGTTTTCAGCTCTTCAAATGTTGCTTTTACTTTATCTTCAGGCAAAAAGGCTAACGCTACTAGTGACTTCACAGCTAACTGCAGTTCCTGTGAATTATTGTATGTAGAACCTAAACCCAAGGATTGTATCTTCCGCCAGATGTTCTGTCCAATGTGAAACAGACAACCCTTGGAACGGACATCAGGGAAATTCAGTCTAATGCCCTTCAAAGCAGCTATTTCAAAGTCAGATAACACAAATTTAACTTCCATTTCTAAACCATTTGATGTGAGTAAGGAGAAGATACTATTCCACAGATAGTTATAGCCTTTTAGGGATTTCTTTGACATGAATGCATAAATTAAAGGAACAGTTTTCATATTTGTTCCATGTTTAAGTATGCCGTGTACAGTGTACAATTGCCATATAGTAACACCTTTTGAAAAGAATGTCCCATCCATAAGCCATATCGCAGATTGGCTTAGATCACGTAAATTATCCACAGTAGTAAATACTACTACTGTTGTGTCACTGACTTTATCTGACATAGCTTTGCTTACAAATGTACCACTTTTTAACTTAAACTGGCTAAAGTCTATATTATCTAGTGTCAATTCAAACTTTTTACTAAGTCCACACTTCACGCGTCTAACGCGATTTACCTGTTGTAATAGTGCTGATCTATGAGGGAGACAGTCAATGGTAGCTAAAGAAGTTGACGCTAAAGCATCGTCCACTATCAGTGATGGTGTGTCTCTACCCATTGTTGCTCTACATTTTAGATCACTACAAACAACATAGCGTTCTAGTTCCCCTGGCTCTGCAGCATGAGAATGTGCAACAGATTTCTGAAGCTTATCGCCCTCAGGTAAGCACACAGTAACAGCTCTACCTTTACAGTGCTCTGTCATTTTGTATTTACAAGACCAATATCATCTACTTTCCCTTGTACGTTCCAGATACTACAGATAGCTATCAATTACTAGCATTGGTTTCATCTTTTGTGAATCTACGGTATGATATATAGATCCTATTTCCCCAGGACTAGCCTGATGTGTGCTCGCCATTTTGCTTCAGTGCAGAGCACATATCACTCTAAGTAACGCGAGTATTTAACTTCTACAGTTCCTCACTATTTGCTAACTACCTGCACGTGTTTATTCAGTTTTGATTTGTGTAACATAGTTTTATTTAGTGCTGATGGATTTTGCTTGTTTGTTGAACAGGTGAATGTCGATCATTTCAGATTTCGCTAATACCAGTTGTTGTCGGTGATTTCGTTTCGAACTACTGGATGTCGATGTTATGACATGTCGATGTACTCATAAAGACCCATATATATATATATATATATATATATATATATATATATATATATATATATATATATATATATATACTTACCTATATATCAGGTCCACAATCTCTAACTCTCATTCCTGCACAGCTGCACTGTTCTGCCTTGCTACAACACAGACAGGTGCCACATATGGACATAGACTAACATTATGGGGGTAGATACAGATCCAGATTGCAGGTAAGCCTATTACACACCTATGGCATTTCAGCATGCTGCAATATATGTTAACCTGAGTGTCCTGGAAGTGGTGGGCTCTGGACCCCACTTGTCCATCATTATGGCATTACTTCCACCACCAGCTATTGGCCACAGTAATATACATCCTTTCCATTACACAACACACACTATGTTGGCTTACATCTTGTCAGTCAGTGCTGTTCTGCACAGTTGATGGGTATGGCCCACTACACACAGGGACAGACTCTATTGTCCATAGCAGTTGTTCAGCTGAACATCATTACAACAACACCTGATGGCACTTATATATCATTCCACATCATCTATCCCAGTATTATGGACCAAGTACTACAGTCAATTACATGCATATATATTTCACATACCTGTTGTGGGAATGAGGTCTGTTTTGGATGGCTTCCTTGTAGGAGATTTTTTTTTCTCCTTGCCTTTGGCCTCAGCCTGCTTGCTTTGTTTCTGTTTTTGCTTTGTTTTGTTTTTTGTTTGTTTTTGGTTGTGGTTCTGGTTTCTCTCTCTCTCTCCCTCTCTCTCTATCTGTCCAGTAAATGGATTGAGCTGCTTGGAATAGATTGTAGCGTGGCTTTTGTAGGTGATGCACATGATGAGGTGATGGCCTCTGCACCAATCAGTGTTCCCCACTTGCTACCTGCATGCAGCATGCTGTGCAGTACTGTCATGGCAACCCACTACTATAAATCCTTACATGATGTGGTCGTGGTCCTTTTACCTTTCCTGTATGGTGGACATCATTCCTGTGTGTGGGCAGCAGTGTTACACACAGCAGGTAGCAATACTGCTTACAAGAGAACTTGCACACTCAGGACAGCTACATATTTGCATGAGGTTCCAGAACTACAGACAGATTGTGAGTAGTGTTGTTTTATGCATTGTTTAGCACCAGTGTTACAGAGTTTGTGTGTACATACTAGTTTAACATGGAATGCAGTCTGCCTGCATAGCCTATCGCTTGATGGCCAGAGGTGTGCCTGTTATGTTTTGTCTGTCCACCACACAGGTCTTATGTCAAATATATCACTGGCAGTCTGTGTGTTGAGTGCTATCAGTACATGGCTACATCAATTTGTGTTTCTGACTTCATATTCCTGACTAAGGGTATGCTGCAGACTATCCTGTAACATGAGCAACTTGCTTAGTGTATGACAACACTATTTCACATATGGGCCTGTGTTCCAGCCTCTGTCCTCCACCTACATACCATGCTTTGTCCATATGACATGCTGTCAGGGGTTGTTATGTAGTGGCCTGTGAGTATGTCATGCTGTAATTCCTGCCATCATTCCACTGCTGTTGTGGCCCCCACACATATTGTGGGGTTGGGTCCATATATGTGTGGGCTTCATCTGCACAATACATGTGTGTCCTTCTGCAGTCCAGAGGTCAGTGTATGTATCAGTGGTATATGCCCCTGTATGTCAGTCTATGGAGGGGGAGGATGTACCATAACTAACCTAGGCTGTAACAACATGTGAGGGATATCAGGAGTAAGCTGCCTTAAGGTATTTGGATGTATATTACCATACAATTCACCTTGGGAAAATGCAGGCCTACTGTGTCCTGCCATACAGACCATTCTGTTTGTCAGTGTGATTGTGATGGTTTCAGTTATGCCTTGTTATGTAACAGATACATCCCATTGTGTCAACTGAAGTCTTTTCCCCCTATGGATTGCGTACAGAGTGTAGGTAGAGGCTGCTGGACTATACATCTACATTACTTACTGTTGATTGATTGTTATCCTGTGGCCCAGTCTGTCTTTACTGTTGTACTACTTGAAGGCCTTGGCCTGGACAGCAACATATGTTATGCTTTCCTTATTAATTGATTTGTTTGAGAGTTGCATTAGTCTGTTTATATGTATTTCAAAATCTAAACAGCTATATGACATTGCATATACAACTGTAATAGTACACAAATAAAGCATTTTCATGTATGCAGATATGTGTGTGGTGTTATATCCTTTGACCTCTCTTTGGGTATATGTTTCAGGCAACAATTGTCTTTTGTATGGGTGACTCATACAGTGTCCATTTGATAAGGTGACAACTGCAGGAGTACTGGCTGTTCGGTATGGTGTGCATCCTCTAAATATATATATCTTTCTATACATATCTCTGTGTGTGTATGTGTAGTTACACACACACACATATATATATATATATATATATATATATATATATATATATATATATATATATATATATATATATATATATATATATATATATATATATATATATATATATGTATCTGCATATATGTGTGTGTCTGTGTATATGCATCTTAAGAATGTTTATTGCTTCCACATTGTACATTCCCTATGGTAGCCAGACTGTACTGCATGATATGTTATTGATACCAGCCTGACATCATACAGGTGGGATGGATTACTGTTAACATCTTGTGCCCATGTTGTGTCGGGTCCAGGTTATGGAGCTTGCAACATTTTGTATTGTATTGCAGGGAGGCCTGCTTGGCTGTGTGTGTGGGGGGGGTAATATCAATACACACAAGACGTATGTAGCTTGGGCCCCCTCACCTCCATTAACAGTGCCTGTGGTCATAAATGTATTTGTTATGTTCTCATTTATATCTACAGCTATATATCTGTATATACATATATATATATATATATATATATATATATATATATATACTTACATATATAGACATATATATCTATAGATGTATGCATATGTGTGTATACATATATATATATATATATATATATATCTATATATATATATATATATATATATATATATATATATATATATATATATATATATATATATATATATATATATATATATATATATATATATATATATATATATATATATATATATATATATATATATATATATATATATATATATATATATATATATATATATATATATATATATATATATATATATATATATATATGTGTGTGTGTGTGTGTGTGTGTACGCTGTATATTTTAGATAGATAGATATTTATATATTTATTTTAATAAAAATATATATATACACACATGCTATTGTAACCTGATAACCTGATAGTAACTTTTTTGCTGCCTGTAATGGGACTTTGTGATACATTATTCACTGAGGAGCTTTCCCCCCCGGGTCTCTGCTGAAAATTAGCCAAAAGCTCAGTCAGACTAATACGATTAACACATGTAGAATAAATAAATACATAAATAAATATATACATCTACATGTTTAAATACATTTCCTGTACTGTTGAATGACTGTGCTGGACGATATCTTTGTGAAAACATCAGGGTTATGTATATCTGACATAGCTTAATCATAAATCACTTTGTCTATGGTGTGCAGGGTCCTGTGTTTGAGCATTGCAGAGGCTGTTTATCTGCAGAACAAAGGCCACTGGATATCGAGTGATTAAGGCAGTTGTAAGTGGGTTTGTGTGGTTTTGTGCAGAGGTAAGCACTGCTAACTTCCAGTTAGTTTCTTATACTGATAATAGCTTCTCAGTTGCTTAACCTGTGTAGGCATTGCTTACCCCTGTGCAAAGAGGCTTAAACCCGCTTACTGCTGCTTAAAAGTGCTTACTCCTACTTACCCCCATGCTAATTTCTTTAAAAGAAATGAAAAAGAGTTGATAGGAAAGTGGTGAAAATGGGGCACAAAGAGGGAAAGACAGTAGGGAAAATAGCTAAGGATGTGCAGGATGGGTGTAGGGAAGGTCCATAGCTGCCCATTTCTTCTACAGCAACAGCTGTGCATATACACTGAATTTGGAGGTAGATTTGGACACTCATACCCCTGAGAGAAGGGTGAGGGCAACAATAATATGTTGTAAAGCCAATTAGACCAGATTACATTTGTCCAGTGGACACATGTGTGAAAAGGACAGCTATGTATGGGGCTAGATTTTTTTGGGGGGAACAGATTGCCCTTTTTTTTTAGGTAAGAGTGGGATGTTGGGGAGGGATAGCAGGCTATATTTGGGGTTGTAGGTTGGGTAGGTTAACAGACTAGACAAACAAGACACATACAGGGGCAGTATATAACACATGTGGGCGGTAAACACCTTGATGGGGAGGGGAGTAGGGAAATCAGAAGCCCATGAGCCCCCTAGTGGAAACAGTGGGACTGAGGTCCCCATCCATGGGCAGTCACCACTGCACCTTCACAGCCCCAAAGGTGGCTGTGCTGGGGGCTGAGTAGGAGGACCAGGCCGACCCTCTAGTTGTGGCATACAGCCCTCAAACTGGCATAGCAGATCTCCGACCTCCCTGTGGAGCTCGCTATGCACCAAGACCTGGACCTGGCAACGGGTGACTGGTTCCTGTCTGCGCCTGCTCTCTGTGGGGAGCAAGCCCCATCCTCTGAGGCAGTTCCACCTGAAGGTGGTGGAGGACCAATGGATGAGGAGGTCCCGGGGTGGGCCTCAGACATGCTGGTGCCTAGTGCCACATCCAGCCGAGGCGGGGCAGGTGGGTCTGCCAGGACCGGCCTTCACAAACGTGCTATGGTGTTCAAATTTTATTAACATATGTGGCTTAGTAGTAGTCAACACATTCCAGGATTAGGTAGAACAGCAGGCATAAATATTCCCATTAACCCAAACACCAGATATGGAACAGTTGCATAGCAAACAGAACACATGCATATATGGGTCCACAGTGGTCATTACAACAGCACGCATGTACATTGATGGCAGCATGCCACCAACGTGGGAGTATTTCAACATGGCACATGCATAGAAACAAATTTAAATAATTATCAAACAATAGGACATATGTCCCAACAGTAGAGTTAATTCAGCACATACCCATTGAGTTGTGTATTTAGTTTTTTTGTTGCAGATATGGTGGGGAGGAGAGAAAGATGTCAATTAACAACTAGTATATTCCTGTGTTTGCATTACCTTCCTAGTCAGTGCTGTGATCTGTATCTTACAGGTATTAGTACACTACCCTATTGCCTTAGTTTGGACAGTGGTATGGCTGTTGACAACTATATACATGAACTGAGTTTTACCTGCAGTATACACCTCTTACCTGGTATGCCTGTGGATGTATTGTTTGTTAAGATTACCTAACTGTTTCTACACATACTCCCAGATTCCAGGTTGATGTTATGCACATACATGTCCCTCTCTTTTTGCACACACTCTGTGCATGTCTTCACCACATGCAGGTGAACCAGGACATATTTCGACTATTGCCCTCTTAAACCTTTAGTGACTTGTACAATGACAGATTTGTTTTATTTGACATTTTCCAAATATGTACAGGCCCCATTCAAACGGGCTTAAACCCACTTACTACTGCTTAAATATGCTTACTTTTGCTTACTAGTGCTTAACCCCGCTTACCACCACACTAATTTAGACAGTAATGTCTAATGGTTCTTGGGAAGGTGATGCATTTGGAAACTGTATGGATTTATTATTCATTACACATTTTACCTTCCATTTGTATCCCTGATTCCTGTGTACATATACTGTATGGGGAACTTGTGATTATCTGTGGACTTTACAACATTATGACAATGACATGTCACATCTGCATTTAATGCAGTACTCCAGTTCACAAATATATGTTATTTAGTAGGTTATGCAACAAAATAAATTGATCATAACATGATTGACATGGAAAATGGATTGTACTGGAGTTGGACTCAAACCTTAAATGACTGCTCGTAAGGTGAATGCTCTCCCCACTACACTATTGCTGTATTGCTTCATTTGCATATATCTTGCTTTTTATGCTCTTGTTGCATTTAAGCTGCATTAACCATAGGTAAACGATGGGCAAACTCACACAACTATGGTTAAATTTAATCTGTTTTATAAAAAAAACACTTCTTTATATTTAATGTTTTAACTATTGCTCTTGTAAACTTGGGTGGAGGTTGCTGGGGGTATGTGAACACCTGTGAGCAGTCTCGCTCATTCTTATTCATACACTGCTGTTCTTCTTTGCAGGGACATGTATATTCTGGGAGCTTTGCTCTCAGACATGCCCCCTGCACTCGTACACACACCGTGTCTATTTAGGAGCTCAGGCAGCGTGCCTTCATTAATATGCATTGCGCACTGCCGTCCTGCTTCTAAATGTCCACTTCCATGCAGGACTAAGCTAGTCCTGCATGGAAGAATAGTGAATCCAGGGGTGTGTCTTTCCTTATATAAGGCATCTTGGCTGCAATTATTTTATATCACAGTCATACACATATGAACCCACATCTCCTGCTGTAAACATAGCAGTAATAATACATTAATTAGCATTTCTATATATAACTAATCCATCAGGAACTAAACAAATCAATCTCCAAAGCTACATAACCAAATCTGTCTTCCTAGTCTTTACATAACTATTTTCATCGGCAATGGCTCTTGCCATATAAAGGATATAGGTATGTAAGGAAAGCTTGCATAAAACTAATTTGATCATATTCTGTACAGCGTTAAGAGTATATCACCCCATGTGAGGGTCAGACCTCTCAACTGTCCCTATCTTTGGAGGTATATCACTATCTTCAGGCTTCATTTAGACATTCACACAATTTTCTCAATTCTCCACATCACATTTGATTTTTGAAGCTGTTTAGTGCACAGATAGTCAATGACCAATATACTTGTGTCAATAATAATATAAAAAAGGAGATGCACGTTTTAAATCTCCCTTTTTCTGAAGCAAAATAAATGAACTTCTGAGGTAGGATTTTGCAATATAGTTCATTAGAGTCTACATATTTCACAGCGTCTATTTGATAATTCACTTATATTTTCCATCATTTTTACCACTGTCTGTTTTTAAACATGTTTCTGAGTAGTATCTCACATTCCTCCTGGATACCGGAAAATTTACGTGATATTTAGTTTTTAAATTTTATGCTAATTAGATGTCCACATTTTTAGCGAGGTGTACTTATTTTCAAGTGTCTTTCTTCCTATTTTCAATCTAGGTACAGCGGTAGCATTGGTACCTCACAGCAAGAGTTTCTCCCGTTCGATTCTCGGCTGGGCTTGTGAGTGCCTTCTGTGTGGAATCTGCATGTCCTCCCCGCGGTTGGGTAGCATTCAAAAGACATGCGTGCATAAATGGGTGTGCCTTCGTTGAAGGTTGAGCATCGAGCTGGCACCTCAGCGTTTCGTAAAAATCTACTGCCAATCATTAGCGGACCGGAGTTCCGCTGTGGCGACCCCTTACAGGGAAAAGCCAAAAAACAAACAACAACATGTTGAGAGGGATTACCCATCCTCTTTATTTGCATATTCTAAATTTGATTTTGTACCACTCGGAAAGGAATATGTTATTTTTTACAATAAAACCAATATTAATTTATCAACAAGAAAATTGCTGAATATGTGGCACAAAGAGAATGAGCCATAGCCATTACACAGAAAATGTGCATTTGACTAACTGCTCCTTTCCCTTAGGCTTGGTCACCTACCCTGGGGAAAGTAGTGGTTTTCACCATTGCTGTGATTCACAGTGGAGAAAGTAAAGAAGAATTTTTTTTTTAATTAAAACATTAGTGCTATAATGCTCTATGCATGCAAGTAGTTTGCTGTCGTTTAAATGATTTTTTTTAATTAAAATAATTTGAAGGAGAGTTGGGGGCAGGGAATAAAAATGGGACCTGAATGGTTGAATGTCCGGGCAGGAGGAAGGAGGGTTATGTCGTGCATCTGGCCACCTGGTTGATGTGCCAGTAGAAGGAAAGTGCAATTTTTTTTTTTTTTCACATTAATCGAAGAGCTGGGGCATGGAGTAGAGAGTGCATAAATCTAACTGTAATAAGCCTATCATTTTTTTTTGCTTTTCACTTGAAAAGGTGATGGAGTGAGGCATTGGTTCATAGTACTAACCCAGGCGCTGGTTGAACCAGCTATGCTTCTGTTCTTAATACTCCTTGCAGTTTCCACTGGATTAATCATCCGATTTATTTTAAGTAACTAAGCTTCTTAGCACTGCAAACAATGCAGTTACTTATATTCATAGTTTTCTATTGTTTTACTTACCTGTACAGTACAAGTAAATCATTCTTGTTACCTTCTGTTTAACTAAGTATAATTGTACTTAGTGACCTTGTCGTTAGTTTTCTCATATGCAATGAATCCTTGTTAAATGGTTTGTATTTGCTAGTGATTTCTTGTGGATTATATATTTGTATTGTATGTCTTGTTGCCCTTTCACCCGGAAGTGACTGGAAAATGTATTTGGACCAGCTTACTCACCAAGTTAACAAACAAATAAGTAAACAACTCCATGCAGAGATGGGTAATGGAAAATATATTGGACATAGTTTTATGCTGTCCATCTTTACAAAACTATTAACATTTTCCAAAATCATTATATATGGTAGTCTGTTCTGATGGGTCTATATTATCTTATTGAAGAGGCATTACAGCGAATGCCTCTTCATCGACCCCTAATGAACGAACCACCAAATCTGTGAATGGACAATTCAGAGAATTTTTTCCCAGGGAAAAAAATGGCTTGGTTATCAGTGTGAATTTGCCCCATTCCCCACTGTGGTGCGATCTCGGAGTCAGTATATTTAGTTTGGGGGTTGTGGGGGGTGAAGCCCCCCACTTTTATGTGCTTGTAGTGATGTTTTGTTTCTGACTGGATCAGTGATTTTTTCCCTAGGAAAAAAAAAATCACTGAATAGGCCATTTGCAGAACTGGCAGTTCATTCTTTAGGGGTTTTTAAAGAGGCATTCACTGTAATGCCTCTTCATTAAGATAATATAGACCCTTTCAACAGGCCATTGCTTGAGAACATTGGTTTTAGCACTGCTACAGGCTTCTCTGAAGTAAATGATTCTACGTACATAATCTGTGGCAATTTAAAGTTTTTCTCTGCAATAAAGTGCATAGTCTTCAGATGGCCTGCAAAATCAGATTAGAATTGATAGTTTGCTTTTCACCACCATTCAAAGTATATAGGAACGGTAGATTGTGAACTGTTTGACACTTGCGTATATTCTGTGCCAACACACAATATTAGGAGTTAGAATATTCATTTATAGTATGTTTGATTATGATACAGAAGCAATATATTCTATATATACAAACATTTGTACTTCTAGTCATGTAGATAACTGTTTTTATTTTTTCATTCATAATATAAGATGTAATTCAGCTTTTCCGGCAGCATAGCAATTTTTCTATATTGGCTGACATACATATATCATGGAATAGAAATTTTCTGAAAAAAACAGAAGACTTGCATCCCTTGATATTTAGTACTACCTAGTTCTTAATTGCATTTATCCTGTTTTCAAAGTGGCAATCTTGATTTCAGTAATGAGTTTTACAACATTGACTTGAATGACTTTTCATTTTAATAATAAATTGAAAACCAGCCTTTCATTTTGATTCAGGATGTAGTTAGTCTCACAAAGTTTGAATGTTCAACTCTGGGAAAATTAGCCCTTAGTAAGTAAAAATAAGTAGCATTGTGATAAGGGGCAACAATTTTCTTTCACAGTCTTCTACTATCCTAGGATTAGGAGAGAACATCATTACACGGTCCACCACTGAAATCTTGCAGCTACTTAAAATAATGTACTTTATCTTGTATATCTTAATATGACATAAAACAATTACAATTCTGCAAATGGTCTTTCCAAGCCACATGCTACTACCCATTTGTTATAAAAACTGCAATAAAATACTGATATGCTATGTTATTACTTACTATTGTTCGAGAAACCATGATAATATAAAATAGATTATGTAATTACTTTCATAGGCTTAGAGACCATGGCACCCCTGTTATTTTTGCAACACAAAAGTCTTAGGACAAAACAAACATATTATTTGCATGGTGACTTCACAGAAAGAGGGTGCTGCTTGGAGCTCCTGCATGGGTGTGGCTTAGTAGACTGGGGAGGTCAGCTAGTTGGCCATACTCTAAACAAGGGATAATACAATTGTTGGTTATGGAAAAATGGTGTTTGGATTCTAAACTAAACATTCATTTATGTATCACAAAAGATGATGCATACCCTTCACTCAGCTCTTATAAGTTTTAATAAATTCAAGCTTTTGGAGGTAGAGTTTGACAGGTAACTAAGATAAAGGCTTAACATTTTTGTAATTCATTTTTAATGCATAGTGAAATAATGGAAGCATATGTTATATGGACTGTACATAATGTCATACAGTATTTGGTTATTATAATATTTCCACACGTAAAACAACAGTAGGAAAATTGTCTTAGTCATGTTGATGGCTCCTTTTATAGCCCTTACAAGGAAAAAATAAAATTTAAAATATTCCCCAGTAAAGTTAAATACATTTTAGTGAGCATTCACTGAATATAAAACAGCTTTGCTGTTTAAAGTTGAACTACAAAAAGTCAGCACTGGATAATTTTATCTACCAAAAAAAAAAAAACTTATTTCTTCTATTCTTCTTTAAACCAATGCATAAATAGAAAGTATTGAATTAGTCCATATAGATGTTAAGTTTGTCAGCCTGTCATTAAATGCATTCATAATTTAAAAGAAGTCAATTTCGGAGAATAGCAATTAGGCATTTAAAACTAACACAGCGGACTGTTAATGTCAAATTCTTCACTTTGATAATCTTTTAACTAATCAGGAATTATTTACTTCATAATAGCCAGACAATATGCATCAAAGTTATATTATTAAATTTTAATTGTTATACTAAAATGATTGCAATCTCATATGCAAGTTTAATTGCTATAAACGAGAATATTTTCTAGTTCTTGACCTTGTAATTCTTATATTTGTGTGGCTATCTGGTCACCTTTTATGCATTTTGTTTTGTATTACATTACAGAATATTAGATGCTTAATCTTGTCACTCTTCTAACACCAACAAAATCAACAATAAGAACCAGCAATGTTACAATGTTCTGGTATTGTCTTAATCAGCCACAGTAGCATGAACAGACAACTTTGGCATACATACCGAATAAACCTGAATATATATATATATATATATATATATATATATATATATATATATATATATTTATTTATATTGTGTCTAGTGTCTTGTTTTAGTATGGCTTGATTGGCTAAAATGCTCAAATACACACTAATAAAAACATGCCAAAAATTCATCCACTGTATTTAACAAAGCCTGCTGTTTATTAGATCCAACCACATTCCTTTGATTTTGCAAAATGTGTACAATAAATAACTACCACTATTCTCTTAAAGAAAACACACATAGTGAAATTGTAAATGTACTGTAATGTAATGTAAATATAAATTAATGCATTGCAAAATCTTGAATTCATCAGTTCATCTTGCTACAAAATGATGAGGCTCATTAAAACATGCTGCTGACATACACAAACCTCTGGCAGTAGTGAGTAAAATACACACACACACACACACACACACACACACACACACACACACACACACACACACACACACACACACACACTTGCTAACAAAAAGTGCACTGCACCAGCTTTCATGTCCTTCAGCTCTGTCAAGCAAGAGTTAGCTGACAGAGCTTCTGCTTTTGTCATCCATATCAGCCTCATATAAATGCATCTTCACCAGTGTTTGAATGGCAGGAAGAATCCAGACAGCCTAACTTTATTAATCACATGTCCACAATAAGAGGTTTACTTTTTCAAAAATTCATATTTGCATTTGTTATCTCAAACCTCCTGGGACTATTTGTAAATTCTCTTAGTGATATCTTTTGTCTGTATTTTAGAGGTGTATCTTTAAGATATTCAAATTAGACAAGCATCTGGTCCCCCCTGTTACAAGGACTAACCACAAATGAGTAAACTTGCCTTTTTCTAGGCCAAGCCCCTTCTCCTGGGATTCCCTTCACCATGTTAGCAAGATATCACTGTTTAAGCAAACTCAGAGCAATCAATGAATCCCTACATGACGTAAACATCTTAATGAAGGTTTTTCCCCAATTAAATAATTGGTGCCAACTAAAACTAAATGCCAATAAATGCTTTACTGTAGCCGTTGGAAAGTCATCCACCCTGGGGACTACCACATTGGCAATATGTTCCTAAGAGTTGACCTAGTTGTTTGGGATTTGAGAGCTTATGCCATAAGATAGTCCTTCTGTATTGCACATTTAGATTTAGAGATGTCATTGCCCTTCTTTACTCAGCCCTCATTTGGCCAGTCAATGAGTATAATGCCCCTTTGGCATGTATCTGTCCAGACACATGCAATGACTTGAATGCCCATAGAGATGCCTTACTAAAAGTATATAAGGTCTAAACAATATGTTCTACATGGACTGACTCAATGCCCGGTAACAATACTTGGTAGCCTACAGACTGCTAAAACATGTCCTGTGTCTGACAATCAAGGCATCCGCTGACCCAATACTGATGAATTTACTGCACACCAGCAAGTCAAATGACATCAGGAACACTCAGTCTAGGGATCTAAACATGTTCTGCAACATCAACAGAATGGTTTGAAGGCATATCTTGTAGAAGGTACTGCTGCTCTCAAACAGATTCATGATCCTCAATCAAAGCTCATCTCTGTACAAATTCAAGCACAACTTGGATCTATGGATGGGAAACAGAAAATGTACCCCAGGACTGCTCCTGTACTATAAATGGATGGAGCAGCTCCTAAATGCTTTACACCATGCCTGGGTCACCTCACTTTCTTGATGGTATGATCCCAGTTATTTTCATTACTAGTAATATATAGTTATTGACCACCATGAGATGGAATTGGTAAGGCCAATCTAACGTGAGCTGTTGCTGTTAGCTTTGGCTTGGATCATGGCTGAAAAGGACATTTTTATGGGTTGCTACATATAACAATTTAATTTAAAGGTGGTGAATATGCTTTGCACATTCAGAGTTTCATATAGAACTTGATCCATTATCCTTTGCAAAATCACTGACATGGACAGCTCTCCAAGAACAGACTGATTACTTAAAATCAAGGCTTAGTGCATAATAATGTCAAATACATACTGGAGGATTCTTATATTTAAGTATGTGTGTATGTTGTTACTAAATTATTCTTTTAACAAGTTTTCTGTGTGTTAGAGATGGAGAACTTCTTCAGTTCATGGTTATGGATATTGCATAGTGTGCAACTCCAAAACTGCATAGATAGAAATATCTGTCATGCCTTTCTTTATACATGAACTTTGTCTTGGCCTACTCACTTTTTTTCTACAACAGCAAGTTTTCTAATGGCGTTCCTCTTTTATATTTCCAGTTCAGCTTTAAGTCATGTGTACAACATACTGACCAAGCTTTGTGGAATATCTGCTAACATTTCTGTCCATTTCTGTTTTCTGGCTCTCTAACTCCTATTTTGTAATGATATATTCAGTGTTTTAGCAGAACGAATTGATTTGCTGATTGAGTGATTGATTGAGTGATTGATTGGTTTATTGACTGATTGATTGATTGATTGATTGATTGATTGATTGATTGATTGATTGATTGAGTTATGTATTTGTTAACTGGGATAGAGCACAGATCCATCTGGACCATTTTGGGCCAAGTCTAGAATTACATTTATTGATCAAATAAATGTAAAAAAAAAATAAGAAAATACAAGGAAAAATACTGCAATAATGTAGCCATATTTCATTGTATACAGCATTATTTTACTCTGTGTACAATGTGCATCACATGATGCAAAGAACATAAAAAATATAAAGCCATGTAGAATATCATTACAAGATGTTGAGGAAGATGCTCAGTTACACCATTTTAGAGGTTAGAAGGAAAGAATGGACAGAGTTAGAGGAGAAAAGGAATATCAGTTCAACTCAATCTGCCAGTAACAAAAGGCTGCCTAAATTATACAACTACAAGTTCAATATATTTATTTTACTACTGTGTTTCCTTGTCAGTTCTATTTGTATTTTAACATATACATTACTTGCAATTAGGTCTTACTTTCACAGATCATGTTTTCACTTGTCTAGATATTTAACTCCTTTACTTTTGGATATTGTGTAGAAGGCTATCCCTCTCATTTTGGCATTTTTGATGTCTGTAGGCAAAGGCTGTATTCCCAAAAAGCTTACATATATTATCATATCCTCAAAAAAAGACTTTGGATTAGTTATTTATATAAAGGAACTCTGTTCCTTCTACAAAGGGAAAGAAAAAGCTTCAGCCTAAATTTAATTAAAAATTGATTTGAGTCATTCACCAGAGATGTGGATGAAGGCAAGGTGGTTCATACAGCCTACCTTGATCTGGCCAAGGCCTTTGATACTATTCCCCACTCAGGAATCATAGAAAAACTTGCTAAGCAGGGCATCAACCCCTATATCACTAGGTGGGTTGCAAACTGGCTCACAGGTAGAACCCACAGTGTGAAAGTAGCTGACTCCAAGTCAGACTGCCAACCAGTCATGAGTTGAGTCCCACAGGGTTTGGTCCTGGGTCCTCTCCTGTTTGGTATCTACTTCTCTGAAGTCCAGGCCAACACAAAGGGACTCTGGCTGACAAACTTCACAGACGATTGCAAGTTGGGAGCTATTATTAACTCCCCGAGTGATGTTGACATCCTACAGAAAGATCTCACTGAAACCAATGACTGGTGTCAGAACCATGGCCTTAAGCTCAATGCCAAAAAATGTGTCATCATCCCCTTTGGGAAAAACCCAGTTCACATGAATTACCACATCAATGGTAGTCTACTGAACACATAAAGCATTATAAGAGATCTGGGAACATAGGTTGACAGCAGCCTCTATTCTGACCACCACATTGCCACTGGGGTCAGAAAGTCCTTCTATGTGGCACATCGCATTACTAAGGGTTTTGCATCCAGGAAGAAAGAGCTCATTGTCTCCCTCTATTCTTCCCTCATTAGGCCAATCATTGAGTACAATGCCCCATTTGGCATGTACCTCACTAAATACCTGCAACAATTGCAGAGGTCACTAAAGTACCTCACAAAGAGGATCCTAGGCCTTAAACATTTGTCCTATATGGACAGACTAAAAAAACTCCAAGTATTCTCTGTCTCATATTGCCTTCTTAGAGGCAATCTCTGCTTGACTTACAAAACCATGTCAGACCCAGCTCTGTTAGAAATGCTACATCTAAAGAAATCCCAATCCCACCACACCACATGCTCCAGAGACCTCACCCTCATTACCACAATCAACAGACCATGCTGGAAGGACAGGTTCATAACCCAGAGAGTGCTCATGCTATGGAATAGACTTCCCATACATGTCAAGCAGAGCACCTCACTGGCCCTCTTCAAGAGAAATCTTGAGTGGATGGGTAATAGAAAATTCACCCCAGGGATCACTCCAGTGGCTTTACTTGACAGAGGCATGGGAACTAAGGTTAGGTCGCACGATGCCAGGGTAATCCTATGGGCTAGGCTTGTAAGGACTCCAGGGCCATTAGCCTAGTACACACTTATGAACCTATGACCCTATAATATAATTTTTGCTACAATATTTGAAAAAAAAATCACCTTAATACAGAAATGTGAACAATACATTTTTTGACTAGAATTGCAACTTCAATTAAAATCAACTGCTTACAAGTACAGCTTTTAATTGTGTGCAGCTTGTATATTTTTATTGAATACTAGAAATACTTATACTCTTATTAATACTAATACTTCTGCTACTGCTGCTAATACTGCTACTACTATTTATTGTTAATGCTACTACTGCTGCTGCTGCTACTACTACTGGAAATATAACTGATACTGCTACTATACTGCTACTATACAACTGCTACTCCTGCTACTGTAACTACTGTATTACTACTACTGTTGCTACTAATGCTACTGGAAATGCTACTGCTATTACTACTATACAACTGCTACTCCTGCTACTGTAACTACTGTATTACTACTACTGTTGCTACTAATGCTACTGGAAATGCTACTGCTACTACTACTATACAACTGCTGCTCCTGCTACGGTTGCTTCTACTACTAATAAAAATAATAATAGACAAGTCTGTGATTTTTATAAGAAGCAAATCAAGCATTTCACAAACCAGAAGGATATCACATATTAAAAAAATGGACATTTGACAAAGCAACAGAATTATTAGTTATAACCAGAAATAGTTATACTTTTCTATACAATTACATATGAAGAACTTTTACTAATTATAATAAGTCAGACAAAATGCACATAAAACAGTAACCTCAAGCCTTAAAAGTTACTTTTTTTTCTAGAAAAATGCCCTTTAATGTACATCCCAGACAAAGAAAGAAGGGGATTCAAAATACAACCATCAGTCACATAATCATTGCTAGAAATCTCTAGAAGCTATATATTTGAAGGTCTATACTTCTGACATTCTGAATTACAGTATCATGTATGATCATTTTGTTTAGGCACACCAGTAAAAAGATACACCTTACATTTATTACACATGAATCTATAATATGTTTGGTGAAGAATGAATACAGTATCACACTTTAAAACAGTTACTGGTACAACACAAAAGAACGTGAACGTGGCAGAATTAATTGATTTACTGACTGACTGATCTGAATGTACTAGTATTCACACACATTATCATGTAGGTGCTAAATTTTATAAAGTGCCTGTTTCTTGTTCATAGGTGTGTACTAGACTAATGGCCCTGGAGCCTTTACAAGCCTAGCCCATAGGATTACCCTGGCATTGTACCACCTGACCTTAGTTCCCATAGACTATATTGAGTAGAGCCACTGGAATGATCCCCAGGGTAAATTTTCTATTTCCCATCCACTCATCAAGATTTCTCTTGAAGAGGGCTGGTGAGGTGCTCTGTTTGACATGTATGGGAAGTCTATATAGGCTCATAGGTAAACCATCAGTCCCAAGTCTCAACTCCATGATCCTGTACACTATAGCCACAGCAATGTACCACTACACCATCTGAGCTGTTTTTTTAATAAGTTGCCTGTCTTGGGACTGAAACTATGAACACCTGCATGTAAAGCTACAACTTTAACCACTACACTATCTTGGCTTTGTGACTACTATGTGCTGTAAGATGCTTTTTATATGGCACAGAAGCTGAGCCAAATACATAAGACACAAGAGTAATTTTTTGATGACTGATTTTTGAAAACTGAAATTCTTTACAGTAGCTTCTATTCAAAGATGGCTTCTCAGCACACTTATTTGGTATGGTGTAAAATTTTAGCCTTGAAGTTTCAACACTGCATGTTTTTGGTTGATTTGTAACTCTGGAAAAATGGTAGCTATACTTCTATTTTAAACTAAATATTCTGACCTTAGTTATTCCCTATATCTAAATTGCATCCCTGCACCAATTTCAAATGTTTTCATAAAATTCATAAGATAAGATTTTGGAATTGAACAGCTTATTGTTTGAGCTAATGGCAGTTAATAAAGGGGGCAACACCTTTTTAAATGTGTGCATGTCTATATGCACTTAGGAAGTCTGTGCTGTTTCCTGCCACATTTAAAGTTATAGAAAATATATTGCTTCTTTGTTTTTGTTGCTTTTAGAATATGCCATAGCAACTAGCTAAAGACTGCACTTATTTCTGGACATGTTATGCATCTTCATGTCTTATATGTCATTGTACATGCATACAGGGAAACATAAATCGTAGGAAAGATTTCATTTTTATGAAGAAATTTAAGGAGTTTTATTTCTGCTCCAGTACTAATTCAGTACAGTACTATTAGGGCATGTATTGTGCTACCTACATTGAACATTGTCTGCTTAGTACAGATATAATCTGGTCATGTACTGCAGTTCTCTTGTTAAGCAGAAATCCTATTTCCAACCTTAATGGAAACCGAGTATAATTAAATGTGCCTCACTGTCACTGCAAAATGACTGTGCAAGCAAAGCAATATCACATGCTCAGTTTGACAGTTCTTATAAAAGACATTAACAAATTATACTTGGGTACAAGACATAGCTAGGACTGCTATTTAGACTTTAAGGGTGTAAATACTGGCCAGTGCTGAAGTTCACTGATCATTATTAAAATTACAAGCATAAACAGTGGTGGTAGCGTATTCAACTTACAAAAATATCACTTTTTTTGGATAAAGTGTATATGATCTGTACATATCAGACAATGTAAATGAATGCAGGTCTCTTCCAGACATGCACTGCATTCTTCACTCTAAACAGGAGTCATATAACTGTCCTAAATCTAAACTAATTGAATTAAATGAGATAGGATTTGGATAAATTTATTAGAGATGTCAAGGCAATAGTATTACAGGAAAAAATGACTCCAGAAAGTAATGACAGTACAGACAGTTATCAGATTAATAAAACAAATATAGCAATTTCTAAAAAGTAGATTCCTTATGCTAAACCAGAGATTAACAAAACACATTATTGTGCAACAAAGCTAAAAACAGTGCATTGCCAGAAGAACAAAGAGTATTAAAGATAGAAAATGACAAATACACTACCACTTTGAAAATGCTTATTAGAGACAACTGCAAAGCAATTGAGAAAGGCATATCATTATGAGAAGAATATTTGGTCCACTTTCACTGCCAAAGATGGATTAAGCCCAGGCTGCAACTTGCGTAACCCAAGTTTGATTAATGGCTTGAACAAATATTGGAGCTATCCTGGGAGAAGAGAGTGGTGATGATGATCAGCTTGTTATACTCTAGGTCTCTTGAGGCAAGCATGAGGTGCACAGTTGGAATAGTAGCATACCATTCACTGAAGTAACCAGGGTTCAAAATGACAGATTATGCTTGTGGGCAGGTTTGAACAAGTATTACTGCTTTAAGTTCTTGGCAGTGATGTTTCTACACACACACACACACACACACACACACACACACACACACACACACACACACACACACACACACACACACACACACACTGTAACAGATGTTGACCTATGAATAGAAGCACCATCAAAAAAAGAGGTTTTGGGCAGCATTATATCTGTTGTTACCCTACTGTGTCTGGCTACTGTGTCTGGTTACTTTGTCTTTCTCTGGTCTTCTCTCGCCTGCATGTTCTGTTCGCAAGTTCATTCTTTCCTGCTAACCATGTCCAACAGAGATGCAACAGGATCAAAACATGCCTTGTAGGTGTAGGGAAGGAGTTTTATCCCAAGGGGAAGCAATTCTTACCACCACACAAAGAAGAAGCAACTTAGGAAATAAATACCTTGATCAAAAAGTAGAGAACTGGAAAGAAAAATAGCAGTGACTATGACACAACCCAAAATAGAACGGATTAATAAATTCTAGAGGAATACCTGTGAATACCATATTGAACACAAGATACTGAATGGATAAAAGAAGTAAAAGAAAGACATAATACATTGGGCAGGATTCACAAAGCCTCCGTGTAAGAGATACAAGGCTTACATGGAGGCTGCAGTTAAACGGTGTGACGTCAGCATGTCATGCATATGCATGAGGGCATGCTGAATCACACCTAAGGCTAACACGGTCCGTGGAAGACAGTAGGGGGCATGTCCATAGGACGAGCCGTGCAAGCGGACACGCCCCCAGAAGAGTAAAAGTGCCCAAAGTAAACCCCCACAACAGGGTACATGGAAATGTGAATAAACACAACACAACACATGCCCCCACAGACTATGAACATAAAATTATATAAATGAACATGTTATATTTTTTTTTAACTGTAAAGATGTTTGCCCGTGAGTGCGCTCGTTTGCGTGGGCGTGCCCGTAGCTCAGCCACAGTTAGCAGTAAGTGGAAAAGCATATAAGAACTAACTATGCAAAGTAAGCCAAAAAGCAATAGCGTAGTGGTAGAGACATTGGCTGAAGAGCAGGCAGTCATGGTTCGATCCCCCACAACATCAATTTTTATTTTTAGTGAAATAAGCACGAAACAAGTCCCTGACATATATGTACACATATAAAATTAGATTTTATGTAAAATGTAATGAAATAGGCCATTTATTTTGAAGAAATGTGAGATAACAAAATAATAAAAAATGCCAGATGTGCCCATAGCTGAGCTATAGTTTAACAAGTTGAGTGCATCTGCCCGTAGGTGAGCAGTGGTTTAACAGGTGCAAAATGAGTGCCCATAGGTGAGCAATGGTTCAACAGGTGCAAAATGAGTGCCCGTAGGTGAGCCGTGGTCTAACATGCTGAAACTGTGTGCCCCTAGCTGGGCTGAGTGTAATATGCATGCTGACAGCCAAATGAAGCGTAAACCAGCGTAACCCGTTTGCGCGGAGCTGCTCACCGCGCCAACAAGCTAACCGACGGGCAACATTGAGCAAGCTGTAACAAAACTGCCTTTACACAGACACACCCCCTAGCCTGTCTAGACAGTCATAAAATATAAAAAGCAGTGGCCAGGTTCGAACCCAGGATACCATGCACCATAGTCAAGGTACTGAACCACTAAGCCATGACAGCTGTGCTTAGAAATGCAGTAATAGCAAATATATAGGAATGAATAGAAAGAGGAGCATGACAAAGCAGGTTTTGTGAAGCTGATACAATTCCAAAATGGCCAATCACAGATAAGTGCGGGAAAAACGGCATATATAAGCCCCATAGGTGGGAATACACAGCATAACCGATTGTAGAACTAACTTGCAGCCAGAATGTCAGGAGTAGGTGAGGGTAGTTGCTTCCGAGCACAGAGGTGGGGCATTGAGGAGTCCAGATATATGGTCTGGCTCCTTGTCCACAATCATGAGGCCCAACTCATGCAGGGCCAGGTCCTGTGGGGAGCATATAGGGCTGAGGCGTGGGACCAGTTGGCTCATGATCTCACCAGTGCCACAGGGATTCCAAGGACTGGTGAGCAGGTCCGTCACCACCATGCGGACCTGAAGAGACATAAGCAGGACCAACTGAACCTTTGGATCCAGGAGGCCCGGCAAATGCCCAACGCCCCACTACTGAGTAAGTTACATTTAATTATGTATGTAAGAAATTAACCTAGCTGATATTATGGAGATGTGTATTCCAATATTACTTTATTTATATTACAGCTGCAGGTGTCCGTTCTGCGAACCACAGAGCCTATGGTGATAGGCTGGTGCGGTTGCGCCACCAGGCAGGTCAGTAATCCTCTCCCTGTAACTGTAAATAAATATAAAAGTATGACAGTTAGCAAAAGAGTGTAGTGTAGTCACTAAGTAATAAAATGTGCAAGTAACAGTGTAAGAGTGTTTGCAAGTATTGCTTGATTACAAAAGTGTGTTGCAGTCTGTAATCCAAACAGAAAAATGAAAATGTCTGAAATAAAGTCTGAAATAAAGATGCCCCACCTGTAATACAATAGTACACAACCTGCAGCAGGCTGAAAAGTACAGCTGCAGAAGATGAGCAAATCACATGTGTGAAATATATCCCTGTTGAAATACTGAAACATGACAGAAGTGAGACTGTTGGAAAGGATTGTAATAACTACAGGTAAAACATGTCAATAAAGCCTAGAAGTAAGTACCATCCTGAATTGTAAAAGTAAAACAAGTGAGATAGTGTGAGAAAGAGTTATGAATCCACCAGTAAAGTAGTAATAAACCCTGAATAAAGTATACTGCAGTTAGTACAGAATGAAATGAATGTGACAAGCAGAACCAAACTGTGAAATGTGTTCAAAATGTTCCTGCAGCTGGAATGTGTATCCCAAAATCTGGATATGTTGCTCTCAGTCTGCAATATGCAGATAGTATGATTGTCTGAAATACCAAACATCCACAGTTGTCTATAGCTATATAAAGCAAATGTAGCAGGATGATGTAGCTGAACAAAGCCAGATATGAACGTGTATGAATAACAATAAAATGTATATTGATGTAGCAGTAACAGTCCTATCACCAACTTGAAGTAGTTATCACATAGGAAACTGTAGGTAGAACAGTAGTGTGTATATATCTGCAGCTATTAGAAATGTACAGCATATGTATTGGTATTTGAAGGTGTTAATTATATTTTCTTCACCCTACCCTATAACCACATATAATCCATTCCACGTGAAATTGGTATGTGCAATCACAATTAACACCCCTGGACATTTGTCCTGTTGGGTCATACATATTTGCATGTACATTGATGCATCTGCCCTGTTCATACATCCAAACCTGATGGCCTGTTGCCATCAATCAACCCTGCATGTTGTTGGACTGTGTATTGCTGTTCAAATTATGCATGTGTTATGCTCGCTGTTCAATGGTGTGAATATCTGGGTGTTTGGTTAATGGGAATACTAATGCATGCTGTTACAACTAATTGTGAATGGTATTGTATGTTACTAACCCAAACTGCCATGACATAATGCAAAACATAGGATGACAGGGAAGGTGGGTTCCAGCGGACCCACCTCTCCCACCTCAGCTGGCGAGTGCACCTGGCAGTAGTGCCCAGTCCGGACCCTCCTATGGTGGCCCTGTGCCACCTGCAGGTGGAAGCACTGCAGGGGATGGGGCTCGTCCCCCCTCTGCAAGTGTGGCCGGAGGAGAACCACCACTCACCCTCCATAGCGTCCGGACTGTGGTGCGTAGGGAGATCCAGGAATCTGTTCTTGGGCCCCTACGCCAGCTTGAGGCACAGGTGGCACAACTTACGGGCATGCCTGTTGCCCAGCCTACACAGCCCCCAGCACAGCCCCGTCCTGGGCAGTGAAGGTACAGTGGCAACTGCCCATGGGTGGGGATATCAGTTCCACTGTTGCCATCTGTGGGCTCATGGGCTCTGGATATCCAAACATCCATCCTCGTCAATTGTGTAACCCCCCCCCACATGTGTCATACACCGCCCCTGTATGCGTCTTGTTTGTCTTGTCTGTTGACCTACCCAACCTACCTCCCCAGCTATACCGACTTCCTTTACCTGACATACCACTCTCACCTGAAAAAAAAAAGGGCACTCTGTACCCACAAAAAAATTATGCCCCATACATAGCTGCCCATTTTGCACACATGTCTGCTGGACATGGAAACTGTCAATTACAATTGGCTGTACAACAAGTATTATTGTTGTCCTTACACCTCTCTCAGGGGTGGAAGGTATCAAATGTCACACCAAATTACAAACATATGCACAGCTGTTGCTGATGAAGAAATGGGCAGCTATGGGCCTTACCTACATCCCTCCTGCAAAACCCAAGCTTGTTTCCCTACTGTCTTACCCTCTTTGTGACCCCTTTTCACCACTTTCCTGTCTCCCCATTTTCATTTCTTTCAAAGAAAATAGCGGTGTGTGCGAGTAAGCACTTTTAAGCGGTTGTAAGTGGGTGTGCGAGCTGAACGCCAGTGCGGGAGCTCCGCGCAAACCAGCGCTAACCCAGTTACAACTGCTTAAAAGTGCCTTAGTCACTCTGAATGACAGGTCCTGTAGTCAGTTCAAAAGCAAAATAAAATCCCACTGTCAGTCCCAAACCCAGGACCTTGGAAACAGTAGTCTGCATGACTTACCACTAAGCCATGACTGTTATATAAGAACATTGTGCTACAATAAATATATCATGTAATAGTAGGAATGAATGTAAAGGGAATATAGGATGTGTAGTACAGAAAGCATGTCATGTATATTTACTGTCAAATCTAGTGGATTTCAATAATAGTAGTGTGTGAACAGAAACAGCCATGCTAGTTGGTAGCTAGTAGGTAATAATGTCAGTTATTATATATAGATAAATATATATATATATATATATATATATATATATATATATATATATATATATATATAGTTGTAGGTGTCAGTGTACATACACACGTAGTACAGGAAACAGGAGAGATGAATGGAGAAATGTTAATCTACAACACAGCCTGAATTATGAGAGAGATACTAACCTTTACACTCACAGAACAGTGTCCACAGCATACCAGCATGGTCCCCGCCCTTACAATCTGAAAGGGCAACGCCTATCTCACATACCCTTTTATAGCACTGTCCTGAAATCACAGTGAGAACTGCAATCAGTACACAACTGGCTGCATGCAATCAGCAAATGCTGGCTAACAATTGGTGCAGAGGCCATCACATGGACATATGCAGATACCTACAAAAGCATCCTGTACTCCCAGTCCACGCATGCAATACTTTCATTGCACCATCTGGAGGCAGAGAGAGAGAGAGAGAGAGAGAGAAAGAAAAAAGGAAATAAAAACACAAACAAAAACTACACTTAAGAAAAACTAAGTTGAAGCTGTCATCAGTGACAGTATCAAGCTGGGCTAGCAGCAGCAGGAACCTATACTAACGGTAACGCAACCAGCTGTGACAAACACAGGTAATGTAAAGTAACAATTTAATAGTCTACATACTGTGAACCCTCCATATGTGTTATTGGTCTGTATCTATATGTATGTCTATGTGATAAGTTGTGTGTATGTTGTTTTACCCAAAGGTGATGACTATACATTTCATGTCATTCAGTGTTAGGCCATGATTCTGGCACCAGTTGTCCATTTCAGTGAGGCCTGTCTGTAGGATGTGTGTGCCAGCTGGTGTATCGACTATGGTGCCTAGTTTGCAGTCATCTGGGAACTTTGTCATCCACAACCCGCCCATGTTTGCTTTCACAGCTGAGAAGTAAATGCCATACAAGAGGGGTCCTAGGACAGAGCCCTGTGGGATACCACTTGTGACTGGCTTTGAGTCTGACATGGCTCCTGCAATGTTGACTTTATGGATTCTGTTGTTCAACCAGTTTGCAACCCATCATGTGACATATGCATTAACATTTAAGCTGATGAGCTTGTCTATGATGCCTGAGTGGAGTATAGTGTTGAAGGCCTTAGTCAAGTCCAGGTAGGCTGTATGGACTGCTTTGCCCTCATCAATGGCTGTAGTGACTGTTTTGAAAAAGTCAACCAGGTTCAAAAGGCAGGATCAGACCTTCACAAAGCCAAACTGGGTGGGATCAAGTGTCTGTAGGTCCCCAATATCGCTGTATATGAGTTCCATAATGAATCTTTCCATAGCTTTGCAGACCAGGCTGGTTAAGCTTATGGGGCGTAGTTCCCAGGGTCAGTAGAGGTGCCTTCTTTGTGGAGTGGGACCACTGTTGCTGTACGCCAGGGTTCAGGTACATATCCCGTAGTAAGGCTAAGGTTAAATATCAGTTTTATATGCGGTTGTAGCTCCTCTTGGAGTTCACGTAGCACACATCCAGGGATACCAGCAGGTCACATTGATGCTGTGTGTTCTGCTTTGCTGAAGGCGGCCCTCACCTGGACATCTGAGATGTCAGAGAGGTTACATTCAGCTGTGATAAGTATGTCTTCTTTTGGGGAGAGGAGGGATATTTGCACTGAACCTGTCTGCCAGAATGTTGCCAATATCTGTGGGTTCAGTGAATTTTATGTAGTTGTGTACTAACTCTGAGCATATCTGAGGCTTTTGGTCCATGTTTCTAACAAAACTGAAGAAGGCCTTGTGGTTATCTTTAGTGTCCTTGGCCATGTCTCTCTCAGAGTTGGCCTTGGATGTTGTTATGAGAGAACTTAGCTTATTACTAGTGCCGACCACAGATGCCTTCCCTTTATGTGATTCTGCTCTGTCCTGCAGTAGCCTCCTTCTATCGTTATACAATTTGTCTTTGGCTGGGGTCCACCAGACAGGATGCTTAACCTTTGTGCATAGGGTCTGGGTTAGAATTGTGTGTGCATGTTCCATGCATTCTTGGGGAAGTCCATGGGAAGCATTTGCAAAGGGGTCAGCATTGTGGGTTGTGGCTTCCACTGGCCCAGTGGGCTGCATGGATACCATCTCAGTCCTAACAAGTGAAGATCTGTCTATTCACATATATTTCAAAGTAGTCTACTGTGCTGGTGGTGGTGGTTGGATATGTATATCCATGCCGATTATTCTGTGTCCAGATCACACTAGTGGATGACGTTCCACATACAGTACCTTGTTATGAACCCCTAGAGTGAGGTGGTGCATTGGACCTGTCTCAGTGTGCTGACTGATGGGGCTTGGTACTATGTTGTATGGAATGTGCAGGTATTGTTGCACAGGTGTCGGCTGAGCACTGATATCTGGCCATGTACATGTGTATCCACCAAGAGACACACACGTGCTACATATGGGAGTAGTAGTATATCACTACAGTTGAGTATCATGTATAGTATGTGTGCCATATTTTGCTGACATAGTTTGCTGATATCCTGTTTGTGTTCTCTTTCAGGGACATGGCGCGTCAGCGAAATCCTGCCTACTCTGCTGCAGAAGATGAAGAGATACACCAGAGCCTGGTGCGGGATTATGACATACTGTTTTCCCGCACCAGCCAGAATCAGCAGGAGAGGGCTGCACTGTGGCAAGACCTTGTCCGTAGGGTAAATGACATTGGCACGCATAATAGGACATATGAGCAGATGCGACATCACTGCAGTGATTTAATCAGAAATGTCCGTCAGCATGCGTCGGATATCCACAGGCAACAGGTCGCCACAGGAGGTGGGGTGGCCACACATCCCCCCCTCACCAGACTGGAGGGGCTACTCCTAAGTTTTGTGGCTCCAGCCCAGGAACATCAACAGCAACACACCTGCATTATGATGGAGGCTGGTGCCACACAACAACACGACATGGAGCGTGCAGGTAATATGCCATATGTACACTTGACTGTTCTGTACACTGTTACTTTATGCATGTGTAAGGTGTGTCCTTGGTATGTAGCTGTCAACATAGTATGTAATTGTGCAGGTGTGATATTGCCAATATCAGCAGCTGACATGTGAAAGGCAACTGTTGTACTACTGAACTGTATCATACGCAGTATCAATGGCACAGTTGTGCCCACTGACACTAATCCCCTCATTTCTGCAGTTCCCTCCAGTGTTTACAGCAAGGCAGCCCAGCCATGCTGGTGAGTGTGTTTTAACAATACCTATAATAGTCCTGCTAGTGCTAGTAATAATAGTGTACCTCAGTAGTGCTCTGTGTGTATACTGCGGGGTGTGCATGTGTGCATGTGTGCATGTGTCCACGTGTGCATGTGTGCATGTGTGCATCACTGGCAACATTGTGTAGACATTGTAAACTGTGTTTCCTGTCTTCCTCCCACAGGTTCTGGTGCTGCTCTGGTGTCCTGCAGCAGGGAACCTGAATCTGGTGCCACAGGTACTGATAATGATGATATCTGTGTAATGGCACAGGAAGGTGTGTCAGGGTCCGTCATTGGTCAGCCAATTGACAGTACACAGCTGTCAACCCCATCATTGCGCACAGTCATCCTGCCAGTACATCCTATGTCACCAATGTCCCTAGGTGATGGACAGGATTCAGTGGGCATTGACCAGGGTAATGTGGTATCTGTGGCACATGCTTCCCCACACAGCAGCCATGGGCAGGGTCCTGAGATGGTACCACACAGACAGTTGCCCATGGGTTCACGTGGGAGCATCCGTGGGTGTACTGCCTCTGGCACACGTGCCCAAAGAGGTCTGTCAACCTCAGCTATGTTTTGGGCTGTCATGCAGGCACAGTCACATATGGAAAGGTACACCAGACAGGGTCTGAGGGAGCTGAGAGAATGTCGCACATCCATGACTGACAGTATGCGTGACATCGCGGATGCTATCCGTAATTTCACCGATGTCATAGACAGACGTTGTGGGGACATATTACAGCAGTTCCACAACTACATGTCCATGAGCCAGGGCAATGGTGGGCGGTTGCGGCGTCGACGTGGCCGTATGCCAGCAACAGCAGCAGCTGGCAGTCGGCGCGGATGACAACAGGCATGTGGACACCCCCATAGTGCCAGCAGCAGCCCCAGCAATGCTGGGTCTGTGCTGTCATCAGACCGCCCCAGGAGACCATGTGCACGTGGCTCTGGACAGTCCCAACAGGGACCTGTGTCCAGTCAATGAACACCCGCTTCTGATGACAGTACCCAGTCTGGCTTAGTACCGGATACGGTCCGTAGCACCCCTGCCAGGCACAGGTACCATGTCCATGACCACAGACACTGATCTGTATGACTTGCCAGGTGCAGTCTGTGGCTGTCCACAAACTCCAGTATATGGCAGCCATGAGGTGGAACTGTGTGCATGCATACACACATGTGAAATGTTAACACCTAGGGCTCCCACATACATGCACACACTGCACCAACAGTGCCCCACCCTGTACTGCTGTCCCTCACCAACACACATACACATACATGTCAATTGGTGGTATCAGTGGCAGACTCAGGCATACCTAGTTCACACCCTGTGCATATGATGAAACTGTGCCACCTCCTGCAATCTCCAACATCAGTGCAGGAACAGGTTAACATGTTGCTGATGCACAGGGTGACTACATAGAAGTGTATTACTAGTATCATGTTGGTAACAGTACGGTGTGCTGATATGATTGTGTGTATATCCCAGCATGCCTGATGCAGTAACTGTATGACTGTCCTGAATTGTTATCTACACCCATAGTAAGTACCATAGTGTAACAGCTGCACATTATTGCATACCGGTGGTAAGGATGTCAACAGATAGCCACATACATAGGTAGCACAGGGGAGAAGGTAATGCAAGTAGTGATATGCAATGATGGACATGTACACTAATGGTGGCATGTTGCCCACAACGACTATGCAATGTGGATGTTTGTGCATGTTGATATGTGTGCAGTACCAATTTAATTTAAATTAAATTAAATATTAAATAATATCAGTTTTACCATGGACATCTGAGCTGTGCATCCCTGGGTACATGTTAATAGTGCCTGCATATTTGCACTGTTACCTACTGGAAGTGGTACCCCTTCTTTGTTGTACAATGGACTACTTCCAGCCCTGCTTACTGTAGCTTTGTTTGCATGCATGTTTGCTTGAGGTTCCCTGGAACACTGATTCCACCTGCAATGCAGATTTACAGAGCTTCTGTGGATTCCTAGTGACATCTGCATAGCGTACTATACATATGTCAATTTTCCACTTGACAGAACGTCACTGTCTGTCCTGTTCGCATGTACGTTGCCTGTGACACATTGCATATGACTTACCTGGCATTTACCCATGTGTGCAGTCATAAATGCCAGCGCTATGAAATCAGTAGCAGTACACCCACACATACTCACCTTCAGTATGTTGTTCCCCATTGGCCCTATGTGTTGGTAATCACCATGGCAATCACACTACTATGGTAGCATGTGCAAAGGTAACCTGTGAATCACCTCTATGGTCCAGTTGTGGTATATGTGAGTCATGTGGCAATGTCACAGCTGCCACATGTATGCAGTCAACCCTCTCCCCTGGCCAGGAACGTACAACACATGTGTGAGATGCAACCACATAGCCAATCTGGGGACTGAGCACTCTGAACCCAGTACTGCCATACCCTGTCAGCTGGCATGACATACTACAGTGACTACAATACCAGTCTGACATAGACCTGCACTGACAGCAATCCGAACACACTGGGGCATACTTGGAGCCTCAGAATAGCATCCTGCCTGAGCATCACACACCTCCGCAGCTGGCACACAGGCATACGTTAAGTCAGAACAGAGCACATGCCACACATGGCACACACATCCCATGTGCCACACACTCACAGCCTGTAGGGCTACACAACACACCTGCTACAGATGTGTCAGGTACCTCTCTTGGCTGGTGCAGTGGGGTCCCGCTCAACAGGCTGTACATGGTGAAGGTCACAGTGATATGCCTGTGGGGCACTATGGTCCACCACATAACACATGCATACAGGTCAGTCAGAGGCATGGACACATATGACTCAGTCATTGTCCATGCCACTATGGATGACCTGAGACGTACCTCCCTGGACTACATGATAGGGAACATAGAAGGGCTCTCTCAGCATGTGGCACGGGCTGGTATGAGCCTGACCTTGGTTGCCATCATACCCTCACCAGGTATGCTACCACAATATGTAGGAAGGGTGTTCTATGTCTACATTCTGCTCAATCTCCAATGTCATTCATAGGGTATCCAATGGCTGTCAGCGTGTGCTTACATGCTAGGGAAGCCACAATGATTTGCGAGGGGCAGCTTGCACATGTCACCCATGGGCCATTGTATATTGGTGTAGCCCCTTGATACACATATAGTGCCTTTTGCTGCAGGGCACAGAGTACATAGCCACCTCCGCGGGTATCACACGGGATAGGACACTAACAGTAATGCTACACAACACCAGCAGTGTACACCACAAGATGCATGCACTGGACACTGTCCTCAGCATGGTAAACTGCAATATCTGTGCAGTAACAGATTCCTGATTCATGGCTCACAGGTGCAACCCATCACTGCCAGGTTATACCTCATACCATGCCTGTCATCCCCTACACATGTACCACACATGAACAGGGGGGAGGTATCTCAAGGCACCACAGATACACACACCTCCAGGTTGTTGGCACAGCACAAAGCATCAGGGCCTATCCATGTGCAGCTAACAGTGTGTTGGACTGCCTTCTGGTTCATAGCCTGGCACACACAACCCTCCCATACACAGGAAACCCACCTGTCCTCCCTAACAACACTGGGAATATGACGGTCTCTAGATATGTCTTTATATGGCTGGACTGCATCCAGCCAGACATTGTGTCTGAGCATTACTGTAGCTACAACACACTAGCTGAAAGGTTCCCAGCATGTAGTCACTGAATTGCAGTGGAACAACATGTTACCACTCCCACAACAGGTGGGAACATGCAGCACCTGTTCATCGACTACATGTAGACTATATGGCCCAGACCAGATGTGTATCCCCCACTGTTAGGATGATACCATATACAACTCACACTGTATATACACATACCACATGCAGCCCCTGCACAGTAAGACACAGTCATAATGTTATGCAGTGCAAATACCATTTATTCACTTGAGGCACGTGTCAGACATGGTAACTATTGAAGGTCACAGGTATATATGTGTATGTGTCACACACATACATCATGTGTGCATTGCCATTGCTGGTTTAAGCAATGTCATGCATTGTTATGAACAACAACCCACACATGGTCATTTTGTGTGACACAAACACACGTGGCAGTTGTGGGTTTCCAAAACATACCTATCTGTGCTCTGACAGTAGTAATAGGCCCAGTAGCGGAGCACACTATTGGCATTACTGGGAAATTAGCCCTGTTTGGCTGTACTGATAGTGTGGTGACATCACCTGTGTTTACTGGGGGAATATGCAGCATCTGGTGTATTGTAGTAGTTGCCAAAAGGAACTGTTCTCTCACACTTGCAATTACACACACCCTACTACCCCCACACACACACTTGTCATTTGCAGGATTCATACCCCTACCTAACTATGTTATGACACGTGAGAGAGACGCATTAGCGAAGCGCACTATTTGGATTACTGGGAGGTTCCTCTTCTCTGGCTGTACTTATAGGGTGCTGACATCATCAGTGTTTGGAAAGGGTAATGTGCATCATGTAGTGTGTTCTCCTGATTGCCAAAAAGCACGTCTGTCATACAGAATTGCACACACACAAACTCCCCTCATCCAAACACACACACTTGCAGGATTCAAACCCCTACCTAACTATGTTATGACACTTGAGAGAGACTCGGATTACTGGGAGGTTCCTCTTCTCTGGCTGTACTTATAGGGTGCTGACATCATCAGTGTTTGGAAAGGGTAATGTGCATCATGTAGTGTGTTCTCCTGATTGCCAAAAAGCACATGTCTGTCATACAGAATTGCACACACACAAACTCCCCTCATCCAAACACACACACTTGCAGGATTCAAACCCCTACCTAACTATGTTATGACACTTGAAAGAAACGCATTAGCAGAGCATGCTATTCGAATTACTGGGAGGTTTCCCTTCTCCAGCTGTACTTATAGGGTGCTGACATCATCAGTGTTTGGAAAGGGTAATGTTCATCATGTAGTGTGTTCTCCTAATTGCCAAAAAGCACATATCTTTCATACAGACTTGCAAGCACACAAACTCTCCTCATTCACACACACACACTTGCCATTTGCAGGATTCAAACCCCTACCTAGCTATGTTATGACAATTGGGAGAGACACATTAGCAAAGCAGGCTATTCGAATTACTGGGGGGTTTCTCTTCTCCGGCTGTACTTATAGGGTGCTGACATCATCAGTGTTTAGAAAAGGGAATGTGCATCCTGTAGTGTGTTTTCCTAGTTGCCAAAAGGGACATTCCTTTCATACAGACTTGCACACACACTAACCCCCCTCTACACACACACTGGGCATTTGCAGGATTCAAACCCCTACCTAACTATGTTATGACACTCGAGATGGACGCATTAGCGGAGTGTGCTATTCACATTACTGGGAGGTTTCCCTTCTCCTGCTGTACTTATAGGGTGCTGACATCATCAGTGTTTAGAAAGGGGAATGTGCATCCTGTAGTGTGTTCTCCTAGTTGCCAAAAGGGACATTCCTTTCATACAGACTTGCACACACACTAACCCCCTCCACACACACTGGGCATTTGCAGGATTCAAACCCCTACCTAACTATGTTATGACACTCGAGATGGACGCATTAGCAGAGCGCGCTATTCGCATTACTGGAAGGTTTCCCTTCTCCTGCTGTACTTATAGGGTGCAGACATCATCAGTGTTTAGAAAGGGGAATGTGCATCCTGTAGTGTGTTCTCCTAGTTGCCAAAAGGGACATTCCTTTCATACAGACTTGCACACACACTAACCCCCCTCCACACACACTGGGCATTTGCAGGATTCAAACCCCTACCTAACTATGTTATGACACTCGAGATGGACACATTATCAGAGCATGCTATTCGCATTACTGGGAGGTTTCCCTTCCCCTGCTGTACTTATAGGGTGCTGACATCATCAGTGTTTAGAAAGGGGAATGTGCATCCTGTAGTGTGTTTTCCCAGTTGCCAAAAGGGACATTTCCCTCACACAGACTTGCACACACAACAACCCCGCTCACACACACACTGAGCATTTGCATGGTTCAAACCCCTACCTAACTATATTATGACACTTGAGGGAGATGCATTAGCAGAGCGCGCTATCCAAATTACTGGGCATCTGTTCTGCACCTGCAGTATTTATAGGGTGCTGACATCTTTATTTCTACAGAGGTATGTACATCTAGTACTACCTGTCAGGTGGGGGATAGCATATATATGCATTTGCAGCCACCTACTTCAGGGTCAGATATGCACATCGCACTGGCAGGTTATGTTCTATACCATGCTTCGTGACCACAGGACCTGTAACACACAACACAACCAGTCCAGAACACCCCTCCCACATCCAGGACACACACTTTGCTTCCCTGGGAACAGTGCCAGGATATGCAGGTGTTCACATACACCATTCCAGTTGTTAACATCAGGTACAGGCATATTGTGTGTGGGAACTACTCAGGCCTCTACAACATTACCCTACAGCCACTACAATTTGTGGGTCCATGTGCTATGGCAGAACCACTCACCACAGCCACATGGGGAATACATATTGCACCTGACCATCTGCAACATGGGTACTCACTGTTCCACACCAGAGGTAGACCACCATTGTTGATATCTGACCATACCCACCTTTCCCTGGACATCCATATCCCATCCCCACCCCCAGGCAAGGTTGTCACTGCAAACAAACTGTATTTATCACAAGCAGACTTTACACTTGTGAAGACTGGGGTGGAAGACTTCAAAGGACCCATGCTGGGGGACTATACTGGCCACTCTGCATAATCCTTGACAATTGCATTCTATGAGCATGTGGAAGGTTTGCATTGATCATGCTATCCCAAATATACCCATGACTGCTCCACAACAGGACACCTGTCAGGTGTACACCAGCCATATATGAGCTGTCCAACAGACAGAGTGAGCTAATACATTGCAGAGCTGTAGCCCACAGAGGGAGGACATCTCTGAACAGTACCGGCATGACACTTCAATCCCACATAATCATCACGACACAGTGTTGACAGTGAAATTGTCCAGACAATGCAGATAAGGCTCCCTCAGTCTGTTATTGATGCCCACTTACTGTTAGAGGTCCTCAGCAACCCTCTTCCAGCACACACCAACAACATGGATGTGGCTTAGCACATTCAAACCCTGGGATCTCCACTGTGTCCCTGCTTGACAGAGGCACAGCACACTAGCCTCACACGATGCCTTATGTGACCTACTTTACAGTGGCACAGTAGCCTACTGTACTGGGGAGGCAGACGCCAAGCACACTCTGGCTAAGCTGTCATTCCCTAGGGCAAACAGCCTAGTGTTGACCTCTACACCCATATGTTTAATTGTCAGATGCACATTATTTGTTGCTGATAGACTGTTTGCAGGTCTTTATTGCCATAGCATTCCCTGTTTGTATGAACAACGTGTGTATCTGTGGAAGATGTTTGCATATGGGAGGGATCCACTATATCACGTATGTCTCTGTAGTCATTTAACTGTGTGCACTGGGCAGATTGCTGTAATGTGGTTGGTTCCTGGAATAACACATTACATACCAGATATGTGTGGCCAACTGCTAAACTGTGATTTGGCCTAAGTGTGTGAGCATGCCCAGTTCAGCCTTCCCATGGCATGTTGTCTGACATATGTCTCATTTATCAAAGCATGCCCAGTGTGTGCTTTCCATATGTTGAACTCTGCAGCCCACCACATTTGTGGATGTGTGTGAACTTCAACAATATCTCCTGTTTATGGTTGTGTGTTGTGTGTCATGTTGTGTAGTTACTGTCCAACTGCTTTGTGTGTGAACACAACAGGGATTATACTGTGCCTGCAGGGTTTGCATGGGATACTTTGCATACAGTTGTCAACATCCTTTCATACTGACCTAACACTGTAGTACCGTATAGTGTACTGGTTCAGTACTTTCACTGTGGTGGACAGTATACTGGGCTTTAGTCCTATCACTGCTTTACATTTCCATAGTGAGCACAACAGCCTGGTTAGGGGCCAGTTGTGCACATCTGACCATGTTGCATTATGTTCAGATATGAACTACTGATACCAGGCTTGTCCAACATTGGTAGTGTATACCACAACATAGGTGTACATTGGCAAACAGTAGCGATGTGCCCTAGGCCATATCTAATGCTAGTCAGAGAGTGTGTTTGTCCTTCGACACACATTGTAAGTGGAGTTTGCCATAACATATGTCATGGTTAGTATACTGTGCCTCCATCTACCTGTGACATAACAGTGATACCCAGGGTAAACCTACCATCTCCCATCCACTCATCACGATTCCTCTTGAGGTGAATCGATGAGTGACTCTATGGATAACCTGTACTGGGAGTTTACTCATGAGTGGGGGTGGCTTCTGTGTTATGGATCATGCAGTACAGCTTGTCCTATGTATGTCAGTGCTGGGGTTCAGGTCTCTCATGTGCATAGCTCACTGCCATTCAGATTGTACAAGGTGCAGCATGTTCATTGATTCCAGCTTGGACATGGCTTTATACATCAGGCACAGCTTGCCTCTGGGTGGGCAGTATGGCAGTGTGTGGAGCTGCAGTTTGTTTAATCAGGCAACACATGGCATCTGTTCAAGCTCTTTGCTACTCCTGGTGAGGTACTGTTGGGGACTTTACAGTTGATGGAGGTGTCTGCTGAGGTACATCCCACATGGGCTATTGTAGTCAATTGTAACGCTGATGAAGGATGACTGCAGAGCCACAATGACCTCCCCTTATCTAGATCTGACAACCTTCATGATTAGGTGGGTATATGGTATGTTTCTGTGAACACTACAGCCACATGTTTGTCCAATGCAGGATATCTATCACCTTGTGTCCCCAGGTCTCTCATTACATGTTAGGTACGTAATGGGTTAACACCTATGTGGTAATTGGTGGGCACTTACTGTATATCCACGGGGTTGACTATACACTTTTCTGCAATTAGCTTGCTGACATGGCTATGGCACCAGTTGTCTGTTTCTATGTGGCCCTTTTGTGGGATGCTTGTGTCAGCTGGAGGGTCAGATATGGTGGGCAGTTTGTAGTCCTCTGCATACATGTTCAGACACAGTCCTTCCATGTTGGCCTGTACCTATGGGACATATATACCAAACGAGGGAGGTCCCAGGACCAAGCCTTGTGGGATGCCACTTATATCTGGTTTGTAGTCTGACATGGCTGCAGCATGTCTGACCATGTCAGTTCTGTCCTTGGTCTGGTTTGCAACCCCTCTACTGACATAGGGGTTTATATTTAAGCTGGTGAGCATATCTATACTGAACACGTAGGGTATTGTATGGAAGCATTTGCAAGGTCCAGCTATGCTGTGTGGACCACATTGCCCTCATCAATGACCTTAATGACTGTTTCAAATGGGTCAAACATGTTTAGGGGCAGGATCTGCACTTAAGAAAGCCACACTGGGTTGGGTCCAGTGTCAGTAGGTCCCCGATATCTTTATGTCTGTGGTACATGCTGATCCTTTCCATAGCTGTGCAGACCAAGCTTGTCAGGATTCTGGGGTGGTAGTTTGCAGTATCCATTCAGGCAACACCTTTGTTGAGAAGGACCACTGTTGTTGTACACTGCTCTTTGGGTACATATCCTGTGGTAAGGCTGACATTGAGCAGTAGTGTGATTTGGCATTCCATTCTTCTTGGAGTCCATGTTGGACTCAGCCCAGGACACCATCTCATACCATTGCTGCTGTGTGTTTTGCTTTGTAGATGCTGGCTGTTACCTCAGCATCTGCAATGTCAGGGGGCCAGCAGTCTGCTGGGATAGATATTTTGCATTCTGGGGGGGTTGCACTGCACCTGTCAGGTTGTATGTTGGCAATATGTGTGTGTGTTTGGTATGTTGTTTGTAATATTTGTGTGATTCAGAGCATATCTGTGAATTCCCAACACGGTTCCTACCATCAGTTGAGTAAGCCTTGGGATTATCCTTAGTGTCCTGTACAATTTGTATCTTCATAGGTTCATAGGTTCATACTAGGCTATCCACCCTAGGGCATTTGTAAGCCTAGCCAGAGTGTGTGTGTCTTTCGCCCCTTGCTATGTGAATATTATGGCTATTTATGACTTACTTTACTGTGCCTCTGTCTGGACGTGACACAGTGAAGACCCCAGTGTACATCTACGATCATCCATCCACTTGGCAATATTCCTGTTGAAGAGTGTCAGTGAGGGGCTCTGCCTAACATGGAGTGGGATCCTGTTCCAGGGTGTGGGGAGCCTCTGGGTTATGTATCTGTCCCTCCAGCACATCCTATTTCATTATGTGTTGAGGTTGACATCTGTCACTCTCACAGCTCCAATGGCTTTGATTTTTCTGGGGTGGAGCATGTCCATTACTCCTGTGTTGGACATGGCCTTGTACAACAGACATACAATGCCTCTGTGTAGGCAGTATGTGACTGCATTCAGCTGGGGTGTCTACAGCCAGGCAGCATATGACATATATTTGAGACCCTTTATCCTCTTGGTGAGGTACCTTTGAGGTCTTTCTAACCACTGCAGGTGTCAGGTAAGGTACATCCCAAATGAGGCATTGTACTAGATTATGGGTCTGATAAGAGAACAGTACAGGGGCACAATGACCTCTGTTGATGTAGATGTGAATCCTTTCATGATACAGTGTCCAATATAGACAGTCTTCCTAGCCACATTGGCAATGTGAGTGTCACATAACAGGTTACTGTCCACTTGTGTCCCTAGGTCCCTGATTACTCCTTCCATACATAATGGTTTACCACCTATGTGGTAATTTGTGAGTACCTTGTTTGGTATTTGGTGGGACATTCATACTGTCCAGTGTCTTCAGGACATCTGGGTGGGGTTCCTGTGTGTGAGACTGTGGTCTGTAGCATGCTACAGACTGTACAGCAGTTTTGACTATGGTTAGGTGCACATGGGTGGTCTCCAATGCTTCGTGCATTGTCAGTTACCTGGACGTATGGGTGTCTGTGCTGCATATGGATACTCCCCCTCCTTTTATGTTTTGGTCCTGGTTTTGGGGCCATAACGCATGATATGAGGTATAACCTGGTAGTGCTGGTGTGCTGTCAGTAGGCTTGCAGCAGGTTTCTGTCACTGCACAGACATCGATGTTCTCCATACTGGGGAGGGCCTCAGGAGCATGCATATTGCGGTTTCCATCTGGCATTGGTCAGCATTACCCTTATGTTTCTTACCACTTATTTTTTCTAGGGTGGTGGGTTAGTCTTTTCAGCCTTGCCTATGTACGGCTCTATGGAGGTGGCAAAGGATTATACAATATCCAGACGCCCAGGGGTAACAGGTGCAAGCCATCCCTGGAACAGCAGCATGGCTTGTCATGCATGACATCCCAAGCAGACAGACATTAGATCCTCTTGGACTGACAGCTGTAATTGTGCCACCTGTTAAAGCTGATCATTCTGTGTTTGTACTGTGGCATCATTCTTGGTGAGGGTAGGATGCTGCAAATGGCCAGTGTCATACCGGCCTGGAGTACATACTCAGAGAGCTCATCCATGTCTCTTTTCATGTAGTCCAGGGAGGTACATCTCAGGTCATTCACACCAGCATGGACAATGACTGCATCATATTTCTACTTGCTTTGGGGTGACCTGCGTACTTGTGTTATGTGGCATATTGTAGCAGCCTACAGGCAGCTTACTGTACCCTTTCCCTTGTTCAGTCTGGTGAGTGGGACAGCAGTGTGTCTGCCTATAGAGTCACCTATTACAACTGTATCAGGCATGTTGTTTCTCCTTCTGGCCTGTGACTGTTTGACACACCAGCTTTGTGTACTATGTGTTGCATGTGCTATGTTTGGAGGTTGTGGTTGCTTGAGGGTCTGCTTTGAAGGCCTCTGTTGGTGTGGTGTGTTTGTAATTAGGGCCTCTGGAAATGTTTTTCTGTGTTTATGTGTTTGGTTTGCAGTTGTGATAGGTCTATGTGGGACTGGGTTTGTGGTGTGTGTGGTTACCTTCTCCTCCTGACTAGTTTTGACAGTACTGAGTTGAGGGAGCTCAGCCTCCAGTTTGGATAAATGGTTGCATCTCTCACATATATTTGTATTTATTGGGGGGAGTTGAGGGTTGTCTGTGTACTTGGGGCAGGTGTAACATTGCCTCAGGATTCACAGATTCTACTTGTTGTAGCTGGCCTTAGTGGATTGTATGTGTGGACATATTTTATTGCCATACTACTGATCAGTGATTACTTCCCTTTTTATGTTTGCTCTATCATGTAGTAGCTTCCTCATTCTCTTGCATGGTTTGGTAATGGCTGGAGTCCAGCATGCCAGATGCCTGCGTGTATGGCATTGTGTCTTGTTGTTATTTGTGATTGCATAATCCAAGCATTCCTGGCTGTGTTCATGGAATGCCTGTATAACAGGTTCTGCGGTGTGTCCCATATTTTGCACCTGCACAGGGCCTTTAATGGATTCCACATCAGTTTGGAGGGGTTTTCTGGCCAGGGACTGTGGTCAGGATGTGTATATCCGGTGTGATTACTCTATGGTCTGGTCTTACCAGTGAGGGATACACTTCTCATCTTGCCATCCAGTACCCATGTTGCTGATTATCACATCCAGTATGCTTACCCCTCTTGTGGGAGTGGTACGTTGTTCCTGGGCATTTTGGTTTATGGATTCTAGGAACTTTTCTCCTACAGTGTTGGTGCTAGTATAATGCTCCCAGTGTATGTCTGGGTATTTTCAGTCAACCAATATAATGTGGTTTGGGGGCTTGATATATTCATGTATTCCAACATAGGCCAGGTGCAGTTCCTGGTGTTAGGATGGTAGTCTGTAGCAGGCTATATACTGGGAAGCAGTTTTAGCCACTGTTACTTGACCATGGCTAGTCCATGCTGCTTCTTGTTGCAGTACCAACATGGGGGTGTGGTTATCCTTGACAATTATTGCTAGTCACCCTCCTTTTGTAGCTTGTTCCATGTTTTGAGGCTGTACAGCACAGTATGAGGTGTAACCTGGTAGTGTTAGGGTGCTGTTGTGAGCCTTGACCCAGTTTTCTGTTACAGGACAGATATCAACATTCTCCATACTGGGTGCATTTACACTGCACGCATCTTGCTGTTTAGACTTCTGGCATTGGGTAGCATTACATCTAGGTTCTTATCCCTTGTGGTACCTATGGAGGTGGGTTTGTGTTTTGAGCCTTACCTATTCAGGGCACGCTGTGGGTAATGACAGCCTTTGCCAGTATCCATGAGGCCTGGACTGATAGGTGCACGCCACCCCTAGCAGGTGGAGCATCATGTCATGCTCAGCATGTCATCCCAGGCTGGCACACATTGGCTCCCCTTTGACTAACTGCATTACTTCAGCCCATTATTGCAATTGATCATCCCATCGTCATATTGTGGCATCATGCTTGGTGATGGTAGGATGTTAGTCAGGGTCCTCAAGTGTGCATATAGTACATGGTGTTACATTACTTAACACATGGCATTCATGCCTCAGGTGGTGCTGCAGGGCTGCCTCTGTCGGATGCACATATTACACTCCCTGTACATGTTTGAGAGCAGGTTATGTCATTTTAGGCATCCATGTTATTATATGAGTGAGTCAGAGAGGGGTATCATTCCCAGGGTTCCTACTGAGCCAGTGTATGTGCTATGCGTTGCCTCTTTGCCAAGGCCAGGGCATACTGGGCACGCCTCCTTCTGCCTACTGGGGCAGGCTCAGGTTGTTCCTCCTCCGAGTCACGCTCTGCCTGTGATGGCCTTGGCAATGGTGGGGGGATGTCTGGCCCGGCCCTATGCTGGTCCTGATGCAGCTGTTTTTGCAAGATCATATTATGTAGCATAGCACATACCATGACAATTTGGGTACATGTAGTTGGTGAGTACTGCAAGGCTCCACCAGATGTGTCCAGACACCGGAACTGTGACTTGAGCAGCCCAAACACACACTCTATTACATTACGTGTTTGTGCGTGTGCCTCATTATGGCGTTCCTGTTCAGGTGTGTGTGCATTTCTGATGGGTGTCATCAGCCACGGCTCCAGTGCATAACCTGCATCCCACACTAGGTGTCCGTGTGGGATGTCCCCATTGGCAAATGTCTGGTACAGCTGCGTCAAATGCCAGATATGGGAATCATGGTAGCTCCCAGGGCAGCCAGCACACACATTCATTATTATGCCCTGGGCATCACACATGACCTGGCAGTTGATGCAGGGGAAGCCCTTGCGGTTAATGTAGGCCCTACCCTGCTCACCGGCTGGTGCTTTGATGTGTATGTGCGTGCAGTCTATTGCACCCACTACCTCAGGGTATTCCGCTATTTGCTGGAAGAGATGCATATTGCTGGCCAATACCTCACGGGCATTGGGGAAATATACATGATCACCGACATGTGCTGACATGGCATCCAGGAACTGGTGCAGTACCCTGGAGGCTGATGCCTGTGATATCCCCATCATATCACCAGTTGGTCTCTGGAAGGTACCTGTTGCTAGTATTCTTAGGCCAACACATACCTTGGTTTCCACTGGGATGGGTTCCCCTCTGTTGGTTCTGTGTGTGAGGCGTGGCCTGCACAGCTCGACAATTTGCTGCAGGAGGTCTCTGTCCACTCTATAGCTCTACTATCTCCAGCTCATGTAACCCGTGGTAGGTGACCCTGGGCCTGTACACTCTTCTCCGTCTCCTCACTGTGGGTTGTCTGGCACCATCTGCATTGTCACCACCCTCAGCAAGTCGCCTATGTCTCCTTATGACAGCTATGGCAGCCCCTAGCATTTCTGCTTTGAGTTCAGCTTTTTCAGTTTTCACTTCTAATAGCTTAATCCTGTCTTGCAGTGTCTCTTGAGAGATACATCCTGCACTGCTGTTTGCAGAGTTTTAAGTGCTTGGCTGAGCTACTATTCTGCCTGTGTAATTGCCTGCTTCTAATTGTTTTCACCTGCTAGCTCCAGCAGTATTCCCTGTTAGCTTCCTACTAATTCTGTTGCTTCCTTTTTCCTTTCTGTTTCCTCAGGGGGGAGCAACGTGCATACCAGCAAAAACACGCTCACAGTGGCTTACACGCGCGCACACATGCTTACACGGTTCGGAATCTGCTTATTCGGGTTAAAATGCATGCACACCAGCACAAACAGTGTTACAAGTCTGCCAACAGGCTCCCACATGCTCAGTCTGCCCTACACGTGTGCACACTAGTGCAAACAGTCTTACAAGTCTACCAACATGCTCCCACATACTCAGTCTGCCTTACATGCGTGCACACTTTCCTACCCGCACCTCATGGCGTGCACACGTGCGCATGCACGCCCAACAAGAAACTTTGGTGTAAGTAACAGTGTACACCTTCCATTTCTTGACTTTCCCATGCTTATCTTGTGGCACTCCTCTTTCCATGATCTGTGTCTGACATCTGTCATGTAACACTGACCTCCAATGAACTGCATTTCTTTCTACCATTCCCCCCTGTGATGTCACCTATCTCCTACTCTATTCCTCCCCTTATGTATCTCTTACACTACTCAGAATGTGCTCATTTGCTATGTGACAGTGGAATTCAGTATCCTAACACTCATTTACATCAGATTGCCTACTAATGCTTAGTTACATGTCTTAGACTCAGCTTCCCCCCTTAGCAACCACTAAACGGTGGCCATGTTGTTTTGGTCTGCTGGTCCCTGCATTGTAAATCCATGTATTGCATAAAACCCACATTTGTGGGTTTATAACCTTCATTTTATGTTTTATATAGTGCAGCCCGTTTGCGGGGCTGCGTTTAAATACCGGCGATCGCGAAAAAAACATATTTATTTCTCATATTTGCATCGGGGTACCTTGCCAATGGCCACATATTTGGCCATTGGCATGCTGCCTGACACATATGCACCCTTTATTTGGAGCTGACATGGCTCCATTGTGATTTTTGCAGAGACGTACTCAGTTGTCAACTGAGTACATTTCTGCAGCTAAAACAGCTCTTACATGGGCTGCTTTCTGTTTCCTGGATCGCTACTCTACCTCATTTGCATGCCTTTCGGCAGCAAGTGAGGTATTTAGCATATCCACACCCAGTCCATGTAAGAGACATTTTAGCTGGTCTCTTACATGGAGTTTCGGGCTGTTCCTGGATCGCGAGGCTTGCATGGAGTCTTACACGTCTCTTACACTCCGTGCAAGCCTTCGTGAATCCTGCCCATTGTTTAATATATATATATATATATATATATATATATATATATATACACACACACACACACACACACACACACACACACACACACACACACACGCACACACACACACACACACACACATGAAGTAAGTAAGTAAGTAAGAAATTCTTATATGTATATTAATGAATATGGGCCAGTGTGATAGAATCAAGGTTAAGAAAACTTCCCACTTGCAATCTGTGACTGTACTTAACTTCTTGCTAAAGGTATTAACATATCTGCACCATGATTTAGCCTTGAGTAAAAATTATTTACATGACTATTCTGAAATGACACCATCCTGTACTATAACGAGGAAGAATAAAAAATCACACTCCCCCATAAAAATGAACTTGTAAATCATCCTATGGATTACTGACCAAATGACTTGTCTTCCAGCATGCAAGAATTAAACAAATTAATGCTGACACTATCTTCTGTCATGTAGAAGAACATTTGGTCAAGGTAATAGAACCAAAAAGAAAAGAGAAGGATAATGTAGCCAAAGTTCATCATCTACTAATCCACATTATGACATAGATAGAGTGCAAAAAATCAAGAATAGTCTTCTCTCCTGGATTACATCATTCTTAGAGAGACAAAAGATCCACCTGTCATTGGATTATATAGCTATCACTAGGCATACCACCTTAGAAATGATTCAGAAAAAAGGGCAATTTTCTTTTCCAGGTAAAAATGAATTCCAGTGAATACTAGGTTGATTCCTTGTTATCCTTGAAGCTTTGGCTTGGTCTTTATCTATTAAGTTAATTACTTAACAATGCCAACTTCAGACGCAGTCTAACTTTAAAACAGCTGTCTTGTTAATAAGCATCTCCTCTATTTTTTTGGAACCATATGAAATTGTAGATCACCTGAAAATTAACCGAATATGCAATTATAAGTGGCTAAATTCTTTTATATTATATAAGAATGCCACTTAATCTTGACAGAGGTATTAAACAGGATTTATAGAAGGAAAACTGAAATATCCTAAAAATATCAACTTAGGGCAGGAATTTAATATAAAATAACTACAAAAAAGGGAGCATATAAACCTCTCATAATAGACGGAGGGTCCACAGTGCAACATAATTAAATGAGAATAAGGAATAGTAAGGAATCTTTTAGAAGAATGAAACTAATATAGCAAACTACGTTGACATCTGGGAATAACATTCAGTGTATAAATTAACTTCCTCATCTTGTTTTAACTTGCATGTTGCCACAATCAATTGGATTCAAAAAGTGCTAGACCACCCTTGCAGAAAAAAATGATAATTTTATATGTTGGTTTATTTTGCATTTGAAATGCTCCTTGATAAAGCTGCCTGTCAAATTCCACACAACCATTTTTTTTCTGGTATGATTATATGTTCCTTGGTCTGAAGGAGGCATGGGCCTGCTTGAATTTGATTACATGTTTTTGGTCTGCTATTGTATGAACTGCATTCTTATGTGTAGATATTATGAGACATATTACAAAAGTCTTAAGAAAACAAGTATACTATGACATCCTTCCTCATTTTGCCAGAAAAGTTTCAGAAGTTGGCAAGTGTGGAAATCATATTCAGACACCACTAGTAGAGCATTGGTTAGTGAGGACAGGAATGTTACATTGTCCTTTATCACTACATTCAGTTCACACAGTTACTCATGTTTGGACATATTACAGAAAAATTGGGACCTGTTTAAGATGTACCCTAACATTTACGTTACAGTAGACGAGACCTCTAGAGTGACATTTAGAAGAGGAAAGAACCTTAAAACCCTCTTAGAACAGCAATACACCCCAGTAGTATGGAATACTGGGATGAATAAATGTCAAAATTGCAACTATTGTAAACTTGTAGAAGTCATTAATTTGTTTAAGATTAATGGTACAACTTATAAATTGAAAGGCAGATTCAACTGTAATTCGTCTTTTGTAGTTTACTTGGCTAGGTGTACATTCTGTCCTGCTTTGTATATAGGAAAGATGGAGCGGAGGCTCCGTGACAGAATTTATGAACACCAATATGCTATGAATAAATGTAAACTGGAGAATGTGCTAGCTAAGCACACTATTTCTAATAAAGAACATGCTTTTAAATTTATGATCATTGATCAAGCCAAGTATGACAGTAGGGGTGGCCCTAGACCACTCAAACTTGAAGAACTTGAATTAGCTTGGCAAGTGAGGCTGAATGCCTACAATTTTCCTGGGTTGAATGACTCATGCTCAATTAGTAGCATTCTCAAACTAAAGAGCTTGCAGAGATGAGTCACATTTTGTTAAAAACATATATTATTTCTGTCAAGGGCTGGGTTATATAAAATAACTTTTAATGTTTTTACCTTTGTGTATTGTGGTCACTGTCATAGACATGTTTACATACTTTAATGTGTTTATATACTTTAATGTTGTTTTATTACTGGTTATCAGCAGTTGTCACTTTAATTTTAAAGTGTGTTTGCCTAAGTAGAACAAAGTGATGCAATTGGTGAATGCTGATCACCTGTCTTACTTATAAGGAAGGTTTTTTATTGCTGTAACTGTTTCTGAAGAAGTTTGCTATCAAGCTGACGAACAGCGCTTCTTTAAGCAGTGGAATAAATAGTGTTATTTGACTTTTCTAGGACTGTGTTACTGGTTTTTCGAACCTGTTTTTGGATTTATTAAGTGTGGAAATCATAACAGAATTAGGCAAATACATGTAAAAACAAAAAGTGCTAAAAAGCAAAAAAGAAAGACTATAAAGATCATTACCAGATGAGAAGAAAAGAAACACAATGTAAAGGCCAAAATTATACTATTAAATATAGGAAACTGCTGGATATCGCTCAACTGTCCAGATATTTGCAGAATGTCCAGAATTTTGCCTTGTATTTTTTTTGTATGTTTCTCATATATTTCTTATTTTCTGGCAAATCAATGAGGACTGAACTCATTAAATAATGACAAACATTTGAGTTTTAGATTCCATATAATTTAGAAGATGTATGCTATTACAAAACTTGTAATTCTATCAACTTTCTAAGTTTATAAGAGCAGTAGTTAAAATCTGTCCCTATTTCTGGGCATTTTACGCATCCCCCATTATTTTTGGCTTAGTCCACATTTCTTGCACTAAAAGGTTGAGAGGTATGAACTCCTAGAGTAAATGCATGTTGATTGACATTGGATTCATGAATGACTATGGTCTGGCGCACTAAAATTACTGTGAATACATTGCAAGAGAATCTTGCTAAGAGATACTTGAAACATAATCCCCACAAGCAGAAAGTACTGATGGCTTTGGCTGACCTAATACCTAAAGTTTAAAAAGTACTAGCAAGAAAAACAGAATATGTAGTTGATGCTAAAATGGCAAATGAATCATTAGTTATCAAAATAGTTATTCCCAATGGCTAAAACATAATGATATACAAAAAGAAGCTAGAGCAACTTGCATAGTCTTCACAAAGTGCTGGTGTACTATCGGTACAATTAACCCCTATATGAACTGCTAAGGGATGGGGGTTCTAAGAAGAGCACTCATGGAAAAGATGGCACAACAGGTAGCACACTCACCTTTGGTGCTGGAAGACCACAAGGCTGAGGGTTCTATTCCCAGTCCAGGAAACTGGATTGCTGACATGGCAGTGCAGCACTGGAGGATGTTGTACTTCTAAGTGAGCCAGACCTTAAAATGAGATGCGGCAATTGGTGGTAGCATCATAGGAAGTTACTAGGCTAATGGCCCTAGGGGCCCCTACACGCCTAGCCAAATTCTGCCCTTATTTCCATGATCAGCACCTATTGCTCCTGCCCAAGAGGGACACAGGCAGAACCCCTGGGGTGAATTTACAGTTACCAATTCAGATTGTGTTTAAAGAGGGCCAATGAGGTGCTTTATTTGACATGAAGTGAGATACTTCTCCAAAGGTGTGGTAACCTCTGGGAGTCAAATCTGTCATTTCAGTATGATATATTAATGCCACATACCAGGTTAAGATCTTTAGAGCGAGTAACCATGTACCATTTGACTTGCGGATATGCAGCATTTCCAATAAAGCAGGTTCAGAGATTGCCTTATATGCAAGGCAGAGATCATCGCTGAGTAGTCTGTATGAAACAGAATAAAGTGACAGTGATTTCAGACCATCCACATAGGACAGATGCTGAAGACCTTGAATTGTCCTTGTAAGGAACCTTTGTAGTCTCTCCAATTGCTGCAGGTACTTGGAAATGTAAACACCAAAAGGGTGTTGTACTCTGTTATTGGCCTGAAGAGGGAAGAGAACAGGGAAGTTATAACTTCTTTTTTTTCTGGAGGCAATGCCCTTACTTATGAAATGAGCAGTACAGAATGCCCTTCTTTCCACTGGGGAGACATGGTGATCAAATGTAAAGTTGCTGTCAAACTATATGCCCAGGTCTCTCACCACTGAGTGTATACATAGGGTGTTGCCACTGGTGTGGTAGTTAGCAGGAACATCACTCTTACTGAAAGGGATGATAATGCATTTTTTTGCACTGAGTTTAAGGCCATGACTTTGGAACGGATCATTTGTTTGTGTAAGACCCTCTTGTAAGATGTTGACATAATTTAGAGATTCTATGACTGCTCCCAGTTTGCAGTCATTTGCAAACTTTGTCAGCCGCACACCTTTAGTTTTTTCTTGTACTTAGGAGAAATAGATTCCAAGCAGGAGAGGTCCCATGACTGATCCCTGTGGAACACCACTGGTTGCAGGTCTGCTGTTGGAGGTGGATTCCCCTATTTTGACAATATGTGTTCTATCGGTGAGCCAGCTAGCAACCCAACCAATGATATAAGGGTTGATACCTAGCTGGGTGAGTCTGTCAATAATAAACAAACTACTAACAAAAGAAAAAAATCATAAAAAGTACCAAGGCAAGTAAAAAAGACGCAAAATTTTATTAAGCACTATCCAGCACCTCGGCCAAAAGGCTTTTCATGGGTTGAAACTAAACAAGCACTTTTCAATTAAATACATGTTCCAATAAAAAACAACAAATCAAAACTTTACATTAATTAAAATAATTAAATCTTTTAACCAATCCCTCTACATTCTATAATAGCATTTTCCAATTGCATTATACATTATGGCCACCAGGCGTCAGTGTTCCATATTTTAAAATAAACTTTCCATAAAAAGTAACCTATGTTTCAAATCCATATTATTAAAAAAGTTAACCTTCTCTAAAATTGTTCCCTGAAGACAATTATCATCACCACATGATGGAGAAAATGTACCGTTAGAGGGCTCTCCACCTTTTTATTTTATTTTATTTATTTATTTTACATTTGTTGACCGGGCTAGTCTAGCTGGATATATGTCCATTTTCAGTAGAGGCCCAGGGAGAAAAGCTCCATAAAAAGATGGGTTTATATAATCAAGAGTTGTTATACATTCAAATCAGAAATATTATACAAAAGGAAGGTGTTACAAAAAAATCTGGTTCATAAGCAGTATTCCTAATATCCTTCAAGTATTCTAGCAGCCTAACCTTGAAAGCTCTTTTGCTTTACCCTATATAAAAAAGGCTGTACAAACATCTCAGTGTATAAATAACACCCTCCATACTACAACTATAAACCTCCCTAGGAGTATAAATAACATTATTAATCCAATTAAAAATCTTACAATATATTTACATACTGAACAATTTCCACAAGGGATTGTACCAACACTTCTATCCCCCACCCCCACCCCAATTCTCCCATCAAGTGTGGAATAATGACTGTGGACCATCATATATTTTATGTTTTATCCTCTCTTATAAGGAAAAAAGATGGTAAAAGCTGAATTAAACCTTTATCTTTCAACAAAAAAATCCCAATAATATTTGATCATATCAGAAACCATCTCAGGAAAAAACAATATATACTATAACAAAATATATGTTATTTTTCTCATAATTCTCTAATACTTCTGGTTGAATAACATCTTTTATTTTGGAATGATTGACTCCCTAACAAATTGCTAAGTGCTCTTTTAATGTCCTGTACCGCATAACTCCTCTGTTTAAATTGAATACAGGTTCTCAAAAATTCCCCCTCAAGTATTCTTTTATCATTACAAAGCCTCTGAATACAGAGTAACTCCCCTTAAGGTAATGAGTTAATAGGGTATGTTGGATGGCAACTTGTTCCATTCAAAATATGATTGCCATTCTCAAATTTTCTAGGAACTCTTGTTCTAATGCCAACATTCACCACACCTTCCAACTCCATATCCAAAAATACCACCTTTTTCCCAGACTGTACACCATCAAACTGTAAATCAAACATATTATGATGTAACACCAACAAAAAACTGTTAACTATTAACTCCCCACCATCACATAAAAAATATTGACTCATCAATAAATCTAAAATACCCAGTTGCATGCTTCTTATAAAAGTCCAAATTATAAAGAAGTTTAATCTCAAATAAACCCATAAACAGGTTGGCATACATGGGGGCAAGGGGAGCCCCCATGGCTGTCCTGTTCAACTGGTGATATATCCTTCCATTAAACTTAAATTATTTGTTAAACAGAAATGCACCATTTTTGTAACAAAACTAGATAAGGGACTCTCACCCAAAAATAATTCCAAGCCTCAATACCCCAATCATATCAAATGTTGGTGTAGAGGCATTTTACATCTACTGTCAACCAAAATCTTCTTTCCAACCATTCCACTGACTTAATCTTATTTAGGAAATCAAAGCTGTCATGTATATAAGCATCTAGTTTCACCACAGAGGGTAATAAGTACTTATGTAACAAGAGACCTACACTGCATAAAAACTAATTACATGTGAGACAACAGGCCTACTAGGTGGGGAAATTAGGCTTTTATGTACCTTAGGCAAACAATAAAATGTTGCTAAGCTACAGCCCCTTGCAGAAAATGGGCAGGATTCATGATGGCTTGAACGGAGTCTAATCCATGCAGCCATAGCGATCCAGGAACAGCCCGAAATACCATGTAAGAGACCAGCTAAAACGTCTCTTACACGGGCAGGGCGTGGACATGCTAATTACCTCACTTGCAGCCAAAAGGCATGCAAATGAGGTAGATTAGTGATCCACAAAGCTGAAACCAGCCCGTGTAAGAGTCGTGTTAGGTGCAGAAATGTACTCAGTTGACAACTGAGTACGTTTCTGCAAATAACACAATGGAACCATGTCAGCTCCAAATAAAGTGTGCATATGTATCAGGCAGCATGCCAATGGCCAAATATGTGGCCATTGGCATGGTAACCCGATGCAAACATGAAATAAAATAATTTTTTTTTTCAGCGACGTTTAAACGTAGCACAGCCCTGCACGAACGGGATGCGCTATATAAGACATAAAAATAATGGTTTGAAACCCACAAATGTGGGTTTTATGCAATGCATGGATTTACAATGCAGGGACTAGCAGACCGAAAACAACATGGCCACCGTTTAGTGGTTGCTAAGGGGGGAAGCTGAGTGTAAGACATGTAGCTAAGCATTAGTAGGCAATCCTATGTAAATGAGTGGTAGGATAGTGAATCACACTGTCACATAGCAAATGAGCACATTCCGTGTAGTGTAAGAGTTAGATAAGGGGGAGTAACAGAGTAGGAGATAGGTGACATCACAGGGGGGAATGTTAGTAAGAAATCAAGCTCATTGGAGCAAAGTGGTATGTGACAGATGTCAGTCACACAGCATAGAAAGAGGAGTGTCAAGAGATAAGCATAGGAAAGTCAAGAAATGGAAGGTGTACACTGTGGCTAACACCAAAGTTTCTTGCTGTGCGTGCATGCGCACGTGTGCGTGCTGAGAGGCATGAGTAAGACAAGAGTGCGCGCATGTAAGGCAGAGTAAGCATGAAGGAGCCTGTGTAAAGATCTATAAACCTGATTGCGCTGGTTTGCACGCATTTTAACCCGAATAAGCAGATTCTAGTCTGTGTAAGCATGTGTGCGCGTGTGGTAGCCACTGTGAGCGTGTTTTCGCTGGTATGCGCACTGCTCCCCCCTGAGGAAACAGAGAGGAAAAAGGTAGCAGATGAAATAGTAGGAAGCTATCAGGGAATACTGGTAGAGCTAGCAGGTGAAAACAATTAGAAGCAGGCAATTACACAGGCAGAATACTAGCCCAGCCCAGCACTTAAAACACTGCAAACAGCATTGCAGTATGTTTCTCTCAAGAGACACTGCAAGACAGGAGTAATCTATCAGAAGTGAAAAACTGAAAAAGCTGCACTCAGACCAAACATGCTAGGGGCTGCCATAACTGTTATAAGGAGACATAGGAGACTTGTTGAGGGTGGTGACAATGCAAATGCTGCCAGACAACCCACATTGAGGAGATGGAGAAGAGTGTACAGGCCCAGGGTCACCTACCAGGGGTTACATGAGCTGGAGATAGTGGAGCACTATAGAATGGACAGAGACCTCCTGCAGCAAATCGTTGAGCTGTGCAGGCCATGCCTCACACACAGAACCAACAGAGGGGAACCCTTCCCAGTGGAAACCAAGGTATGTGTTGGCCTAAGAATACTAGCAACGGATACCTTCCAGAGACCAACTGGTGATAAGATGGGGATATCACAGGCATCAGCTTCCAGGGTACTGCACCAGTTCCTGGATGCCATGTCAGCACATGTCGGTGAGCATGTATATTTCCCCAATTCCCGTGAGGTATTGGCCAGCAATATGCGTCTCTTCCAGCAAATAGTGGAATACCCTGAGGTAGTGGGTGCAATAGACTGCACACATATATGCATCAAAACACCAGCCGGTGAGTGGGGTAGGGCCTACATTAACCACAAGGGCTTCCCCTCCATCAACTGCCAGGTCATGTGTGATGCCCAGGGCATAATAATGAATGTGTGTGCTGGCTGCCCTGGAAGCTACCATGATTCCCATATCTGGCATTTGATGCAGCTGTACCAGACATTTGCCAATGGGGACATCCCACATGGTCACTTAGTGGGGGATGCTGGATATGCACTGGAGCCATGGCTGATGACACCCATCAGAAATGCACACACACCTGAACAAGAACGCCATAATGAGGCACACGCACAAACACAAAACGTAATAGAGCATGTGTTTGGGCTGCTCAAGTCATGGTTCCGGTGCCTGGACACATCTGGTGGAGCCTTGCAGTACTCACCAACTACATGTACCCAAATTGTCATGGTATGTGCTATGCTACATAATATGATTCTGTGAAAACAGCTGCAGCAGGACCAGCATAGGGCTGGGACAAACAGCCCCCCACCATTGCCAAGGCCATCACAGGCAGAGCGTGACTCGGAGGAGGAATAACCTGAGCCTGCCCCAGTAGGCAGAAGGAGGCATGCCCAGTATGCCCTGGCCTTGGCAAAGAGGCAATGCATAGCACATACCCTGGCTCAGTAGGAACCCTGGGAATGATACCCCACTCTGACTCACTCATATAGTAACAGGGGCACCTAACATGACACAACCTGCTTTCAAACATGTACAGGGAGTGTAGTATGTGCATCTGACATAGGCAGCCCTGCAGCACCACCTGAGGCATGATTGCTATGTGTTAAGCAATGTAACACCGTCTAGTATATGCAAACATGAAATCCCTGCCTAACATCTCACCCTCACCAAGCATGATGCCACACTATGAAGACAACAAGATCAAGTACAATAATTAGCTGAAGTATTGCTGTTAGCAAAGGGGAACAAATGGCTGACAGCCTGGGATGACATGCCGAGCAAGACATGATGCTCCACCTGCTAGGGATGGCACGCACCCAGCACACCTGGCTGTGTGGATACTGGCAAAGGCTGTTGTCACCCCCACTGTGCCTTGAATAGGTAAGGCTGGAAACACAAAGCCACCACCATAGGTAACACAAGGGATAACAACCTGGACGTAATGCTACCCAATGCTAGAAGTCTAAACTGCAAGGTGCATGCAGACCAAACCCACCTCAGCATGGAGAATGTTAGTATCTGTTCTGTAACAGAAACCTGGGTCATGGCCCAGAAGAGCACCCAAATACTACCAGGTTATGCCTTATACCATGCTCTACAGCCCCAAAACATGGAACAAACTACAGTAGGAGTGTGGCTATCAGTAATTGTCAAGGATAACCACACCCCCAGGTAGGTACCACAGCAAGAAGCAGCATGGACTATTTACGGGCATGTAACAGTGGCTCAAACTGTGTCCCTGTCTGCAGCCTGCTACAGACCACCCTCACAAACCCAGGAACCTCAGCCAGCCTTCCTGAAGACACTGCAGAGTATGAATGTCACAACAAATACTAAACAAGGCACACACAAAGTATGACATAGGTGGCAATCCATTATGTATGGAAGAAGTAATCAGGGACCTAGGGACACAAGTGGACGGTAACCCATTATGTGACACTCACATTGCCAAGGTGGCCAGGAAGACCTGCTATATTGCCCACCTTAATATGAAAGGATGCACATGTAGATCAAGAGAGGTCACTGTGCCCCCATACTCTTCCCTGATCAGGCCCATACTTGAGAACAATTCCCCAGTTCGGATGTACCTTAGCCGACACCTGCAGCAGTTAGAAAGACCCCAAATGTACCTCACCAAGAGGATAAAGGGTTCAAACATTTGCCATCTGCTGCCTGGCTGAAGAAACCACAGCCCAATTCTTTTGGCAACTAGTACAACACACCACATGCTGCATATTCTACTGTCTAAACACTGATGATGTCAGCACCCTATAAGTACAGCAGGAGAAAGCAAGCCTCCCAGTAATGCAAATAGTGCACTCTGCTACTGTGTCTCTTACAAGTGTTGTAACATAGTTAGGTAGGGGTTTGAATCCTGCAAGTGCTCAGTGTGTGTGTGTATGTGGGGGAGTAGTGTGTGTGCAATTCTATGTGTAAGAGAAATGTTCCTTTTGGCAACTAGTTCAACACACCACATGCTGCATATTCCACTGTCTAAACACTGATGATGTCAGCACCCTATAAGTACAGCAGGGGAAAGCAAATCTCCCAGTAATGCAAATAGCGTGCTCTGCTGCTGCATCTCTCACAAGTGTCATAACACAGTTAGGTAAGGGTTTGTATCCTACAAACGCCATGTGTGTTTTTGTAACACAGTTTGTCCATGTGTGGGGGGTGTTGTTCCCAATATTGCACGACATAGATCATATCAGTATTGTCAATGCACACATGATGTATGTGTGTGCCACATACACATATGTACCTGTGACCTTCAATAGTTCCAATGTCTGAAGCCTGCCTCATGTGAATACATGGAATCTGCATTAGACAACTGTATGACACTGGTGTTCTGTGCAGGGGCTGCATGTGGTATGTGAATATACAGTGTGAGTTGTATATGGTGTCATCCTACCAGCGAGGGATACACAAATGGTCTGGAGCATATAGTCCACATGTTGTTGATGAACAGGTGCAGCATATTTCCACCTCTTGTGGGAGTGGTAACAAGTTGTTCCATAACAATTCAGTGAATGAATGCTAGGAACCTTTCTGCTAGGGTCTTGGAGCTAGAGTAATGCTCACACTCTATGTTTGGGTAGTTGCAGTCCACCCATATAATGGTGTTTGTAGAGACCGTCATATACCCAGTGTTGTCAGGAAGGCCAAGTGGGTTTCCTGGGTATGGGAGGGTGGTGTGTGCCAGGCTATGAACCTGAAGGCAGTCTAACCCACTGTTAGTTGCACATGGATAGGCTCTGATGCTTTGTGCTGTGCCACCAACCTGGAGGTGTGTGTATCTGTGGTGCCTTTGGATACATCCCCCCTGTTCTGGTTTGGTGCATATTTAGGGGGACGACAAGCATGGTATGAGGTATGACCTGGCAGTGCTGGGGTGCACCTGGGAGCCTTGTACCAGGAGTCTGTTACTGCATGGATATTGCTGTTCTCCATGCTAAGGACAGTGTCCACTGCATGCATCCTGAGGTTTACACTGTTGGCGTTGAGTAGCATTACTATTAGTGTCCTATCCCATGTGATACCTGTGTAGGCGGCTATGTAATCTGAGCCTTGCATAAAAAGGCACTATGTGTGTAGCAAGAGCCTCTAACAATATACAACGGCCCATGGGTGACAGGTGCAAGCTGTCCCTAGCAAAGCAACGTGGCTTGTCTAGCATGTAATCCCACGCTGACAGGCATTGGATCCCCTTTGAATGTCACAGAAACACATGGCAATTGTAGAAATTGATCATCCTGTCTACATATTGTGGCAGTATTCTTGGTGAGGGTAAGATGCTACTCAAGGTCAGGGTCATACCAGCCTGTGCCACATGCTCAGAGAGCCCCTTTATGTCCCCTAGCATGTAGTCCAAGGAGGTACGTCACAGGTCATTTACACTGGCACGGTCAATGACTGAGTCATATGTGTACATGCCTTGGAGTGACCTGTATGCTTGTGTTATGTGATGGATCATAGTGCCCGACGGGCATCTCACCATGACCTTCTCCTTGTTCAGCCTGGTGAGCAGGACCGCAGTATACCTGATGATAGAGGTACCTATTACAACTGTAGCAGGTGTGTTGTTAAGCTGTATGGGCTGTGACTGTTTGGCACACAGGCTTTGTGAGCTATGTGTTGCATGTGCTCTGTTCTGGCATAACGTTTGCTTGTGTGTCTGCTTTGTAGGTGTCTGCTGCTCAGGCAGGATGCTATTCTGAGACTCCAAGAATGTTTCTGTATGTATCTGTGTTTGGATTGCTGTCGTGGCAGGCCTATGTGTGACTGGTATTGTATTCAATGTAGTATCCCACTCCACCTGATAGGGTATGCCAGTACTGAGTTAAGAGAGCTTAGCCCCCAGTTTGGCTATGTGGTTGCATCTCTCACATGTGTTGTACATTTATGGGAAGGGAAGAGGGTTGTCTGTGTACATGAGGCAGCTGTAACATTGCCACATGACTCACAGATTCACCAACTGGACCAGAGAGGAGACTGACAAGTGACCTTTGCACATGCTACCATAGTATTGTGAATCCCATAATAATTAACAACACATAGGGCCAATGGGGAACAAGGTACTCAAGGTGAGTATGTGAGGGTGTAGTGCTCTTGATTTGTTAGTGCTGGCATATATAAATGCTTTTGTGAGCAAATGCCAGGTAAGTCATATGCAATGTGTTACAGGCAACTTACATGCAAACAGGACAAACAGTGATGTTCTGTCAAGTGAGACATGGACATCAGTACAGTAAGCAATACAGATGTCACTAGGGATCCACAGAGGCACTGTAAATCTTCATTGCAGGTGGAATCAGTGTTTCAGGGACATATCAAGCAAACATGCATACCAACAAAGCTACAGTCAGCAGGCCTGGATCTAGACTATGCTACAACAAACAAGGTGTATGACTTCCAGTAGGTAACAGTGCATATATGCAGGCACTATAAGCCTGTACCCAGAAAGTCACAGGTCAGACGGGCTGTGTCCAGCCCCACCTCCCACAAGTGTACAGACCATGTACCTTCGTAATGTAGAATAACTGGCTTGAAACCCAAATGCTCATACCTGAACTAATACATATTTCGAATAGCAGACACTGAGCCCTCACTCAGCATTTCAACACTTTGTAGGATGTATGCTACCTGTCCTGGCACCGCAGTATCCTTGACATGTATGGAGACTCTCCCTGCAGTCATAGTTAGTTCTGTGTTTTGGGGCTGTCATGCATTGTACGAGGTGTGACCATGTAGTGCTAGGGTGCTCTTGTGAGTCTTGAACCTGTTGTGTATTACTGCACAGATATCAATATCCTCAAACATCCTCATTGCAGAGTTGAGTGTGTACAGCATGCAACATGCAGTTGACATGTCCATCATTGAGTATCAATACTTACATTTTCGTATCCCCTGTGCTACCTATGTAGGTAGCCTTCTGTTGACAGCCTCACCACTAGTATGAAAAGCTTTGCAGACATTACACTATGGTAATTACTATGGGTGTACAAAACAATACAATGACATTCATACTGTAACTGCATCAGGCATGCTGGGGTATACCCACAATGGTATCATTACACTGTACTGTTGACAACATGATACTATTATTACACTTCTATGTAGTCACCCTGTGCATTAGCGCCATGTTAACCTGTTCCTGCACCGATGTTACAGAATGCAGAAGGTGGCACAGTTTCATCATATGCACAGGGTGTGTACTTGGTATGCCTGAGTCTGCCACTGATACAACCAACTGCCATGTCTGTGTGTGTGTGTTGGTGAGGGATAGCAGTACAAGATGGGGCAATGTTGATGCAGTGTGTGCATGTATGCGGTAGCCCTAGGTGTTATCAATTCACATGTGTGTATGCATGCACACAGTTCCACCTCATGGCTGCCATATACAGGTGTTTGTGGACAGCCACAGACTGTACCTGCCAGGTCATACAGATCACTGTCTCTGGCGATGGACACGGTACCTGTGCCTGGCAGGGGTGCTACGGACCGTATCAGGTACTTACCCAGACTGGGTACTGTCATCAGAAGCAGGTGGTTGGTGACTGGAGACAGGTCCCTGTTGGGACTGTCCAGAGCCATGTGCACGTGGTCTCCTGGGGCGGTCTGATGACAGCACAGACCCAGCATTGCTGGGACTGCTGCTGGCACTATGGGAGCGGCTGCAGGCCTATTGTCATCTTTGATGCCTGCCAGCTGCTGCTGTTGCTGGCATACACCCATGTCGACGCCTCAACCGTCCACCATTGCCCTGGCTCATGGACATGTAGTTGTGGAACAGATCTAATGTGTCCCCCCAACATCTGTCAATGACCTCGATGAAATTACTAATGGCAGCCGCAACATCACGCATACTGTCGCTCATAGCTGTGCGGCATTCCCTCAGCTCCCGCAGACCCTGTCTGGTGTACTGTTCCATACGTGACTGTGCCTGCATTACAGCCCAAAACATAGCTGAGGTTGAAAGACCTCTGTGGGCACGTCTGACAGGGGCAGTATGCCCATGGATGCTCCCACAAGAACCCCTGGACATCTGCCTGTGTGGTACCATGTCAGGACCCTGGCCATGGCTGCTGTGTGGGGATGCATGTGCCACCGATACTACATTACCCTGGTCAATTCCCACTGTATCCTGTCCATCACCTAGGGACATTGGTGACAAAGGATGTATTGGCAGGATGACTGTGCGCATTGATGGGGTCGACAGCTGTGTACTGTCAATTGGCTGACCAACGATGGACCCTGGCACACCTCCCTGTGCCATTACACAGGTATCCTCATTATCACTATCCATGGCGGCTGATTCAGGTTCCCTGCTGCACAACACCAGAGCAGCACCAGTACCTGTAGGAGTAAGACAGGAAACACAGTTTACAATGTGTACACATTTTCACCACTGATACACACATGCACACATGCACACATGCTCACATGCGCACATGTGCACATGCACACATGCACACAGGGCACATGCACACATGCACACATGCACACATGCACACAGGGCACATGCACACATGCACACATGCACACATGCACACATGCACACATGCACACCGGGCACATGCACACATGCACACATGCGCACATGTGCACATGCACACATGCACACATCCACACATGCGCACATGCACACATGCACACAGGGCACATGCACACATGCACACAGGACACATGCCTACAGCAGCATACTGTTATGCTACCCTGCCCCTTGTGACACATGTGATGTGATCGTACCTGCTCCTGTCCAACAGTTACACAGGGTGACTCATATGGCATATTATCTATCTGCATAACATTCAGCAGGGGTATGTCTGACATCTACTCATGGGGAGCCTTGCTTCTTAATGCTGTGTTGTTTACTCCAGGGTAGGTCTTATCTGTGGGTAGGGACCTGAACCTCCACCATGTGCTATTTACTGCAGTGACAAGGATGACAGAGATAGGTAATTTGGGTTATGGATGTTGTGAGGTGTTACCATGGTTGTTGGACATCTGTCATGGGTTCGACTTCACTATGTATATCCAGCAGTGGTAACCTCTATGTAGGTAGTCTGGGTGCACTCTGTGGTCTTGTCAGTCACTCTGCATAGGTAATGTGTTTGAGTGCATTGACACAGTTACTTACATATGACTGTGTCCTTCTCCATATCTGTAGCTGTCATGGGAGGTACATACCGTGTAGGACATTGTGGGGTGTAGAGGATTACAGTGACCTACATGTCCATAGGTGACACACCAAGTCTGCTGACACATACCATGTACAGGTATTACAGGACTAGTGTGCCACTGTGTATATCAATGGGGAGCCTATTGTACACTTGTTGCCCCTGTTCCCCCCTGACACATGCAGTGGTGGGCAGGCATGCACATATGTGGTGGTTAGTGGTGTCCATGTTTTGGAATGGGTTATGGTACTCCAGTATCCACATTGGTGTTCACTCCATGCCTTTGTCACCAGGCACCTGTTGCAATACATCTGCACACATGTGCCTCACTCAGTATACATATATATATATATATATATGTATATATATATATATATATATATATCTATATATATATATATATATATATATATATATATATATATATATATATATATATATATATATATGTATGTATGTATGTATATCTATATATATATATATATATATATATGTATATATATATATATATATATATATATATATATATATATATATATATATATATAGCTATAGATATATAGATATAGATATGGGGAGAGAGGAGGAGAGAGAGAGGGAGAGACAGAGGGAGAGAGGGAGTGAGAGGGGGTGGGGCAGAGAGAGAGAGATAGTCATATACAGACATATCTGTAGACAGTCAGATCTGTCTATATATGTATATGTATCTACATATATCTATATATGTATGTGTGTATTACATATATCTGTACGTACATATTCTATCAATCTTGATGTCTGTGCAGTAACTGAAACCTGGTTCAAGGCTCCTGTGAGCACCCCAGTGCTACTAGGCTATACCTTGTATCATGCTTTTCAGCCACAAAACTCGGGCCAAACCATAAAGGGAGGGGGAGTGTCCATATTCATCATGGACACCCACACCTCCAGGTTAGTGGCAACACATGAAGCATCAGAGACCATCCAGGTGCAACTAACCATAGGCAAAACTGCTATACAACTGGTAGCATGTTGCAGACCACCCTCCCAATCTCAGGAACCCCATTCAGCCTTCCTGAAGACATTGGAGGATATGAATGTCTCACCAAACACCATCATATTGGGAGACTTCAACTACCCTAACATAGACTGGGTGCATTATTCTAGCCCAAAAACCCTAGCCCAAAGGTTCCTGGAATTCATAAATTCAAATGCAATGGAACAGCTAGTCACCTCTCCCACAAGGAGAGATAATATACTAGACCTGATCATCACAAACATGGGGACAATGTGCTCCACACCGGAAGTATACCCCTCACTAGTGAGATCTGACCACAAACTAATCACCCTGAAAATACATATCCAACCTCCACCCCCAACACAAAAGACTACAGTGAAATACTTCTCAAAAGCCGACTTTACACTTCTTAAAAATGAGATGGTATCCTTTAAGCCCACTGGGCCAGTGGAAACCACATCCCACAATGCAGACTCCTGCACAAATGCTTTCTACGGACATCTCCAAGACTGCATGGATCATGCATTCCCAAATAAAACCAAGGCCCTCCCCACCAAGGGCAGGTATCCTGTCTGGTGGACCCCAGCCATAAACAAATTGTATAACAAAAGAAGGTAGCTACTGCACGACAGAGCACAATCCCATGCAGAGAAGGCATCTGTGATCAGCACTAGTATAAAGCAACATTCTCTCATAAAAACATCCAAGGCCAACTTTGAGAGAATATTCGCTTTGGACACTAAAGATAACCACAAGGCCTTCACCTGCTATGTTAGAAATGTTGGCGGAAACCCTCAGATATGTTCAGAGTTAGTGCACAATGACATAATATACACTGAACCCACAGATATTGCCAACATTCTGGCAGACAGGTTCAGTGCAAATTTCTCCCCTCTCTTACCCCAAAAGAAGAAATACTTATCCCAGCTGAATGTAACCTCCCTGTAATCTCAGGTGTCCAGGTGAGAACCGCCCTCAGCAAAGCTATAAACACAGCATCACTGGGACCTGACGGTATCCCGGGTTGCGTGCTACGTGAACTCCAAGAGGAGCTAAACCCACACATAAAACTGCTATTTAACCACTGGCGTACAGCAACAGTAGTCCCACTCCACAAAGGAGGCACTTCTACAGACCCTGGTAACTACTGCCCCATAAGCTTAACCAGCCTGGTCTGCAAAGCTATGGAAAGAATAATTGTAGAACTCATAAACAGAGACATTGGGGACTTACAGACACTTGATCACACCCAGTTTGGCTTTGTAAAGAGCAGATCCTACCTTTTGAACCTGGTTGACTTTTTCGAAACAGTCACTAGAGCCATTGACGAGGGCAAAGCAGTCCATACAGCCTACCTGGACTTGGCTAAAGCTTTCGACACAATACCCCACTCTGGCATCATAGACAGGCTCAACAGCTAAAATGTAAATCCATATGTCACAAGATGGGTTGCAAACTGGCTAAAGGACAGAACCCATAAATTCAAAATCGCTGGAGCCATGTCTGACTCAAGGCCAGTCACAAGTGGTGTCCCACAGGGCTCTGTCCTGGGACCCCTCATGTTCGGCATTTATTTCTCAGATGTGGAAGCAAACTTGGGAGGGTTGTGGCTGATAAAGTTCGCAGATGACTGCATACTAGGCACCATAGTCGATACACCAGCTGACACATACATCCTACAGAAAGGCCTCACTGAAATGGACAACTGGTGCCGGAGTCATGGCCTTAAACTAAATGCCAAATAATGTATAGTCATCCCCTTTGGGAAAAACAAAGTACCCACAAATTATCACATAGACAGTAACCCACTGAGTATGGAAAGAGTAATCAGAGACCTGGGGACCCAAGTCGATAGTGACCTCTCATTTGACACCCACGTTGCCAAAGTGGTTAGAAAGACTTTCTACCTTGCCCACCTTATCATGGAGGGATTCACATCCAGATCAAAGGAGGTCATTGTACCCCTATACTCATCCCTTATCAGGCCCATGAATGAGTACTATGCCCCATTTGGTATGTACCTCACCCGGCACGTGCAACAGCTAGGGAGACCCCAAAAGTACCTCACCAAGAGGATCAAGGGTCTCCAACATATGTCATATGCTGCCAGACTAAACTAACTCCAGCTCTATTCAGTGGCATACCGCCTACTTAGAGGTGATCTGTGCCTGGCGTACAAGGCCATGTCCAATCAGGAATTGATGGACATGCTCCACCTCATATAATCTAAATCCATCAGAACCACGAGAGCTAAAGATTTAAACCTCAGCACAAATATGAATAGGACATGCTGGAGGGACAGATTCATAACTCAGAGGCTTCCTATACTCTGGAACAGAATCCCAGTTCATGTTAGGCAGAGGACCTCACTGACTCTCTGCATGTGAAATCTTGACGAGTGGATGGGAGATCGTAGGTTTACCCCAGGGGTCATCTCTGTGTCACTACTAGACAGAGGCACAGTAAACTAATTCTATTATGTTAGGGGGTCTTCACTGTGTCACTACTAGACAGAGGTACAGTATTCTAAATCTATTCTGTACACTTTTGTACCATTACATGGGGTGGCGAAAGCCACATCACTATGGCTAGGCTTATAGATGCCCCAGGGCAGATAGCCTAGTACTAAACTATGAAACTGTGAAACTATATATGTCTATGTATTTCTACATCCCTCTCTATCTATGTATACATATATGCATATTATATTATATATATATATATATATACACACATACATATCTCGATATACATACGTATACACATGATAGATATATATATATAATCCTTTTTAGTTCCACATATGTATACACACACTAACGTACTGATGAACATCCATTACTGTACAACCTACATTGTACATTGCACTACAACCTACATTGATATGTGCACATAGCTACCTTCACATACATATGTATGTACAGCCTTCAGTGACAGTTGCAGTATGTCCACAGCCCTATGCACATCTTCATATACATAGATACAGACCAATAACACATATGGAGGGTTCACAGTATGTAGACTATTATATTAGTACTTTACATTACCTGTGTTTGTTGCAGCTGTTTGCGTTGGCTTTCAGATAGTTGCCCTGCTGTCAACTTGTTTGTTTTGTTGTTACTTTTTTTTTCTTTCTTTCTGTTTCTGTTTCTGTTTCTCTCTCTTTCTCTCTCTCTCTCTCTCTGTCTCTATCTGCAGAGGGTGCAATGAAAGTATTGCATGTGTGGACTGGGAGTACAGGATGCTTTTGTAGGTATCTGCACATGTCCATGTGATGGCCTCTGCACCAATTGTTAGCCAGCATTTACTAATTGCATGCAGCCTGTTGTGTAGTGTTTGCAGTTCTCACTGTGATTTCAGGACAGTGCTATAAAAAGGTTTGTTAGGTAGACGTAGCCCTTTCAGATTATCAGGTTGGGGACCATGCTGGTTTGCTGTGGAAACTGTTCTATGAGTGTAAGGGTTGGTATGTCTATCATATTTCAGGCTGTGTTGTAGACACTGCAATGCATGTTGTACTGTAACCTGAGTATTCCTTCCTCCAGTTTCCTCTTCTCAGTGTGTATGTAAACTGACACCTACAGCTAGTAATACTGTGTATATGGGTGTGTGTGCTTTCCTGTGGGAATTGTGGTGTAACTGGTATATAGCAGTGGCTCTTGCAATCTGTTGCTATGGCTTCAATATTTGTCCTTTACATTCACTCCTTGTATGCCTGCTAGGTGTCTTTCCTGTAATGTGTTGCTATGGCTTTCCTATTTTCCATTTACATTCACAGCTTGTAAAGCTTTCTATATCTGTTTGGTAAGCAATTCCCTATGTGTTTGTTGTGGTAGGGTAGTACTGCATGCAGTGTGGTCTGGCCATGGTGTGGGCCTTGACACTTAGAAGGGTATTTGATCATGCTGCTGAGCAGGCCTCAGATACTCTCAGGTGCATATTTTATCAGCCTCATGGAATGGTACATATCAGTGGGATAAACCCATGAAATATTCTGATATTCTGCAGTTGTGACTATGGGTTATTTTGAGCATATGTATTACTACTCCATTTGTGACGTGCAAGTGGTGCATACTTTCAGTAATTTATAGTTACCATTGCATGTGTTGTAACACCTTTCTGCCTACTGTTAGTACATTTCACAGGGAGTTAGTGGGGCACAGTTGACACTTGTTTTCAAATGAGGGACATCCCTGTAACTCAGTCACAGTTGCTATGTCTGGGCTCTTAACTATTCAACTATGGCAGTGTTTATCTTGCTCCGAGTATGTGTGCGGCTTGCCAGGTACTACTGTGACATTATTACCTACTAGCTACCAACTAGCATAGCTGTTTCTCTTCAAACAGTACTATTTTATCCACTAGATTTGACAGTAAATATACATGACATGCTTTGCGTACTAGACTTGCTATATTCACTTTACATTAATTCCTACTATTTCATGATATATTTCTTTCAGCACAATGTACTTGTATAGCAGTCATGGCTTAGTGGGAAGTCATGCAGACAAATGTTTCCAAGGTCCTGGGTTCGAGACTGACAGAGGAATTTTATTTTGCTGCTGTGCAAACTACAGGCCTTGTCATTCAGAGTGACTAAGGCACTTTTAAGCAGTTGTAAGCGAGTTAGCGCTGGTTTGCGTGGAGCTCACGCATGCGCACTGTCACTTAGCTTCGCGCACACATGCTTAGCTAAGTGCACAGAAGCGCACTCCCGCTTACTACTGCTTAAAAGTGCTTACTCTCACGCACACCTGTGCTAATTTCTTTTAAAGAAAAGAAAATGGGGAGTTAGGAAAGTGGTGAAAAAGGGGGCACAAAGAGGGTAGGACAGTAGGAAAACAAGCTCGGGTTTTGCAGGTGGGATCTAGGAAAGGCCCATAGCTGCCCATTTCTTTATCAGCAACAGCTGTGCATATGTTTGTAATTTGGTGTGAAATTTGAAAACTTCCACCCCTGTGAGAGGGGTGAGGACAACAATATTTGTTGTACAGCCAATTGTAATTGCCAGTTTACATGTCCAGCAGACATGCATGCGAAATGGGCAGCTATGTATGGGGTGCAATTTTTTTGTGGGTACAGAGTGCCCTTTTTTTTTTTTTTCAGGTGAGAGTGGTATGTCAGGTACAGGAAGTAGGTATAGCTGGGGAGGTAGGTAGGGGAGGTTAACAGACAAGACAAACAAGACGCATGTGGGGGGATACACAATTGATGGGGATGGATGTTTGGATATCTCGAGCCCATGGGCCCACAGATGGCAACAGTGGAACTGAGATACCCACCCATGGGCAGTTGCCACTGTGCCTTCACTGCCCAGGATGGGACTGTGCTGGGGGCTGTGTAGGACAGACAGCAGGCACACCTGTGAGTTGTGCCACCCATGCTTCAAGCTGGCATAGGGGCCCAAGCACAGCATGCCTGATCTCCCTACGCACCACAGTCCGGACACTACGGAGGGTGAGTGGATATTCTCCTCCAGCCATGCTTGCAGAGGGGGGATGAGCCCCATCCCCTGCAGCGCTTCCACCCACAGGTGCACAGGGCCACCGGAGGAGGGTCCGGCCTGGGCACTACTGCCAGGTGCACTCGCCAGCTGAGGTGGGAGAGGTAGGTCCGCTGGAACCCGCCTTCCCTGTAGTCCTATGTTTTGCATTATTTTATGACAGTTTGGGTTAGTAACGTACAATACCATTCACAATTAGTTGTAACAGCATGCATTAGTATTCCCATTAACCAAACACCCATAAATTCAAGCCATTAAACAGCAAGCATAACACATGCATAATTTGAACAACAATACACAATCCAACAACATGCAGGGTTGATTGATGGCAACAGGCCATCAGGTTTGGATGTATGAACAGGGCACATGCATCAACGTACATGCAAATATGTATGAACCAACAGGACAAATGTCCAGGAGTTAATTGTGAATACACATACCCATTTCATGTGGAATGGATTATTTGTGGTTATAGGGTAGGATGAAGAAATATTTCATTAACAACTTCAAATACCTATACATATGCTGTACATTTCTACTAGCTGCAGATATATACACACTACAGGTCTGACTACAGTTTCCTATGTGTAAACTTATGCATGTTGATGATGGGAATGTTACTGCTACATTAATATACATTGCATTTTTATTCATACACATTCATATCTGGCTCTGTTCAGCTACAGCATCCTGCTACATTTGCTTTATATGGCTCTAGACAACTGTGGATGTTCGGTATTTCATACAACCATACTATCTGCATATTGCAAACGTACAGCAACATATCCAAATTGTGGGACACACATTCCAGCTTCAGTACTTTATTCCACACATTTCACTGTTTGGTTGTGCCTGTCACATTCATTTCATTCTGTACTGACTGCAGTATACTTTATTCAGGAGTTATTACAACTTTATTGGTGGATTCATAACTCTTTCTCACACTCTCACTTGTTTTATTTTTACAGTTCAGGATGGTACTTAATTCAAGGCTTTATTGACATGTTTTACTTGGTTACAACAATCCTTTCCAACAATCTCACTTGTGTCATGTTTCAGATTTTAAATGGGGATATATTTCACACGTGTTTTACTCAGCTTGTGTAGCTATAATTTACAGCCTTACATTACAGGTGGAACATCTTTATTTCTGACTTGTTTCATTTTTAATTTTGGATTACAGGCTGCATCACACTTATGTAATCACACAGTACTAGCAGAATCTCTCTTACACTGTTACTTGCACTTTTTATTAATAAGTGACTACACTGCACTCTTTTGCAAGCTGTCATACTTATATTTTTTAACAGTTACAGGGAGAGAATTACTAAACTGCTTGGTGGTGCAACCGCACAAGCCTATCGGCATAGGCTCGACAATTCATGGAACGGACACCTGCAGCTGTAATATAAATTAAGTAATATTGGAATACACATCTCCATAATATCAGCTAGGTTAATTTCTTACCTAGATAATTACATGTAACTTACTCAGTAGTGGGGCGTTGGGCATTTGCCGGGCCTCCTGGATCCAACGGTTCAGTTGGTCCTGCTTCCATCTCTTCAGGTCTGCATGGTGGTGACAGACCTGTTCACCAGTCCTTGGTATTCCTGTGGCACTGGTGAGATCATGTGCCAACCGGTCCCATGCCTCAGCCTTGTATGCTCCCCACAGGACCTGGCCCTGCATGCGTTAGGCCTCATGATCATGGAAGAGGAGCCAAACCATATATTTGGACTCCTCAATGCCCAACCTCTGTGCTCGGAAGCAACTACCCTCTCCTACACCTGCCATCCTGACTGCAAATCGATTCCACAATCAGTTATGCTGTGTATTCCCACCTATGGGGCTTATATATGCCATTTTTCCCACACTTATCTGTGATTGGCCATTTTGGAAATGTATCAGCTTCACAAAACATGCTTTGTCATGCTTCTCTTTCCATTCATTCCTATATATATATGCTAATACTGCATTTCTAAGAGCAACTGTCATGGCTTAGTGGTTCAGCACTTTGACTATGGTGCATGGTATCCTGAGTTTGAGCCTGGCCATTGCTTTTTTTTTTTATGACTGTCTACACAAGCTAGGAGGTGTGTCTGTGTAAAGGCAGTTTTGATATAGCTTGTTCAACGTTGCCCGCTGGTTATCTTGTTGGCGTGGTGCACAGCTCCGCGCAAACGGGTTATGCTGGTTTACGTGTCATTTGGCTATCAGCACACATATTACGCTCAGCTCAGCTATGGGCACACAGTTTCAGCGTGTTACAGCACTGCTCAACCCCAGGCACTCATTTTACACCTGTTAGACCACTGCTCACCTACGGGCAGATATGCTCAGCTTGTTAGAGTGTAGCTCAGCTATAGGAACTTCTGACATTTTTTTTTTATTATCTCATATTTCTTCAAAATACATGGCCCATTTCATTACATTTTACATAAAATATAATTTTATATATGTACATATATGTCAGGGAATTGTTTTGTGCTTATTTCACTAAAAATAAAAATTGATGTTGTGGGGGCTCGAACCATGACTGCATCCTCTTCAGCCGACGTTTCTACTGCTATGCTATTGCTTCTTGGCTTACTTTGCATATTTAGATCTTATATGCTTTTCCACTGACTGCTAACTGTGGCTAAGCGACGGGTACACCCGCGCAAATGAGCGCAATTACGGGCAAACATCTTTAAAAATATAACATGTTAATTTTTACATTTTATGTTTATAGTCTGTGGGGGCATGTGTTGTGTTTGTTGACATTTATGCAGACTCTCTCGTGGGGGATTACTTTCGGGACTGTTACTCTTCAGGGAGCGTGTCCATTTGCAGGACTCGCCCTGTGGACACACCCCCTAATTTCATACACGGACCGTGTTAGCCTTGGGTGTGAGTCAGCATGCCCTCATGAATATGCATGGCATGCTGACGTCACACCGTTTAACTGCAGCCTCCATGTAAGACTTGTAACTCTTACACGGAGGCTTCGTGAATCCTGCCCAATGTCTTATCTACATCTTCCTTGGATAAAGAACACCGACCTGTAGCTCTTCTGTATAGATCCTTAAAATCTAGCACAGCTTTTTCATATTCTGCCATCATTACTACCTTATAATCATTAGGGTCATTTACGTTACTATAATATATTTTTTCATACTGAGAATGATGCATTATTACTACCTTATTGCATTTATCAGATGACTTTATCACTAAATCATTTCGCTGAATTAGATTTTTTAAGGCCAATCATTCCACCTTAGTCAAACTATAATTCACTTTACTTTTATTTATTCAAATTCCTTAAAAGCCATCTCTAATTCAAAATATTACATAGCTAAGAAATTCTTAATATCCTCATGTGTAAAGGGATGAATAAAATCACTTTTGCAAACAATATCTGCAGGATCTAATAAACAATACACATTCATATTTACATTCTCCACAATGGAAGAATCACAAGAAAAAAAAAATTCACCATTGTCACAAGATTCAAAAGTAGTATCCAAATTCCCACTAAATTTTCAATTAATTGCACAGTATTACCATTCTGCAGAGAAAAATAGTTTGCTAAATGCAATTTTCTAACAAAACGCAATATATCTATTTTAACATTATGTAATTTAGGTAAGACAGTGGGCACAAATTTTAGTCTGCAGTTTAAAACAGAACATTCTGCATCAGTCAGTTCCACACCTGACAAATTCAGTAACAGCCTTTCAGTATCATTATCAGGTATAAGTTTAAATATAACAGTAAGAAAAGTCTTTAAGTCAATACCATGTCTTTCTTTTATCACATCCTTGGGACTGCGTCTCTCTCTAATCATGCCTAACAGTTCTCTCTTCTGGGTAAACTTTCATTTCTCCATTCTCCACGAAAATTGTCTTCCAAATAAGAGGGATGCTAAGCTGGTGGCAAAGATGGACATCCCAAATCCTGACTATCCAAATCCGAAGAGATAATGGCTTCCAAAAATGCAAAAGAAACTCTGTGCAGCTGATGACTTCTTTCTCCACTAGAGGAGCGTCCACACCCCCCCCCCCCCGATGTTATTTTCTTACTGGTTCCAGTTTTAAAGGCTAAACCACTATTATAATCATTGATGTCTCTTTTAAGTTTTTTCATTTCTCATTCAATTAATTCTTTGCAAAATTCTTTTAATTTTTCATTCATACCCCCTAAAAGTTGCTCAAAGCATAACAGGGATAACTGTGTTGAAAGGGATGCATAAACAGAAGCGATTTCCTCTTTCAACATATGTTGTTTAACCAAGTCCCTCTTAGTTAAGATATTAATCCATTCCATAACACAACAATGAGCCTCTGCCCTCCAATATATTTCAAACTGTTTGTCCTCTACATTAGTGGAGTTAAATGGCATAGAGGATTTTTAAAAACTCTTAAAACCCTTGGTGTAATATCTAATTCAGTATATCTTTGTAAGCTATCCCAATTATAATATACTGAAGTCTCTTTAAATAAAATACATTCTAATTTGTCCACAATAATTTTTACCTCCGAAGAAAGTTGAACTCTAGATCACTAACTGACTGTAGTTAAGTGGTTCACAGTTCTTAGATTCTGTTCATTCTCCATAAGTCTTTCCCATGTTCTGGGTAATTCTCCACTTCTCAAATTATTACCCCAATCTGTCATTTGCTCAGCAGGTTGTAAAATATACTGCTGTATGGTCCTCTGTGTAATATCCACTTCTTCATCTCTGAAGATGAATAGCAATTGAAGAGATGGGTCACTGGCTTTTTATTCAACCAGAAGGATTAGAGAATTGCATGAGGAAAATAAAATATATTTTGTTACAGTATATACTGTTTTTTTCTGAGATGGTTTCTGAGATTATCAAATATCACAGGGATTTCTTGTTGAAATATAAAGATTTAATTCAGTTTTTACTCAAGAGATCATCTTTTTCTTATAAGAGGGGATGAAATATAAAATATATGGTGGTCCACAATCATTATTTCACACCTGATGTAAGAACTGGGGTGGGGGTGTTGGTACAATCCCTTGTGGATATTACTCAGTTGAAGTTTTTTAATAGCATTAATAATGTTATTTATACTTTTGGGGAGGTTTATAGCTGTAGTACGGAGGGTATTTATACACTGAGATGGTCATACAGCCTTTTTTACATAGGGGAAGCAAAAGGAGTTTCAGGATTAGGCTGCTAGACCACTTGAGGGATACTAGCAATAAAAAGTTGGAGAGCCCCCTAACGATGCATTTTCTCCTTCATCAATGAGTGATGGTAATTGTCCTTATGGAAGAATTTTAGAGACGGCTAAAGTTTTTAATAATATGGATTTGAAGCATAGGTTGTTTTTTAAGGAAAGTTTATTTATTTTAAAATATGGAACACTGACAACTGGTGGCCTTAATGCAGAATGCAATTGGAAAATGCTATTATATAATGTATAGGGATTGGTTAAAATATTTAATTATTTTAATTAATGTAAAGTTTTTATTTGATGTTTTTTATTGGAAAAGTGTTTGTTTAGTTTTAACTCTTGACTGGCCTTTTGGCCGAGGCGCTGGATAGTGTTTAATAAAATTTTGAGTCTTTTTTACTGCCCTTGGTGGTTTTTATAAGTTTGTCAATGATCTCTGAGTCGGGGATAGTGTCAAAAGCTTTGGCTAAGTCTATGTAGGCAGTGTGCACAGATTTCATCTCGTCCAAGACCTTAGTGACTGTCTCGAAGAAGTCCACCAGATTTAGCAGGCTTGATCTTTCTTTGAGAAATCCAAACCGAGTAGGGTCAGGTGGTTAAAGATTACCTATATCTTTGTTGATAAGGTCCGCGATGATTCGCTCCATGGCCTTGCAGAAAAGGCTAGTCAGACTAATAGGTCTATACATCCTGGTGTCAGTTGCAGCACCACCTTTGTGCAAGGGAATAATTGTGGCCATTTTCCATTCAGCTGGGAAAAAGCCGATGCTTAGACTATGATTGAAAAGAGTACCCAATGTTGTTGTATCTTTCGGCTTTTCCTGGCTAGGGGTCGCCACAGTGGAACTCCGGTCCACTAATAATTGGCAGTGGATTTTTACGTGCTGAGTTGCCAGCCCTGACGTACAAGGCTACAGATGTAACTAAAGTATGCCTAATGGTATGCCCATTCATGCATGTCTCCTCACAGAAGACGCTCTAGCTGAGAATTGAATGGGACAACGTCTTGCTGTGAGGTGAAAACACTAGTGCAGCACCACCACTGCAGTGAAATGGTGTTGCTAATTCTTTTTGGATCCCATGTAGGACACAGCCTTGGATGTTATCATGTCCCACAGATGCTGTGTTTTTTGCCTTAGACAGGGCATTTATGACCTGCTCTTTAGAGACACAAGGTAGGGGACAAGTGGTAGGGATGTCATGAGGTATGTGTGGTGGGGACAGGGGAGTGAAGTTTTCACAGAACCTGTCAGCCAACAGGTTAGCTGTGTCCACAGCCTCAGTATATGTGGTATCATTAACTACCAGCTTGGCACATATCTGGGGCTTTCCTTTTAGGCTACAGATGTAACTAAAGTATGCCTTATGGTTGTCCTTAGTTGAGGAAGCTAATTTGGATTCATAGTTTGCTTTGAAGGAGATGATAAGAAGTCTTATTTGCTTGTTTAAGCTGACGAGTGAGTATTTCCAGTTTAGGACTCACTCCCTCTTAGTCTTAGACAGCAATTTCTTCTTATTATTGTAAAGCCTATTAATGGCAGTTGTCCACTAGGCAGGATTGCTCTCCATTGAGGAGCTTGTTTTGGTCCTATCAGGTATGGCCATGTCAATGCAATTATAAAGCTGTTTGTATAAAGCATTGGTGTACAACTCGGCATAGTTGTCAGTTCCATCTGAGTGGGATATGTGCAGTGAATCTATTTATGCCATCCCGTAAGAGGTTGTAATCTGCTTTGGATAAGTTTTTCAGTTTAGTTGCTGCTGGGGGTGTGTGAGGTGTGTTAGTTACTTCAAATGAGACTGATTTGTGGTTAGATATCATCAGGGAAGACCTCACAATGAGAGTGTTACAATGGTCCCCCATATTGGTAAGCACCAGAGACAGAATGTTGGCACCCCTTGTGGGTGTGTCAACCAGCTGATCCAGGGCAATGGAGATAAAGTTGAGGAAACTTTGGGCAAGTGAGTTTGAGCAAGAGTAATTTACCCAGTCAATTGATGGGTAGTTAAATCTGCCCAAAACTATGGTGTTTGGATGCATCTTGATAGACTCAAGTAGATCCAAATAGGCAGAGTGGATGTCCTGCTTCATTGAGGGGGTCGTGTAGCTGGCAATCACTTGAATAGGAGTCCTACCAACAGTTAATTGCACCTGAAGTTTCTCCAGGGAATCACACTGTTTAACCAATCTGGAGGTGTATTTATCTTTAATGAATATTGATACATTACTGCCTTTAGTTTTCATGCCTTCAGTTTGTAGACTGAACGTCTGGAAGGAGGTTTAACCCAGTATGGCTGGGGTGGTCTCCACAGCCTTGAACCAAGTCTGCATGACTGCACAAATGTTTGTGTCTTCCAAGGTGAGGACTGCTTTCAGTGAGTGCAGTTTCATGTTAACACTGCTAGCATTTAGCAGCATAACCTTGAGTTTGTTTTTAGATGGAGTTTTTACATCAGAAATTGTATCCTTGAGACAATGCCTAAAAATGTATTATGGGGGTGGCAAAAACCTTAGCCAGTAGCCAAAATCCCAGGGGTGACAGATAAAGACCGTATCTGGAAAAGCATTGAGGTCTGTCAATCATGTCATCCCAGGCTGAGAGATACTGGATCCCTTTAGAATGGCATCAGAAACTAGGCCAGTTATTGAAGTCAATCATTTTCTGTTTGAACTGAGGCATCATTCTAGATGAAGGTAAAATGCTGCTTAAGGCTAGGGACAAACCTGCCTGAGACAAATAGTCCAAGAGCTCACTCATGTCTCTCTTTATATAGTCCAGAGACATACGTCTCAAGTTGTTCACACCAACATGGACTATAATGGAGTCATAAGCAGTACCTGTTGTTGAGAGAATTGAGTGCATGTGTGATATAGTGGATCCTGGCACCTGACAGACAGGTAACTATGACCTTTTCCTTATCCAGTCTGGCAAGATGGACATCTGTGTGTCTCAGATGGAATCACCAGTGATTAATATGTTTGGTTTTGTGTTTTGACTTAAGACCTTGACAGGTGAGACACTGGTGTACGTGCTATTATGTGTACTGTGTTCTGCAAAGGAAGTATTTATGTGTAGTGTGCTTGCATTTGTGTTTGGGAGGTCTCTGATGTTTAGGTATGTTTCTAGTGAGGACCTCCGCATATGCAGATATGTGTAATGTGGGTTTGTGTGGAATAGAAGGTAAGGTGTGCATGGTGACAACCCACTTATTTTCAAATGTACTGACTGGTGTGTAAGAGAGCTTGAATTCAAGGCTCTTAATATGGTTGCATCTCTCACATGTTGGGTTTGTGTGGAATGCGAGAAGAGGGTTGTCGATGAATATGAAGCAGTTTCTACACTGCCTCAGGATGCCCATGTCGACCAAGCTGGCTGGAAAAACTGTGGGAAATTGTCTGTCCATAGTGTTAGGGAAATTTATATAGTTAGGACAAGAGGTCACACTTAGGAATGGCTAGTGGGTGAGATGTGTGTTGGGACCTCTGAGGCTAGGCTTAGTGTTCTACCTGATAGTAGAGCAGGACTGTGAATAACCTCTGAAGGACCACAAGCAAAGTGCTAAGGGATGTAAAAGATCCTATGTCAATCAAAAAGTGGAGAGAGAGCTCCCCAGTGACCTGCTCAAATTTCCCGTTAGTCAAAATAGCCCCTTGAGGTATCTCCTGAAAAGATGCCACTAGCCTAATGGGACAAACCCAGTCAACAATGGATAAATACAGTAAAGACTTAGGCATTATTGATTTCATAAACTTTAACTATGCACTGACTTGGGATTGGAATCTATTCATGTATTGGTATAAATGTACTGACAAACTAAGTATAATGTAGCATGTCAGACTATCACTGTAAAATGCCTGTAAAACCATTATTTTGGCACTTATGTAAGAAAGCCATGTGTCAGTGCTCCTTAAACATTTCTTAGGAAAACTTTGAAGTAGTTACATTTCAACAGTGTGTTATAATATGTTCCAAAGACTAGCCATGTTGCAAAGATCTCTTTTATGGAATTTTTATAGTGGCAGTGACACCCCAAACCCATTTGCAAATAAATGGGAAAAAGGGTTGTGTATGGATAGATGGATTGTTCTGATGAGAAATGCATTTGATCTTAACATCTTATGCAATACAAAATACAGTGCAGACAAATGCTAGATAAGTATGTCATTCTCCCAAGTCTACAAACATCATATGCCAACCCCTAGTGTCAACACATTACAAGGTAACATGCTTTCAGATGTATAAAATGGAATATTTTCATCAGCAAAATGCTCAGATATTTAAACCTAGGTACTCAGATAGAAAAATACCAGTGAGACTTTAGTCAGAACTCACAGATTTCATCCATTTGAAAGAGCAATTTCGCCATGTCATGTTTTCATGGACAGTAGAAGGGAATTTTGGTGCCAGATACTTTTTGGGAGAACTGTGCTTGAGTTTTAGTTCTCATGTAATCATGTAATCCCAACTCGGTTCTATTATATTTTACATAAATACTTCTTTCCATATACGTATGTGTATATTTATATATATATATATATATATATATATATATTATATACATACATATGTGTATTTATACATATGTATATGTATATGTATATCTATATATATCTATATATATTTTTATATCTATATATCTGTATATATATATATATATATATATATATCTATATATATATATATATATATATATATATATATATATATATTTATGTATATACATATATATATATATATATATATATATATATCTACTTCTGAAGCTTGAAGTTTTAAAATTTCGAACTTCAAAATGCAGAGACCATAAGATCAAAGTTATGAACCTTTGAAAATGTAATAAAAAGAAACAAACAAACAATATTTCTTTTATATTTTTGAATGGTTCATAGGTTCATAGGTAGGTATTAGGCAATCCTAAAAGGTACCCTGGCTTTTGAAACCCAAGAAAATTATTTTCCTGTACCCCTGTCGAGCAGAGCCACAGAAGTGATCCCCGGGGTGAATTTCCTATTTCCCATCCAATCATCAAGATTTTTCTTGAAGAGTGCTAATGAGGAGCATTGTTTGATATACATAGTTAGTTTGTTCCAGAGTATGGGAAGTCTCTGGGACAGGAATTTATCCCTCCAGCATGTTCTGTTTATTGTGGTGACAAGGTTTAGGTCGCTAGAACATGCAGCTTGGAGGGATTGGGATTTCATTAAGTGGAGCATGTACAACAGCTCTGGGTTTGACATAGCTCTGTATGTTAAACAGAGATCGCCTCTGAGTAGGCGATATGTGATGGAGTAAAGCTGGAGTTTTTTGAGATGATCTGCGTAGGGCATCTGTTTGGGGCAGGTAATCCTCTATGTGAGGTATTTCTGTGGCCTTTCCAGTTGTTGTAGAGGTTTTGTGAGGTACATACCAAAAGGGGTGTTGTACTCTATAATGGGTCTAATGAGTTACGAGTAGAGGGGAACAATGACCTTTTTTTCCTGGATGAGAAACCTTTTGTGATGAGGTGTGCCATGTAGAAAGATATCCTGACTACTGTGGCAATGTGATTATCAAAGGAGAAACTACCTGTGTCCCAAGGTCTCTTAACACACTTTCGGTGTTAAGTGAACTACCACTTATGTGGTAGCTCATGCGTATAGAGTTTTTAACAAAGGGGGTGACAATGCACTTTTTGGCATTGAGCATGAGGCCATGGCTTTGACACCAGGCATCTGTCTCAGTGAGGCCCTTTTGTAGGATGACCACATTGTTAGGAGTTTCAATTATGGCTCCTAGTTTGCAGTCATCTGCGAACTTTGTTAGCCAAAGACCTTATATATTAGCCTGTACTTCAGAAAAGTAGATACCAAACAGGAGAGGATGCAGGACTGAACCCTGTGGTACTCTACTTGTCACTGGTCTGAAGTCAGATTTGAAGTCTGCTACTTTAACAGTGTGGGTTCTGTCAGTGAGCCAGTTGGCAACCCATCTTGTAACATAGGGATTTATACCTAGTTTAGTGAGTTTATCTATAATTCCAGAGTGGGGGATGGTGTCAAAAGCCTTGGTGAGATCTAGATAGGCTGTGTGAACCACCTTACCCTTGTCTATGGCTTTGGTGACTGCTTCAGATAAGTCTATCAAGTTTAGGAGACATGATCTGCCTTTTACAAATGGGTGGGGGCCAGAGTCTGGAGATTACCAATGTCTTTGTTTATAAGTTCCATGATGATATGTTCCATGGCCTTGCAGACTAGGCTCATTAGGCTGATGGGGTGGTAGTTCCTGGTGTCCGTGGGTCTCTCCGCTTTGTGGAGTGGGATAACCATCACTGTGCACAATTCAGTGGGCACAAAGCCTGAGGTGAGGCTATGATTGAACATGGTGCTTAGGTGGGTTGCCAGTTCATTCTGTAGATCATGTAGAATGCAGCCTGGGATGTTGTCAGGTCCCATGGATGCTATGTTCTTGGCTTTGGAAAGTGTGTTTTTTACCTGTGGAGCCATGATTACAGGAACTTTGCATTCTTCTGGTATAGAGATGGGCCCTTTAGGGAATGAGAGGAGGGTAAAGTTAGCACTGGACCTATCTGCCAGGATATTGGCAATGTCAGTTAGTTCTATATATTTAGTCCCATTGTGCTGTAACTCAGAGCAGATCTGAGTGTTGCCATTGAGATTCTTGACATAGCTATAGAATGCTTTGTGGTTGTATCGTGGTGATTTTGTTTTCGTAACTAGCTTTGGAGGATTTTATGAAGGATCTCAGATTCTTACTGAGGCTAACCAGGGAGTTCCTCCAATCATGGGATTTTATTCTTTTTTGCAACAGTTTCTTTCTTCTGTTGTAGAGTTCGTTTATGGCAGGGGACCACCAGATTGGCTTCCTTTTTTTGGAGGATAGCATCTTGGTTCTGTTAGGGATAGCACGATCCATGAACCCGTGTAAGTGCTTATAAAGTGCATTTGTGTAGGATTCAGCAGTCGTACCTCTATTGTCCATCTGCATGGGTGTCATGAAGTTTTCCACTTCTGTCTTATGAAGTGTGAACTTGGCTTTGGATACATTTTTTACGGTGGTTTCCTTAATGGGGGGTGGGGGCAGGATGTGAATGTCTAGGGTGATTAGCTTGTGGTCAGATCTGACCAACGAGGAATTGACCTCTGGTGTGGAACACCGGTCACCCATGTTGGTAATGACCAGGTCTAGGATATTGCTGCCCCTGGTGGGGGTGTGGATAAGTTGATCCAAGGTGTTGGAATTTATGAATTCCAGAAAATGTTGAGCAAAAGAGTTGGTACATGAGTAGTTTTCCCAGTTAATGGTGGGGTAGTTGAAATTGCCCATTATTAGGGTGTAGTGTAGTGCAATCCTGGAGTTAGTATATATAGTAAGGTGGGGTTGTGGGGGACACAGCCCCCCACATTGGGGGGTGTAAGGGGTGTAGCCCCCCCACATAGTTTGTGTATATATTGTCTTCTGGAAAGAGGTATACATTTGACTTGTAAGTATCCATGTCTATGGTTTACAATGTTTAAACTAGATGAGGCCTATGTCCCCCCCCCTTACTATATATACTAACTCAAGGATTGCACTACAGTGGGGAACAAGACATATACCTTTCAGTGAAATGAGTTTCAGTCAAATAAGTTTTCAGTGAAGTAAGCTTTCTGTGAATTGTGCTCAGGGAGCTGAGTTTCAGTGAAATGAGTTTTCAACTAAATGAGTTTCAGTGAAATGAATTTTCAATGAAATGAAGTAGTCCCATATGTCTGTATATATACAAACACAGATATACATATATGGTTGTATAATGAATGGCCAACATACAAAACATGCACCACAACTTGTTGAAAATTCAGTACATCTCACACACAACATATCAACACTCAGTACATTGAAAAAGGAAACACATTTTCTTTTCTGACGTAGTACCCATAATTGTACAACATTTAGATCAGATTTCTCTGAGTTATGGTTATGTTATGGGAAAGGCTTTTTATAAGTTCAGATGCATATTAGGGCTAGGGACAGGGGCAGGTTTAGGGTTAGAGTTAGCATTCATTACTAAGGTGGGCAGGAGGCCTTCGCCACCCTGCTTCTCCTCAGTAATACATGCTAACGCTGCCCTTGCTCCTAACCGTGAAGTGCATCTGAACTTAAGAAATGCATTCACACACACACACACACACACACACACACACACACACACACACACACACACACGCACACACGCACACACACACACACACACACACATACGCACACACACACACACACACACACACACACACACACACACACACACACACACACACACACACACACACACACACACACACACACACACACACACACACTCTGGTAATATCTCCAATTATTACCAAACCTTTACTCTAACCCTAACCTACACCTATTCACATAAATACACACACACAGCTAGCATACATCCTGCTTACATTTTTCAGCAAAGCAAACCTCAGATGAAATGTCTGTTTTATAAACCAAAAGTTCAAACAACTAACCCTGCACCGGCAGCTGTCGTCCAAAGCAATGGTAAACTAAACATGTGTCAGTCATATCGATATGTACATTATCAATATCCAATATGTATATTTTACATATCTATATCTGTATCTAATATCTATGTATATATCTATATATATCTATATCTATATCTATATCTATATATATATATATATATATATATATATACTCTCTCTCTCTCTCTCTCTATGAATGTCTCATGAATGCCAAATACAGTGGAACAATGACTTTCTTAGACTTTGATGCCATACCTTTGTTTATAAGTTGCACAACATAAAATGATTTCCGCACCACTGTAGACGCATGATGGTCAAAGGCTAGATTACTATCTATGTGTGTCTTGAAGTCTCTAACTACTAGTTCATCTCTAAGGGGTGTCTTGTCAATATGATCATTATCAGGGATGGATGACTTCCCAAAGGATACTATTATGCATTTTTTGGCATTTAGTTTCAGTCCATGGCTCTGACATTAGTTGTTTGTCTGTGTCAGCCCCTCCTGGAGAACATTTGTGTCAGTGTGAGATTCAGTGACAGCTCCTAATTTGCAATCATCTGCAAATTTAATCAGCCAGAGACCACTGACATTGGCCTTGACTTCTGAGAAGTAAACGCCAAAAAGGAGCAGTCCAAGGACTGATCCCTGAGGATTCCACTTGTGACTGGCCTCTTTGTAGAGGTGGACCCCCCCAACTCTAACTTCCTGGGTCATGTCTGTGAGCCAGAACTCTATCCCCTGGGTGACATACAGGTTTGTACTTAACCTCTTGAGTTTGTCAATGCTCTAGTGGGGTATTGTGTGAAATTCCTTGGCCAGGTCAAGGTAGGCAGTTTGAACGATTTTACCCTGATCCATTGCTTTGGTGACCTACTCAAAGAAGTCTACTGGGTTGAGTAGGTATGATCTGCCCCTGACTAAACCAAACTGGGCTGAGTCCAGTGTCTGGAGGTTTACTATATCTCCATTGATCATCTCCATGATAATTCTTTTCATGACTTTACATGTAAGACTAGTGAGACTTATGTGTCTATAGTTTCCAAGGTCTGTAGAAGGCTCACCTTTGTACAGAGGGATGACTGTTACCTTTCTCCATTCATGAGACACAAAACCTGTTTGAGCCTACAGTTAAATAGTAATTCCAGAGGCCCTAATAGATCATGTTTCATGCTATTTAGAAGGGATATTGTCTGGGCCTATTAATGCAGTGTTCTTGGTCTTAGAGAGAGCATTAAAGATCTGTTCCCTAATGATAGTAGGGGAGTTATATTTGATGATCTTTCCTGAGGGAAGGTTGAGGGGGAGAGAAGAGTGGTTGAGGGGGAGAGAGGGATAAAGTTGGAGCTGAATTTAACAGCAAGGAGGTTTGCTATGTCTTCTGGCTCAGTATAGGTTGCTCTGTTTACAATGAGCTCTGCACACAATTGTGTATTGCCTTTGAGGTTGGTGACATAGCTAAAGAATGCTTTATGGTTGTCCTTGGCCTAAAGAATGCTTTGTGGTTGTCCTTGGCCTTGGAGGCCAAACTTACCTCAATTTGGCTTTGGTAGACTTTATTTGTCATCTGAGTTGTTTGTTTAGTTTGATGAGAGTGATTTTATCCTGCTGGGTGCTGCACCTCCTAATTTTTGCAATGATTTTCTTCGTCTTGTTATACAGCCCATTGATTTTGTGATTCCATTAGGATGGTTTGTTTTTTGAGTTAGTTCTATACTTCCTCCTGGTTGGTACAGCTGCCTCTATACAGCTATTAACATGCTTGTACAGGGTTTCTGTGAAAAGCTCTGCATAGACAGCAGTGTTCTCAGGGTTTATTGGGGTTTGAAATTTTGCCAGTTTCTCAGTTAATAGCAGGAGGTTAGCCTTAGAATAGTTCCTGAATATTCCAGGTTCAGGTGGGGGGGGGGGGTCTGAGTTTTATTTTTACTTCAAAGAAGACCATTTTGTGGTCTGACCTTACCAGGGAAGGGATTACAATAAGGGGTGTGCAGCACTAGTGAGGATCGGATCCTGTATGGTTGCACCCCTGGTTGTTGTACTGAGTATCTTGTCAAGGGAGTTTGTGTTTACAAAATCAAGGAATCTCTGTGCATATAGGTTTGATGTCATACAAGATTCTCAGTTAATATTGGGGTAATTAAAGTCATCCATGAATATGGTATTGGGTTGGATGGTTGGTGTTTCTAATAAGTTTAAATACATGATATAGGTTTCCTGGGTCATAGAGGGGGACCTATAGCTTGCAAGGAAGTGGTATTGGATTTTGCTTATGGTGATTTGAACATGGATCAGCTAAAGTGCATGTCCTGTTTAAGAGGCCCTGAAGTATATTTATCTTTGATGTAAACAGAGAACCCTCCACCTTTGTCCCTGCTTGTGAAGTAGCTGGCCTAAATATGTGGAAGGCATTATAATCTAGCACTATTGGCATGCTCTCTGTGGCTTTAAACCATGTCTCAGTGACCGCACAGATGACAGCATTCTCTACTGTAAAGAGAGCTTCTAAGGAGTGGAGTTTTTTGTTTAGACTCCTAGCACTGTGCAGTAATACCTTTAGATTTTCTTGGGTTTGATTTGCTATGTCAGAAGTACTTTCAGTTTGGCATTGCCAAAAAAGGACACTATGGGGCTAGACAATGTTTTAGCTCACATTCGAAAGCCTAGAGGGGAGAGGGGCAGACCATCCTTGGCAAAGCAGCTTGGTCTGTTGACCAACTTCTTTTTTTCCATGTTAACAAAAATTGCACATCCCCCCCCCATAGAATGACACCAGAAACTAAGCCAATTATTAAAGTCAGTCATCATTTGTTCCTATTGTGGCATCATCCTTGGAGAAGGTAAACTGACAGTATGCAGCTGGTTTGAGGTTCCCCGAGTAAATTCTGTAGACCGGAAATAAACAAATTAAGTAATGTTTCTGATGCTTTAATGAATATCTAAATTCTCCACACAGTGAAGATGTTTCTCTCTGAAGCTTGTAATCTCATTCATGTTTCTCACCTTTGGGAAAAAACTGACTTGAGTTGAAAGGTAAATGAGAAAAAAAGGCTACCTCCTTTTTAAGACAGATTTAAATGTACATATTTTGTTAAAGAATATTGGATTGCTTGTATAGATATGATTTGGATGTAGACCAATCTTGTCTGCATACAAATGAAACACAAGTACATCAAGCTCAGTTGACATATACATCATATTGTACTGGAAATTTTCTGAGCAACTGTTTTGTATCAGGACATGAAATACTACTTCCTATTTGTCTCATAGAGAACTATGCATATCTAGTTTCTATAGTCCAAGGGCTATGTAGTGCATCATCACACACCAGTAGACTGGTCTTAGTACTAAATACAAACTGCAGTTTTTAACTTTGAAATGCTCAGTCAGTCACCCTTTCTTTATGTGACTACACGGGTCTATATTAGATCAGGGAATGCTTAAACAAGCGATCGCTGATTGACCGACCTTATTTTAGTGAATGTTCAAAATATCGCAGCAACAGAAACCCGATTTTTTTCCTAGGGAAAGAATTCGGTTGTTCGTTTCTGTTGCTGCGGTATTTTCAGTGCTGTGGTGGAAAGTTACAGGTCAGATTCAGGTAAGTGTGCGATTGTGTGGATGTGAGTGTTAGGGTGGGTTAAGTGAGTTAGGGTTAGGGCTCGGGTTAGGTATGTGTGCGATTGTGTGGACGTGAGGGTTAGGGTGGGTTTAGGTGAGTTAGGGTTAGGGAGCGGGTGAGGTGAGTGTGCGATAGTGACAGACCTTAGGGTTAGGGTTTGGGTTAAGGTAAGTGGATAGTTAGTGGTGAGTGCATAGTTTAGTTAGGTGTCAGATTTTAGGTGTATGTGTATGGATTTCTGTTTGTCTGGTGTGCTTGTGTTGTGTGTATGCATTTTGGATCAGCAATGTTTTTCCCTAGGAAAAGAAATCGCTGATCTGACAGTTCAAGATTGTAAGCTTTCGCTTCCATAAGGTCGATCAATCAGCGTTCGCTTTTTTAAGCGTTCACTGATCTAATATAGACCTGAATACACAACTAAACATCTGACTCCTGTGGTATATTGCATATCCCTACCCCAATTCTAACAAACACATTTCAAGTGGATATTATGACTTTATTTCAGGAAGACAATTTCAAGACAAAATAATGACAAATCTGTAGTTCTTACTGAAAACATTTAAAAAAAGCATCAGTCTATCAGTTTAGTTTTATTTGAATTTCAAAAACTAGGCTTGGTACCAAATTAAGACAGATTACCATACTAAAGGAAAATTATAATACAAGAAAAAAGAAAACGTCAATATCTAATTTACCCAGAGATGGTAAATAATATAAATTTACTGGCAAATTAAATATTGTAAGACTTTAAATTTATAGTGCTACAAGGTTATATAATTATTTAACGAATAATAAATTAACATATGAAATTTATTGGGCAAAACTTCAAAACAAAATCTTAAAAAGTGTCTTTAGAAATAAATGCCTTATAGGACAGAATAAAGTAGTCCAATGGGGGAACAATCATATGGTATAAGGTAGGCAAAGACTTTCCGAGTATTCAAGTTTTAGACTCAAAACCAGTAAAAGCCCCTTGTTTATGAAGCAGACAGAATGAATTATCTTGTAAGGTATCAGAAGCAGGTTTGATTTAGAAGTAGCCCAGTCCATGAAAAGACTGATGTAAAAGTACAAGTAACTTAAATTACACTGGGGTGCACTAAAATGTCTAATAATATCAGTTCTGGTTTTGGAGTACTGGTATTGTATGAATAATTGCACCTTGTACGTATTAAAGCAGACTGCTACATTCTCTTTCGTCTTTCAGTTTTCAGTTTTAGACTTATCAGGCCTTGGGATTGTACTACATAATAGGTTCATAGGTAGGTACCAGGCTATCTGCCCGAGGGCATTCATAAGCCTAGCCAGAGTGTGTCGGCTTTCGCTGCCCCATTGATTAATTAACTGATCCTCTGTCATGCAGAGCCAATGAAGTGATCCCAGGGGTGAAGTTTCTGTTACCCATCCACTCGTCAAGGTTTCTCTTGAAGAGTGTTAGTGAGGCGCTCTGCCTGATGTAATTTGGAATTTTGTTCCAAAGCATGGGGAGTATCTGTGACAGGAATCTATCCCTCTAGCATGTTCTATTTATTGTTGTGCTGAGGATTAGCTCACTACAGCACGTGGCTCGCAGTGACTTGGATTTCTTTAGGTGGAGCATGTCCATCAATTCTGAGTTGGACATGGCTTTGTAAGTTAGGCAGAGATCACCTCTGAGTAAACGATATGCCACTGAGTACAGCCAGAGTTTTTTCAGTCAGACTGCATAGGACATATGTTTGAGACCAGTAATCCTCTTGGTGAGGTACTTTTGTGGTCTTTCCAGCTGCTGGAAGTGTCTTGTGAGGTACATCCCAAATGGGGCATTGTACTCTATGATGGGTCTAATGAGTGACGAGTAGAGGGGCACTATAACCTCTTTATTTCTAGATGCGAACCCTTTAGTAATTAGATGTGACACATAGAAGGATTTCCTAACAACTTTGGCAATATGATTGTCAAAGGAGAGATTTCTATCTACCTGGGTCCCCACATCTCTTATTACTCTTCTGTATTAAGGGGGCTGCCACCTGTGTGGTAATTTGTGAGTGTTTTGTTTTTCCCAAACAGGATGACTATGCATTTTTTGGCATTTAGATTGAGGCCATGACTTGGACACCAGGTGTCCATCTCAGTAAGGCCCTTTTGGAGGATGTCCATGTCAGCCAGAGAGTCAATTATGGCTCCCAGTTTGCAGTCATCGGCAAACTTGGTTAGCCATAGTCAGGGTTGCCAGATTTCCAACCCCCAGGTAGGGACAAAAAAAAAAAAAGAAGGTCTCTCACGGCAAGTGAAGACAAAAAAAAAAAAGGTCTTTAATGTGGAACACAGTTCCACATTAAAGAACAGTAGCTCTGCACTAAACACGGAGCTTCTCGTGTTTAATGCATTGCAGTTCCGCATTCAACACAAGTAGCTCCGTGTTTAGCGATTTTTGATTGGCCCGTATACCGGCATATGGGCCAATCAAAACACGGAGCTTCTCGTGTTTAATGCGGAACACAAGAAGATCCGTGTTTAGCAATTTTTGATTGGCCCGTATGCCAGGCATATGGGCCAATAAAAAAAAACCCAAAAAAAACAAACAAAGCGGAGGCTGGCCAGGATTTTAACCGGCAGGGCGGGACTCGGGATCAGGCTGCTAATCTGGGGGCAGTCCCGCCCAAATAGGGACATCTGGCAACCCTGGCCATAGTCCTCCTGTGTTTGCCTGTACTTCTGAGAAGTATATGCCGAACAGTAGGGGTCCCAGGACCGAGCCTTGTGGGACACCACTTGTGACTGGTTTAGAGTCGGACCTGGAGCCCACTATTTTTACCGTGTGAGTTCTGTCTGTAAGCCAGTTGGCAACCCATCTCATGACGTAGAGGTTTATGTTCAGGCTGGTGAGTTTTTCTGTAATACCTGAGTGGAGAATGCTGTTGAAAGCTTCGGCGAGGTCAAGGTAGGCTGTGTGAACCACCTTTCCCTCGTCTATGGCCTTGGTGACTGTCTCAAATAAGTCAGCCAGGTTTCGTAGTCATGATCTGCCCTTAACAAAGCTGAACTGGGTCGAGTCAAGTGTTTGGAGGTTCCCATTTCTTTGTTAATGAGTTCCATGGTGATGCACTCCAAAGCCTTGCAGAACAGGCTAGTCAGGTGTATGGGGCGATAGTTACCAGGGTCAGTTGTGGCCCCTCCTTTGTGGAGAGGAATAACCATTGCTGTGCACCATTCTATAGGCACATAACCTGTGTAGAGCCTGAGGTTGAACAGCATGTTTAGGTGGGAGTGGGGTTAGTCTGTTCTGTAGTTCATGCAAGACGCAGCCTGGGACACCATCTGGTCCCATTGACTCTGTGTTTTTGGCTTTTGAAAGAGCTGTTTTCACCTGTGCGTCTGTGATTTTTGGGACACTACACTTTTCCGGTATTATTGTGGGCCCTTTTGGAGGTGAGAGGGTGGTGAAGTTTGCACTAATCTATCTGCCAGGATGTTGGCAATATAAGTAGGTTCAGTATATTTTGTGCTATTTTGCACTAGTTCGGAGCATATCTGTGAGTTGCCACTTAGATTCTTAACATAGCTAAAGAAGGCTTTGTGGTTATCTTTTGAATCCTTGGCTATTTTTCTTTCAAAGTTAGTCTTGGATGATTTCATGAGAGACCTCAGTTTCTTACTGATACTGATCAGGGATGTCTTTCCTACTTGGGATTTGCTTTTTTTCTGAACTTTTTCCGCCTTCTGTTGTAGAGCCTGTTTATTGCAGGGTTCCACCAAACTGTTTTCCTTCTCTTAGAGGAGTGAGTCTTGGTTTTGCTAGGGGTGGCATGATTCATGCATCCTTGTAGGTGCTCATAGAGTGCGTATGTAAAGGTTTGTGCATCTTGGGCAGCATTATCCTTTAGCGTGGGGGCTGTGAAACCTACCACCTCTGTCGTAAGTAAGGTGAAGTTTGCATTAGAAAAGTTTTTTACTGTGGTTTCCTTAGTTGTGGGTGGTGGTGGGGTGTGGACATCCAGAGTGATTAGTTTATGGTCTGATCTAACCAGTGATGGGTTGACCTCCGGTGTGGAACACCTGTTGCCCATGTTGGTGATGACCAGGTCTAATATGTTTTCACCTCTGGTAGGGGAGTTTACCAGCTGATCTGGGGCATTTGAGTTTATGAATTCTAGGAAGTGCTGGGCCTGGGAATTTGTACTCGAGTAGTTTTCCCAGTGAATGGTAGGGTAATTGTAATCGCCCAATATCAGGGTGTTTGGTAGGACCTTCATGTTTTCCAGTATCTCCAGAAAGGTGGAGTGGTGGTCCTGGGTCATGGAGGGTGATCAGTAGCAGGCCACGATTTGCATTGCAGATTTGCCCGATGTTAGTTGCACAAGGATGATCTCAGAGGTCTCATGCTGCACCACTAACCTGGAGATGTAGGTATCCTTGATGAATATGGATACACCCCCTCCTTTTGTATTTCAGTCTGTGTTCTGTGGCTGAAATGTGTGGTATGAGTTGTAGCCCGGTAATGCTGGGGCCTTGAACCAGGTTTCAGTTACTGCACAGATGTCGACATTCTCCATACTGAGGAGTGCTTCGAGCGTGTGCACTTTGAGATTTAAACTCCTGGTGTTGAGTAGCATAACCCTCAGTTTTTTGTTAATTGTGCTGTTTACGGAGGTGGGTTTGACTTTTGAGCCTTGCCTGAAAAAGACACTATGGGGGAAGCAAGAGCATTGGCCAGTATTTGAAAGCCTAGGGGTGACAGGTGCAAGCCATCTCTTGTGAAGCAAAGCGGCTTGTCGAGCATGTCGTCCCAGGCTGACAGACACTGGATCCCCTTTGAATGACACCAGAAGCTTAGCCAGTTGTTGAAATTGATCATTCTTTCTTTATACTAAGGTATCATTCTTGGTGAGGGCAGGATGCTACTCAGGGTCAGGGTCTACATGATCAGAGAGCTCTTCCATGTCTCTTTTCATGTAGTCCAGGGAGGTACATCTCAGATCATTCACACCAACATGAACAATGACAAAGTCATATTTGTGCTTGTGTTATGTGGCAGATTCTGGCTCCCAACAGGCAGCTAACAGTAACCTTCTGCTTGTCCAGCCTAGTGAGTGGAATATCAGTGTGCCTGACTATAGAGTCACTTATTACTAGTGTGTTAAGTATGTTATTTCACCTTAAGGGCTGTTATTGTGCGGCACACTGATTTTGTGTTTTATGTGTTGTCTGGTTTATGACATGAAGTGCAGGTTGTTTGGGTGTCTGCTTTGGAGGGCTCTGATGCTTTTGCAGGTTTTTATTTAGAGCCTCCGAGTATGATTTTGTGTATTTATGTGTATTTTTTGCCAGTGCTGTTTAGTAGGTCTGTGTGCGGCTGGAGTTTTGGTGCAAGTGTTAACCTTCTCCTTTTGACTGCCTGTTCCAGTCTTGGGTAGACACAGCTTAACTTCCAGTTTGGCTGTATAATTACATCTCTCGCATATGTTAGTGTTTTGTGGTAGGAGGAGAGGATTGTCTGTGTAAATGAGACAGTGGTAACATTGCCTCAGGATACCAGATTCACCAGCTGGACTGGAGAGTGCACCTGAAGTTGCCCTTTGGTCATGCCTGAATAGTAGGGTGAGCTGCTTAGCCACTTGGTTTGTTGAGGGGTGAATAAAGAGCCTTGCTCTGCTGGGCAATCAGTGTCAGGTTATATTAACACTTGCTATTAGGTCTGAACAAGTGCTGGGCTGTAAGATGCTTTTTGAGTGCTTAGGTTGTGAGTTAGACTAGTTTCAAGGGAAAAACTGAAGAGGAGACTTAGTGGCACCAGGAATAATTTAACCGTAGCTAACCGGCACTGCCCGGTGCATAAAACCATGCAAACACATTTTTTTTCTAGTAGGGAAATGAAAGAGATAGAAATTAGCTCAAAATGGCCAATAAACTACTAACTTCTGGGCTGGAAACACTTTTCCAGGGACAGATAGGTTGCTCAAAGCTCCCCTCTCTCACAGGTGAACAGAGAAACTTCCTTCTATCCAAGTAAGGTATGGGCAACTCAAAAAGTAGTATCACAGCCCTGAATTCAGCACTAGCCTGAAAACTGGACTATACTAGCTTAGAAAGGCGGGAAACAAGGAATTTTTTTTTTTTTTTTTTTTTTGAAAAGATAAGGCAAAAACAGTAAAAAAAATACACTTAAAACAGCTTTAAACAACTACAAACAATCAGAAAATGCTATAGCACTTTAGTGTGTAGCCTCCCACAGTTAAATAAATTATTTAAACAAAAAAAACTTTTAAAAGTGCAGGCAGTCAGATAAGTACAATATGTGAAAAAAACAAGCTTTTAAATCACAATAAATGCTGGAAAATCTGCGTTTAGGTTGAAAACAGTTAAGTACAGCAAGAAAGTACAGAAAACTGATACTTAATCACTCCAAAGTCTCTCTCCTAAGCTAGAAGGCTTGTATCAGTTTAAGGCTTTCTAGTGCTACTCAGTAGGTTAGTTACAGGAAAGATGGGAAACAAGATCAGATGTGGTCTTTTAAACCAGAAAGTTAGAAAGTTGAAAGATACAGATAAACTGTCCAAATGGTAAATAAACTACAATTTCTGGACAAGAACCTCTCTTCTCATGGTAGACAGGCTACCTAGTGCTTACCACACCCACTGATAAGCTAGAAGGCTTTCCTTCAGCACAGAAAGGCCTGTGGGGCTTAGAAGCTTACCAACAGTCCTGGATTCAGCAACTCTGTATCTGGACTAGGCTAGTTACAGTAAAGGTGGGAAACAAGCACAAATGCTGCTTTTAAACCAGAATGTTGAAAGAGATGGAAAAAAAACTGCCCAAATGGCCAATAGCTACAATTTCTGGGCCAGGAACCACTCCTCTTGTGGTAGATAGGCTAACTAATGCTTACCACTCCCACTGATAAGCTAGGAGGCTTCCCTCCAACACAGAAAGGCTTGGGGGACTCAGAAGCTTACAAAGATTCCTGGAATGCAGCAAATCTGTACCTGGACTAGACTAGTTACAGGAAAGGCAGGGAACAAGTACAGATGTAGGCTTTTAAGCCGGCAAGTTGAAAGAGATGGAAAACTTCCCAAACGGCCAAATAAACTACAATCTCTGGGCCAAAACTCACTCTTCCCATGGAGGATAGGCTACCTAGTACTTACCACTCCCACTGATAAGCTAGAAGGCTTTCCTCCAACACAGAAAGGCTTGAGGGCACAGAAGCTTACTAACAATCCTGGATACAGCAACTCTGTAACTGGACTTGGCTAGTTATAGGAAAGGCGAGAAACAGGCACAAGTGTGGCTTTCAAACCAGAAAGTTGAAAGAGATGGAAAAAAACTTTTCAAACAGCCAATAGCTGCAATTTCTGGGCCAAGGACCACTCCTCTTGTGGTAGATAGGCTACCTGATGCTTACCACTCCCACTGGTAAGCTAGAAGGCTTCCCTCCAACACGGAAAGGCTAGGGGGGCTCAGAAGCTTACAAAGTGTCCTGGATACAGAAAATCTGCACCTGGACTAGACTAGTAAAATGAAAGGCAGGAAACAAGTGCAAACACAGGCTTTTAAATCAGAAGACTGAAAGAGATGGAAAAGCTTCCCAAATGGCCAATAAACTTTAATTTCTGGGCCAGAAACCACTCCTCCTGTGGGAGATAGGTTACCTAGTGCTTACCACTCCCGCTGATAAGCTAGAAGGTTTCTCTCCAACACAGAAGGGCTTGGGAGGCTCAGAAGCTTACCAACAGTCCTGGATACAGTAATACTGCGCTTGGATTACACTAGTTATAGGAAAGGCGGGGACCAAACACAAAACGGGCTTTTAACCAGAAAGTAGAAAGAGATGGAAAAACTGCCCAAATGGCCAATGAACTACAATTTCAGGGCCAAAACCCACTCTTCCTATGGTAGATAGGCTACCTAGTGCTTACCACTCACACTGATAAGTTAGAAGGCTTCCCTCCAACACAGAAAAGCTTTGGGTTGGGGGGGGGGTGCAGAAGCTTACCAACAGTCCTGGAAACAGCAAGTCTGTATCTGGACTTGACTAGTTACAGGAAAGGCAGGAGACAAGCTTAGAATTTTTTTTTTGTTAAAGCAGCTAAAACAGCAGTAAATACAATTAAAATTGTAGTGCAGGCCAGCACATCTGAGAGTGTAGTAACACTATGGCAAATACAGTTCAAATAAATACAATTAAATTAATAAATGACTAAAAACAAGTGCAGAATGCAGTAAATTAGAAGGCTACTAACAAGCAGTAATAAGTGCAGAGTAAGAGCGACTGAACAGAGAGCACACAGAAGAGCAACTAAGACAGTTACAGTAAGAACAGATGAATAAGATATTTATATGTATATATATATATATATTTTTTTTTTTTTTTGAGGGAAGGAACAGAGCAGAATTAGCAGGATTAAGAGGCTACAGGGGTTGTCCTTCCCAAATGCTCTCTTTGTACACAGTAGGAATGCCTGAAATCAGAATATGATCTCACTGCACTCAGTTGAGTGAGCAAATGAGATGGGCCCAGAAGGTGTATCCAAATACAAATCTACAAGAGGGGCGGGCAATAAAGCCACTAACATTAATACCAAAACAAGAACAGGGACGGTGGGTGGGGAACTAACTGTAGAGAGACAGCCACAACTTCAGTTGAGTTAATATTCAGTGAAAAACACAAATAAATAAATTAAATACAGTACTATATGCAAAAAAGCAGATAAAAGTGTACTTAAATTCACTTATACATCCAGCTGATTTCAGGTAGATGTTAGCCGGCCAAAGCTCTGATATTAAGCAGAGATAACTCAAAATGTACCACTTATATAAGGCAAGACAGGATGTCAGTGATGAGCTGAAACTACCCCCACTGCTATCAATGGCTACACAGAAATTCTAAAACGTACTCTGTAGAGAGACAGCCACAACTTCAGCTGAGTTAATATTCAGTGAAAAACAAATAAATAAATTAAATAATATGCAAAAGAGCAAATAAAAGTGTACTTAAATTCACTTATACGTCCAGCTGATTTCAGGTAGATGTTAGCCGGCCAAAGCTCTGATATTAAGCAGAGATAACTCAAAATGTACCACTAATATAAGGCAAGACAGATTGTCAGTGATGAGCTGAAACTACCCCCACTGCTATCAATGGCTACACAGAAATTCTAAAAAGTACTCTATAGAGAGACAGTCACAATTTCAGTTGAGTTAATATTTAATGAAATACACAAATAAATAAATTAAACACAGTAGAATATGCAAAAGAGCAGATACAAGTGTACTTAAATTAATGTATATGTCCAGCTGATTTCAGGTAAATGTTAGCCGTCCAAAACTCTGATATAATCTAGATTCTTTGGAACTAAGTGAGTTTATAGGCAATAGATGTCAAATAAATAATTTTACAGTAATTACCACTTTGTTCCTTAGTGAAATTTGATTATTGATGACCCTGTGCCAACTATTCACCCAGGCTATGAACCCTATTTCTCTTGTATTATATAACACACTCCAGATAAAGTACATCACTTTCAGAGTACTTTATTTGCAGTGAGATAAAACAAACAGCAGCATAGGACTGCTTTCATTAATTCATTCAAGAACAAATATTTTATAGTTTTCTTGCTCCTCTTCTTCTCCAACTTGACTTATTCTGAGATTTCTCTCTTTTTCTTCTCTAAACACTGGCTTATCCACAACTAATTCCAGTTTTTCTATGAACAAAGTAGTGATACTCTTCTGAGTTTATCCACAGATGCCTTCCTGTTACTCTAAGGTTTCCTCCAGTCAACTTTCTGTGTGATATTCTTAGCCACATAACACCTCTACAAAAAGAGGGAAGCACCTCTTTGACTTTATTCTAAAAACCTTGCCCTTAACTTCATCATAACAGATGTTACAAATTACCCACTACTGCTGCATGTTTCACCATAATATTTGGTATGTACATATCAGCATTAGCTTCTTACTATATCACATGCTGTTTACATACTAACTCAAATAGTACATGAAACAGTGCCATGTCACATTAAACAATATTTTCAGAGAAGAAACAGGATTTTAGTAGCTTTTTTAATATCACTAAGCCATAGCCTGTGTAAAACTGTGCAGAGACGAAGAGCAGTGGAGAATATTAACATGGTGTAAAGGGCCGCAGTTTTCATCTTACTAGAGTTGAGACTGCTGCAACTTTTAGATAGGATGACCTTTAAGCTTTTCTTTACAGTTATACAATCTGTCTCTTTTGTTAATTAAAAGATTGGTATAGCTGGGAATCATCTTTATTACAATGTTTAACAGTGCCTCACTTTCAGTGACATTGTAGCTAAGAATACAGCCCCTGGAATGTGGCAATGCTGGAGGCAGCTCATAGAAGAATTAATGCCAGAAAATATCCTTTGCATGTGTCAGAGAAGGTAAGAGGCAAATTAGCTGATAACTGTGGAGAGTACATTGCAGTAGGAATATGGGCACTTGACTAACATCCTATGATCCACAGTGTCAATGCCTTTTGTAAATCAAAGAGGACCAAATCTGAATAACAGTATTGATTTCTCCATTCTAGGTGGTCATTACTTGCTCTTAAGAAGACATTCTTAGAACTGTTACCTCCTAAAGCTAGATTGTAAATTATATAAGAGTTCATAGAAGATTAAATACGACTGAAGTTGCACTGAAACCATATTCTAAACAATCTTGCTGACAAAAGGTACATTATAGATAGGGTCGAAACTCTAATCAAGTAAGATTCAGAGAAAACAACAGGAGTAATCGGTGATTGTTTTAAATTAAATAAAAGTATTGATGTCATATAGTTTAAAGAGCAAATGGTCTAGAATATCAAAGCAGGGTCTGGTTGATTGAGTCCACCTGACAAGTTGTCAGATAAATATCTGGAATCAAACTCATGAGCTGTCATATGTCAGTCACACTAAGTGAAACAAGTGGAAACCACTGAGGATCACTGCTAAGTCCAGTGGCTGTGATTTTTAAAGTTTCACTTCTAATGAGATCAGTCATGGTCAGAAAAAAATTCACCTAGAATAAGAAATATAACCTTCATTTACTAGACAGGTATAACTGTACACACTAGTCATAATTCACTAGACACACTTGATGTCTGAAAGTTTTAGACATGTTTGTATGTAGAATGTATCCTTCATGCCAAAGAATTGCAAGTGGGCACAACTTACTTTGGCACTTGCTTGGGTAACATATTGTAATATTTATAGTTATTATTTTGGGAGAAAATATAATTGGCTGATGTTCCAGGAGATCAAATTACTGATGATTTTTTTCTTAATTGCTTTTTCAGTGCTCTGTTTATTATAATAATAATAATAATAATAATAATAATAATAATTATTATTATTATTATTATTATTATTATTATTATTATTATTATTATTTATTATACAATTGTATATACTGTGGCACACTTTTCTTTTGTAGATAATTTTGTATAGTAGTAGTCAGTGCTTTTCAATAGTCATTCATATTAACTGGAAAACTCATTCTGCATTTATCTGTTGCCTAACATGCTCATCAAGTGTTTCGGCATGTTTGCGTTGCAGAAAGTTTTGTGCAGTTGTGAGATACTACCATCAGTTGCTAGTCAAGATTATTGCTAAATGTTTGCCTGTAGGATGAGAGCATTTGTGTTGGTCTGTTATTAGATGCACACTGTGCCCTTCAGTCTCATTTTATTGTTATCAGTTGAGCAGACTCCTTATCGATGTAGTAGTTCCTGTACCACCTATGTTGTTCTCAAATTGTATGGCTGCCCTAAAACACACCTAGCTGCTAAAAATTAGTTGCACCATCCCTTAACTTTGTTTTCCTTCCACTCTGTATGCTTGCCTGATTATTAATAGTATATCTTGAGCACTTACACCAAACTACATTCAAAACGCACTTGGAAAAAAATGGAAAAAACTGTTTGTATCCCTTCTTTTGCCAGCCTTTTAGCACGTGGTACTCTCAAGCAGTGTAGAAGCTGCCATGTGCTCATAGACAATGAACTTCTACCTGACACCAGCAATTCAGTCTATGAGAGGTACAAACATCTATATAATCCAGAAGCATCCATCTCACCCAGTAAGATGGCCTATGAGCATCATATAATACCACCTACATGTCATCACAGCTGCACTTTGCAGACTTATGCTTATGCTGTAAAAAAGACACACTTGTGACTCAACAAAGTTTTCTAGGCTTGAGAAGACTAGGTCTCAGCAGATATCCAGCAACATGCTCACACATAGCAAATGGTCACCAGGATGTAGACCACAAACTGTATAATACCTAAAATTCCATAAGCAAAAGCACTCATAATTTTGGACAAGAATACGGTTACCATAAGCTTACTTTTTGTGCCGGATTCGTGACATTCCAAGGGCTCTAAAGGCCTTCTTATCAGACAAATATAATTACGACCTAATGTTATTCCATGTGGATGTGAATAACTAGAGACATATAACCATGAGGAAGATGCAGAGAAACATGATGGCTCTCACAATACATGGGGTCTATATTACGTTATTGAACATTTACATGTTCGAACATCATATGGTCGACCCCATATGATTGAACATGTAATTGTTCAAATGTTTCAACAGAGATCTCCATACAGTGCAGAAATTGAAGTTTTCCATTGTCTGCACTGTAGTTCGATCTTGAAGTTGGTATATTTAAAGGGCGGTGGTGTGGAGGGGTGAATGGAAGCTTACCCCCCCACTTAACCTTTCAGGTATTTTTTTTTTTATTTTCGAATATTTAAGACTTTAAACATACATTGTTGACCATATGGTGTTCAAATTTTTAACTATTCGATAATCCAATATAGACCCCAATACATGGTGTAATGAATGCATGTCAGAGTTTAACTAAGCTTGCAGATGACTGCAAAATGAGCATTATTGTCAAATCTCTCTCAGATAACCATTCATTAATGTAGGAACTAACTCTACTAAACAAGCAGTATATGGAAAAAGGGCAAAAATTACATGGAAAAAATATAGTATTGCCAAATTTTGAAAACAAATCTGTCTCTTAATATTCAGTATTCCCGACCCAAACTATCATGTAGAAGTAGTCAGAACATCCTTCTGTTTAGCACAACTACTATCTAAAGTAATATCATCCAAGTCAAAAAAAGTTGTCATCCTTTGTTAGCCAGCCATAATCAGATCAGTTATTGAGTACAACACCCCCTGTGGTATATATCTTTCTCAACATATTAAACAACTGGAAAGGCTCCAGAGGTTCTTAAGAAAGAAGACTTTTGACCTAAAGTATCTGAGCTATTAAAAAAGGTTTGAAGAACTATGCCTTTATTTATTTATTATGGGTTCTTGTGTGGTGATCTTTGCCTTGCATTTGATGCCGTTAGGGTCACCACTCTCCTGATCTTTTGTATCTTCAAAAATCAAATTGCTGCATTAGTACCAGAACTAGGGAATTAAATCTCTACCAACTCATAAATAAAATGCGCTGAAGAGACAAATTCATGGCCCAACACCTACTCCCACCACTGGAACAAACATATCCTGCAAGTTAAACTAATCGACACCCAAACATCCTTCAAACAAAACATGGATGATTGGATAGGTACCCCAAAATGTACTCCAGGGCTGACCTGCTGCTTCATTCATGAGAAGGGGTACAGCATATGTGTGATTATTGGCAAGGTGTAAATGGTCCTATGACTTAGCTGCCTTATATTTCCTATGAGCATATGACTACACATTGAAGAATGATTAATCACTGACTGGTGACATATCTTTCATCTTGCTCATTTTCTGAAGTACATTAGTCTCTCTCATCTAGAATTTACCAATATACCAGTGTACAAAAACTTTTTCTGTATAGAAGTGATCAAGAAAACATGAACATATGACAGCATGACCCAATATACTTACACAGCTATTAATCAAATGTAGGTGTTTCTGGGAAGGTTTATTAACTCAACCAAAACTGTACCATCTGAGATAATAATAAACAAAGCAAATTATGTAAACTTACAAGCTGTAATGTGCTCCTCATGCTGTTGTCTCTTCTTTAACATATAGATCATATTATACAGAACGTGATAACACTGCTGCTTGATATGCTTTTTTAACTCTATTAGCATAGAGTTTAAAAACTTTTTTCTGACAAAATAAATTTTACAGCAACTATAATACATCCCTTCTGTGCAAATTGTGAATTCATTCCTACTTTCTTTTCCACCTACTTCAATGTCAACCCTTTCTTCATGTGGGGATATCACATCATTACACCTTTATGCCCTTGTGCTTTTTGCCTTGTCCTTCACAGTTTTATACTGTCTTCTCCTGCCATCAATTTCATTTCACCATGCCTCAGCCTACAGTACAATACTTCCCTTATTTATCAGATTGTTGGTTGATAGGTTAAATTAAGTTCCTATTCCTTCTGGCACAGGGCAAGTTTCTGTGTCATGGACATCTTTGTACTTTCCCTTTATAGTAATAATTACTCTCTCACTCAACCAGCCTTTGCTGGCTGTTTTCTGTCAAATAATTACTGCTTCTTCAATCCGTCCTTTTCAATGTACTGATTTCTTGTCACATCCTCTATCTTAATTCTTTATTACAGCATTTACTAGTTCCTCTTAAAAACTTCCTTAAGCAGTCCTCTATAAATTTCATACCTAATTCTCTCATCATACTTTCATTTGTTTTCTTCTTTACTGATGCAGATATTCTGCTACTAACATAACCTCCTATTCCTCTTTTTTGTCTGCCACCTTATTTCCTGCTGCATTCCAAATAATTAAGGTTAAGCAATACCCTTAACCTCTGTTATTGTATATTATCTCCAATAATCTTCTAGCTTAGTTTACCACATTTCTCAATGGTGGGCCGAACCACTATATGTGCGCATTATCTTCTCCCCCTTCCCTATATCTGTGGCAGTTTGCTGAACTGTTCCACCCCATATCATAATCTTTTTTTGGGGGGGTTCATATAATTCCTACCATCCTAAGTTATTTCACTAATTTTTGAAAGTTTTTCCAATATTCTCAATGTGTCTATAATTTTCTTTCCTTCTTCCTGCTATCCGTCATTCTTGTTCTGACCTCTTCATCTTCCTTTTTCCTAATTCTGTGTAATTAGCCCTATTCTCGTATGTCTCTCTCTTTTTTAATTTGGTTTTAAAACAATAAATAAACAAATCAATTATAAAAGAAACAAACAACTATTTACATAGGTCCACAACTGACCACTACATCAAAGTTATACATCAACAACAATTAATATTTTTCAAGCAAGTCTTTAAGTTTAAGCCAAGATTTATATGAATGTGTAATATTAGAAATTATCATCTTTATAGTATGCAATTCAGTACTGCAAACAATTTTGCCATACTAACAAGTTCAACAGTAGAGGGGTTAATTTTACTTTTCCAATTTTTAGTAATTACTTTTCTGGCTATAACAAGAACAGGCCAACTGTTTTTTTTTTTTTTTTTAATTATTTTAGGACTGAGACCATTAAATAAAACTAAATATTTATAAATATTACATCTATCTGATTATAAGATTGAATAAAGTTATTAATTTCTTTCCAAAATGGGGAGATGACTTCACATTCATATAACATATGTGTCCAATGAGATATTATTTCATAATCACATATCCAGCAGCTAATTCTATTTGATTTATACATAATTGTAATTTTGTGACAAAGGCTCTATGTAAATATTTTAAATTGAAAATTTTCCAATATAATGAAGATGTAATTTTGTCTGTAGATTTTAGTATTAAATTTCTTGTATTCTTAAGAAATAATTCATAATTAAATTTTGAGTAGTAGTTCCAATAAGAATTGTCTAAATATGTGATATCTAACTTAAGAATTTTATACATTTGTTACAAATATGATTTATTTTTCATTGTATTATTATTGATATTTATTAAGAAGTCCAATAATTTGGGGAATTATTTCTTATCTAGGTTAAATATCTTATTTACTTCTGTGTTCAAAGAGTCTCTAAATATTTGTAAAATTAAGCAATTCTCAGAATCTTGATTGTATTTGGAGCTGAATTTTTCAGCAGTGTATATATATATATATATATATATATATATATATATATATATATATATATATATATATATATATATATATATATATATCAGTACCATTTAAGAACTGATGTAATATATTATATTACTTTGTTGTTTCAATACTACTAATTTGTTGAAGTTATGACTTTCTAACCAGTCATTTGTATATGCAATTGGAAACATAGCAAATATTAAGTCTTTAACACAATGGTTAGAATATGTGAATTTTTGGAAAGCGGAAATGATGTTGTTTAAACAGGGTGTAATACCATTTACACAAAAATGTTTTAATAACCAGATAAAACTATTAGGTACTATTTGTTTATGACTGGTTGTGATATATCTATTATTCATTTATTACTATTTATATGTGTTATAATTTCATTGATATGATTCAGTTTATTAATTTTCTTTGATCTAAGAGCAAGTTTATACAAGCATACAGGGTTTACTGAATATGCCTGGGGTGCATGTTTTTTGAGATTTACTGAAACTTTATGATTTCAACATATCTTGTATTTAGGTTTTTAAGTTCAGACCGGCTGATAATATAATTTGGTTTTAGATTTAAGTTTATTGTGTCTATTTTGGCCAGTAGTGTATTCAATTATTTGTCCCATTCTCTTGTTTTACTAATATACCAGCTTGTTACTCTTCCATTTAAGTAAGCCTTTAGTGAATGTCGCATGACAATGACAGTTACTTCATCATTCATGTTTATTTCTAGGAAATATTACCAATCCTTGAATCCTTTTATTTTAATAATGTATGCTGGTAATCTCCTGTGATATATTAGATTGTCAGTTTTTGAAATAATATTAAAGATTATATCATTATGGTCCAATAATGGACATGAAACTATTGAAACTTCCATGATATGTGCTAATAGATTGTTTGAGATAAAATTTTTATCAATATTTGTTTGTGTTTCATATCTATATGAATAACGGGTAAACTGAAGTGAGTTTGTTTTCCTTAGATCACACACACACACACATATATATATATATATATATATATATATATATATATATATATATACTTTAAATTCATTAGATTTACACATTCTGTTAAGTGTTTGGCTAAAGATATGATTTTCAACTTTCAACTTTCTATCTGCAGTGGAATTATTGTCTGATGATGATGATGCTGATGATGATGATGATGATGATGGTGACGTCTGATGATAGGCTATACTATCTAAGTAACTTTTTGTATCTTTAGCTCAACCTCTAGAATCCAATAAGAGTTCACCAATATATATCTGTATCTATCTATCTATCTATATATATATATATATATATATATATATATTTTTTTTTTCTGTTCTACTCAATTATAACAATGCTTAACATATCATTTTTATCAACATAGGTATCTTTTACTTTAGGCATTGCTGGTGAGATTTTCCATAAAATGATGGTGCCTCTCCTTTTAGCTTGAAGGCCAGAACCTGCTAACACCAAAGAATTATTTCATGAAAGTTTATTTACATCTTTATTGTATATATACTTACTCTTTTACCTCAAATCATTTCAGGGTTTTCTCAAAAATATCATACTGTGCTTTCTAAGGTATATGCTAGTCTAGTCTGTATAATACCACGTACTCTTTGATGTACACATTTTGTTAAAATTGCTAAGGTGTCACCTCTTTTGGTTATTTATATTTGCAATGTGTACTTTCATTGTTGACCTACAGGTCTGTAATTTTCGTGTGGTATAATATTTGTTTTTCATATTTTTTGAGCTTTTCTCCCCAGGCCTCCTCTGAAAATGGAACTGTGTCCAGTTGGACTTTTCCGGTAAATAAATGTTAAATAAATAAAATAAATAAATATTTAATATAACGCAGACTGTAATTTTTAAAGAAGACAGAATATAAACTTGAATTAAAAGAATGGCAGTTATGTGTTATCCAAGTTTAAATTGTAAAAAATGTGAATGTTACTCTAATTATTTGATGACATTCCAATAATAACTTTTATATATGTAAGAAATTATATTTTTATACTTCATTTATAGCATAGCATAACGTTCCTGGGTGCTACTCCTTGTCAAGTATACTATCAGTAGCAAGCATTCAGAACTATTTAATAACTGACAGTAGTTTAGAATGCAGTTCACTGTCTGTTGCTTATCTAACTTGTATTCATTGACAGCTTAGCATATGATTCAAAATATTATGATTATTTACTTTTAGACAGGAAGAAGTAACCTGGACAGTGCTTAGAATTGTAGAACTCCTTCAGCATCACAAAAGTACTCATGATTCTATTAAGCTGCTTCAAGCTGTTCCTCATGACAAGGGCATGAAAATGAACAGTTTTTCAGTTACAATTCAATCACAAACAATCATGAGTGATTCCAAGCCACTTCCACTCCACAGATCAGTTCCACAAACCCTTCCAAACTACAAAAAAATTCTAAAGGGTGATTTGCATATGTCCCATGAGGCCTCTGATGCACGAGGTTTAAGGTATCACACAGTTAGAAGTCTAGCTTTACTAGCTTTTTCTTTTTGTGTTTTTAAAGTATGTTAGCCACAAAAAGCTATTATATTTAAAGAAATAACATTTAATGAGGGTGTGGTCAAGAGGCAAAGTAGTTAGCAGCACAGAAATTTTGCTCTGCCTCTCCTATACATTTTTGACAGGATTAAATTGTCATTTTCATCAAAAATTATTCAAATAAGTTGAAATGTTGCACTAGAAATTTTTTGGAATATTTTGCTTGAAAAAGTAATTTACATTTCAAATATTTTCCTGTCAAAACTTCAAGATAAAGATTTACCAAAAGAGGATGAACCACTCTAAAGTAGTTTCACAAGAAAATTCAGTGAAGAGTTACGTCTATTATTTGTAGTACATAAGACCTATCCTTAAAACTAGATAATCTGGACTCCAAAGTTGAGAAAAATAAAAGAAGATTGTACAAAGCAGATTTAATTAATCAAGAAAGTAGTGAAACAACAGAAATTCCAGATATCTGCTATGGAGGATTCTTTCACTGACATAGACAGAAAACTTACAGAAGGAGAACATAATATTGATTTCTATTCTTCAACAAAACAATAAGATCTTAGAAAAAATTGATGACCTGGAGAATAGGGTGAGGAGAAACAACATCCAAATGTATCGAGTCCCTGAGCAACTAGAAGGAGATAACATGGCAAACTTCTTATCCACTTGGATCCCTAAAATATTAAACCCTTCTGATGCCATATCATTTGGTATAGAGAAGACTTATAATCTTTGACTGTAGTGACACCAAGCAAAAATCTTTCAAATCCAAGATCTATGATAGTCAAATTTATTTCCAGTCAAGACAAGGATCTAGTTTTGAAAACAGCCTGGTCTGCTTCACCCATAAAACTTGGTGATTCATTCATTAGGTTTGAAAACGAATATTCCTTTCTGGTGGTTTTGAAAAGAAAAGCTTGTATTATTCTGTTAAAATCACTGAAGAAAGATGGAATAAAAACTAACCTAATCTACCCTGCAAAACTAAGATTATTCTTGCCACAGGGGAAAAGCATTTGATCCTTAGAATATGCAGTTTCCTACATCCACAGAAATAATTTACTTACTTCTACTGATGATATGGACTGAATGTATCTTTAAAAAGAGTCTATATTAGATTGATGAAAAATCAAAATCTCAAATGCTCACATGAGCAGAAATGCAGAAAATTGAAATTGCTATTGTGGGGAGCTGCACCCCCCAACACCCCCAGCTAAATATATTCCAACTCTGAGATCGCACTATAGTAAAGAAAGGGCAAATTTTCCGATCCTCACTGTACCGCAATCTCATAATAGTTATTACGAAGAACAGCATTTTCGACTTCTAAGCCATTCGAGATTTTGATTTTTCATCAATGTAATAGGGACCCTTTAAAAAGACAGCCTATAAGGAATGACTGGACAGTTAACAAGAACAAAAAAGTTCAGAGACAAATAAACCTACCAGTTAATTATTTATATTTTTGTATTAAAATAGGCTGTTTTTGAAACATCTCTTAAATGAAATCACCTAAAGGTAAAACATTTCTATTTTCCTTATATTATTTACAGTCAACAATTATTAGTCTCCCTGTTACTGTAATATTGCATTTTTTCCACTAGAGGGAGTAAAGTATATCATAACAAGCTTATTTTAACTAAAGTACTATAAATCTAAAGGGAAATACCATACTCAGTTTTAATTTTTTTATTTTTTATTCCTTTTCTTTTCTTGTTTCCCCATCAATCTTATCTTTTCAACAATAATTTAGTAACTGAGTTACTTTAATGTAATGAGTCTGGTTTGGGGGCTGGTTTGACTGTTGGGAAATATATTGTGTCTAGAAGGGAATGTTAAAACACCTTACTATTTTAATTTTTAATATTTAACACAGTATTTACATATAGTGATACTGGCAGTGGGAGATATAGTTAAAATGTGTGTACTGATGTGTTTTTAATCCTCTTTTCTTTTTAGTGATGATATTAAAGTTGTATAACTTTCCCCTGCTTATCTAATGTTACAAAAAAGCCTTTCAGTTAAAATGTGGCTTGCAAAATGTGTCCATGAGCCTTCTGTGTTTAAAGATTTTTTCAGACTATTTTGCTATTGAATTACTTCAGAAGAGTTTAGAGAATATTTTCAGCTTGCCGCAAGTTTCTGTGTCTCTGCTTCACTCTGAATCCTTCCTGAGCAATTCCTGAGTCAGAGAGGAAGTGCAATATGACCTTTAACAGCTCAGAAGCAAGAAGCTTACAGAACACAAAAAAGGATTGCTAAAATTGACTTTTAAATGCTCTAGTTTTAAAAATATTTCCCAGTATCAAAGGCAAACTGTAAGTAGTGCAATTTAATATAATAGCAATTCATTAGACTTCTGAATGGCTTATTTTAACTATATGCACACCTGGTACATCTGTTTAATTACTGAAGTGGGGATCAAGTGAAATGAAGTACAAAGGGTACATATCTGATGTGGGACACATAGAGGTGTTCTTGTTAAACCTCAAACACAACACATAAATGTACACTTTAGTTGAGCAGAAATTTGTGTTAAATGTTTTTAACATTACTTATGAGTGTCCTATTCCCTCTGTAGCTGGTACACTGATTTTTTTAACGTACTTCTAATGTTTTTAATGAGTATTATTCCTAGGTGAAGCATTTGTTCATACTAGATAATGCTGTAGCACCACTTTATTAGACAGAAGATTCAGATATGTGTTTTATATAGGGAATAGTGGAATAAAGTAAGTATAACTTATATTTTTGCATAAAATACAGGCATTAGCAGTCTGCTTTGTAATTTATCCTTGTTAATAATGAATATGAATTTAAATAGCCAAAATCTATGCAGGCTGTTTTCATAAGCTTCGAGTCTATGTGACTGATTAGATGAGAATTTGTGATTAGTTATGAAGTTTTTGGAGTGAATGTGGTGGAAATGTAAGTAATTTACATAGGTAATATGTTAATATAGGTACTGGTTTATAATCTTTTTATAAAAGTGTATAAATACAGGTAATCTGTTTGTTATACAATGTTGTACCTATAGGACACAAGTGTTATTCTGGTTAAATTACAGGCATATGTACCTTCAAAAAGGTATTCCCCTGGATTCACTAATCTTCCATGCAGAACTAGCTTAGTCCTGCACGGAAACACCAGTGTAGGAGCATGACGGCAGTGCGCCATGCATATTAATGAAAGCACGCTGCTCAAGCTCCCAGGCTTACACAGAGTGTGCACAAGTGCAGGGGGCGTGTCTGAGAGCAGAGCTTTCCAAATAAACACACCCCTGCAATGTAGAACAGCAGAATGTGGTAAAAAATGAGAAAGACCGCTCATAGGTGTACGCATATCCCCACCAACAGTTCCCCATTTGTACAACAGCAACAGTACATAAAAATTAAATGAAGAAACCCCTTTATTTTTTTTTTTTTAATTCCGATTACAGCTAACCGTAGGTGTGCGGGTGTGCCAGTTACTTAGCTATGGTTAAAGCATCTTAAAAGGCTGAAGAGGATATCAAGGAAGATATATGCAAATAAAGCAACACAGCAATAGTGTAGTGAGCAGAGCATTCACCTAATGAGCAGGCATTCCCAGTTCGAGTCCCAGTGCAGCACAGTCAATTTCACATGGAAAAGCATGTTATAACCAATAAAACCCACTCAATAACATATATTTATGAAATGGAATACTGCAGGAAATGCACATGTGAAGTGTCAGTGTTATAATGAATAAGGCAGTAGTAAGCAGGTTTAAGCACAAATAAGCAGTAGTAAGCATATGTAAGCACTAGTAAGCATGTTTAAGTGTATTTGCATGGGGGTAAGCACTGCGTACACAGACTAAGCAATTTAAAAGCTAACTGAGTGCAAGAAACTGCAACTGGAAGTTAGCAGTGCTTAGTTCCACGCAAACCCACTTACAACTGCTGTAAAGTGCCTTAATCCCTCTGTATCCAACTGCCCGTGTTCTGCCCAGCAACAAAATAAACAGCCTCTGCAGGGCTCAAACCCAGGACCCTGTACACTGCAGTCACAGTAGTTAACCACTAAGACATTATAGCAGTATATAAGACTGACGTTTAAACAAACAAAATCTCACCATAGGAAAATTAAACTAAACATGTGAAAGGAATCTATGTACAGTGTGATGTTGTATAACCTGTGACATAACATAAATATGTGAACTGGAGTACTGCAGTAAGGCCAGATGTGAGGTGTTATTGTAATAAAGTGTTGCAGTCCCCAGGACCCCATAAAGTGTATGTACACATGAATCACAGGTAGCAGACACAGATATAACATGTAACGAATAATAAATCAATGCCAAAAGGAAATTATAATGCTAATTAAATATTAAGCAATGCTAAGCATTGCTCAGCTCAGCTTACTTGGTGTAAGCAATGTGTGGGCTGGCTAACTCAATCTGCCCAGTGGTATACCCCTTTAAGCAATGCCAACATTAGGTAAACAGGTGTGCCCATAGCTTACCCTTTTCAAAACCGTCCAATCATAGGAAGGTGTGGGAAATCGGACATATTTAAACCCCACAGTTGCCAATAATTCTTATAGCTGGTTGCAGCTCCCTACTTTAGGCAGAATGGCTGGTGTAGGGGAAGGCACATGATTTAGAGTGCAGTGCTGGGGCATCCAGGAGTCAAAAATCTTGGTATGGCTCCTGGTAAAACACCATGAGCAGAGACTACTGCAGGGCCAGTACCAGGGCTCACAGTATAAAGTGGAGGCCTGGGACAGTCTCGCCCATGACCTCACCAGTGCCACAGGTATCCCCCAGACTGGTGAGCAGGTCAGGCACCACCATGGTGACCTAAAGCGGTGGAGGGAGGATGTACTGGGACAATGGATCCAGGAATCTCGGCAGATGCTTAATGCCCCAGTACTGAGTAAGTACTAATTCTGCTAAGTAGTTAATAATTGCCTAGCTTGTGTATACTATGAATAGGTATGGCTAGATATCACTGTATTTCGCTGACAGCTGCAGATGAGCAGGCTGTGAACCAGCAAGCCCATGTTACTAGGTTGCAAAGGCTGTGTCATGAGGCAGGTTAGTAATTATTCTGCATGTATTGTCATGACAAATAAATATAAGAGCCTTAGAAAGTGTTATACCAGTATAAATAAAGGTGTAATATTCTGTGAATAAAGGTAAAACCCCTTGAGTACTTCTGTATAACATATGTTGTTGTACTGTCTCATTCTAAAAATACTACACTTTCCTATCACCCCTTTTTTCTTTTCTTGTAAAGAAATTAGCATGGGGGTAAGCGGGAGTAAGCACTTTTAAGCAGCAGTAAGTGGGTTTCAGCCTGTTTGCGTGGGAGTAAGCACTGTCTACAGAGGTTAAGCAATTTAGAAGCTAAGTGAGTGTAACCGGAAGTTAGCAATGCTTAGCTCCATGCAAACCCACGCAAACCCACTTACAACTGCTTTAAAGTGCCTTAATCACTCTGTATCCAACTTCCCATGTTCTGCCCAACAACAAAATAAACAGCCACTGCAAGTCTTGAACACAGGACCCTGCACTCCATAGCCGAAGTGATTTATCACTAAGCCATGTCAGATATACATAACACTGATGTTTTCAAAAACATATCATCCAGTCCAGTCACTCAAGAGTACACAGAATTTATTCCAAGATGTATGTTTGTGAGTAAATATATTAATATTTAAACAGGTACAACATATTGATATATGTAGATATATATGTAGCCACTCACACCCCCACCCCCTGATTATCTTCATTAGTCAGCCCCCTCCTAGGGCGCCATCTTTAATCAAACTCTCTACTACCTGACTCACATTCATTTCATCCTGTAGCTGTTGTACCTTCCCTACCCCTTTGTTGTTGTGCCTGCACAGTAAGTAAGTTACTTTGCATTACTGTCCTTTCTTTGCTGTTAGCTGCTGATTTATTTGGTTATTACTGTTAACTACTGAGGTATTTGATGGTGCTAAGCTGTAACTGCTGTTCAGAACTCATATAGGTTTTGAGAGCTAGCTAATGTTCTAACTTACAAACTGCTTGTGTTTTTATCTTGTTTTATGAAGGTAGAACTTTAATTGTTGAATATCTGACAGGCATCCTGCTGTTTTGCAGAGGTCATTCATGTTCTGATTACATTTGTAAACATTCCTATGGCATGCTACTGTACTTAGAGGACTTACAGGCTGGACTTTATAATTGCTTTTATAGAAGGCTAAGTGAATGCAGTTCATGTTACTGTTAGTTCATACTGAATAACATAGCTCTAGAATTATTGTCCTAAAACAGCCATACTTTGCTTTGTGCATTATATCCTGTGTGTATTCATTGAAGTATACAGCTGTTATCACTGGACTTAGAGGCTGTATGTTACTGCTCTTAGTCTGTGGTTTTACAGAGCTGATACTGTATGCACTATAATCAATTTTAATTATAATGTATGCAATATAATTAATTTTACTCTCCAGCTGTATTCCATGCATGCTCTCCACTTCACATTCTTGTAACCTTTGCACTAATTCTGCCTTATTTACCTTTATTTTTCAGTTTGCATGGATTTCTTTCCTGAGTGCCCCCCCCCCCGGGATTCACTGCATAAAGCAATTTCTACCTTCTCCACTGAAGCTGGCTATCTTAACTAAGTAAAACCTCTGGGAAGCAAGAACCTGACTCCCTCCAGCATTTCAATTGAAATAGGTGAACTAAATTTAGTTTCTGTAAACTGTTGAGGCTTAATGGTGTATGCACAACAACAGTGAAGGGATCTAGCCAATTGCCACTAGATTGGGCTATACTACTTTGAATCAGCCTTACCACTGCCATTCAATGTGCAGACAAGGTGATGAAGAAGACTTTGAATCAGCCTTACACTCACACAGTGTTCCAGTCCCAAGCATTTACTTTTTAATTTGGTAAAGTAATTTTGCTCCCTCCTTATTGACTACACTTGCTAGTTTACCCCTAGGATACAATTAAACTTAGCCTGAAAATTGGTGTAAAATTAAAAAAGGAATAAAACAAATTAAAGTACAGCCAACAACACTGTTTACATACAATCATACAAACCAAACCAAAAGCCCAAGGTAACTCTCAGAGTCAGTGTTAGCCCTCGCTGCACTCCGCTCGCTCCGCTCCCCTCCCTGCCCCAAAATTCCACCCACCCCCATTACTGCTAAATTTAAACCAGACTTTGCCACTCCCTTGCCACTCCCCTCCTGCTAAGTACCAATCACCACCTCACACATCATTGAGCAACCCTGCCCCCTTAACCCATTTCCTTCTCTCTCATTCTTCCACACCCTGTTAGCACAGTCAGCCATCAAATTTGGCTTGCCTCCTATCAAAATGCAAACAAGCAAAAAAACACTAATTACCCAAATGCCTATACTGTTTCTATTTTACCATCTCACTGCCTATGAACAAACACATGACCATGGTATTCACTACCCAAATGGTCAAACATACACCCGCGACTTCACACATAACACCAAACACTTTACCTTCCCCTGCACACCAAATATACCACCCTGTATAAAATACCACCCCTGTACAGCCGCAAAACATTATCTTAAAAACAAAGATTATATAAAGCTTATAAACAAACTCCTAAAGCTCAGAATATCCTATCACTATAACCTTATAACACATGGAGACATTCAACCCAACCCTGGCCCACCCACATCCAATAACCTCCACTCCCCTACCACAACCCCCACAATCAAGCTACCCATGAATAGTCCCACTAGTTCCCTCCTAGCATTTCACCTAAATATTAGAAGTATTAACAATAAGATTCCCAACCTACATGCCCTCCTAGCAACCCACTCCCCAGACATTATGTATCTTACGGAAACCTGGCTAAAACCCAGTACTACTGACCATGAGATACTACCTCCAGGATGCAATATTCACTGGTTAGATCATGCTACAAGGAAAGGAGGTGGGATAGCAGTCCTTTACAAAAATACTCTAACCGTTAATAGAGATACAATTCAAACTCCCCAATTCAATAACGTGGAACTCCTCATAACCAAGCTATAAATTAACTAAAACAAACACTTGAACATCGTCTGTGCATACATTCCAGCAGGCAACAACCAAAGTACCCTAGAAGATCTCCTTTACTGGTTATCCACTACCTATCCCTAAGAAACCATAGTTCTTGGTGATTTTAATACCGACTGGTACCCCTGCTCCTCCAACCCCCCCCCCTCTCACTCATATAACCTTATCTGGGTTTAAACAGACCATAACCTCTCCCACTAGGATAAACAAACCAACCAACAAGGAAAGTATTCTAGACTGGATCCTAGTTAATAACCAACCCCCAACTGTACACAGCTGGTAATCTCTCTGATGACCTCAGCAACCATTGTCTAACCTATATCATAAAACATAAGGCAGGAAACCCTCACCATCCCAAATATAAAACATTTAGAAACAGGAAAAACTTTGAAGCTGCTATATTCCAAAATGAATTAAAAGCAGTTTACTGGTCAAAACTAAAAAATCTAACATTAGAGGAGGCCATAGATCACTTTAACACTAAATTCCTAAGTATCCTTGATTCCCATGCTCCAGCACATACAATAAAACTAGATCAAATACAGCACCATGGCTCAAAAAAGATACCAAAGCAAAAATCAAAACTAGAAACAGAGCCTGGGCCAGCTGGAGAACAACCAAAGCCCCACTTGATCATCTAAAATAGATACAAAAAAATCTATTTTACTGGATAAAAAAAGCTTCTACCAAAATCTCCTGCAAAAACACCACAACAACCCTCAAGAGTTCTGGGCAGGCTTAAATCAACTACTTTTTTCAGGTCACTCCACCACCCCAACCCCGGCTAACTACACCCATAGTTCCCCAGAGACAATAGCTAGCGCCTTTAATAACATTTTCACTGAAACAATCCAATCCCTAGCAAATCAACTAACCCCCTCTAACTTAAACCACATGCCTAATCTACCTAATAATCACCCGGAATTTGGCTTCCAGCCAATATCCACTAGTTTTATCAAAACACTTCTAAAAAATCTAAAACCTACCACCCTCACTGCTGACCTCCTTCCTGCAGAGTAGATGCAAATAGCTGCAGATGCCATTGCATATCCCATATCTATCCTCATCAACAGAACCTTATCCAAAAATGCTATCCCCTCCCTGTGGAAAATATCTCACATCATCCCACTCCATAAAGGTGGTAGCTCCTCAGACATAACCAACTATAGACCCATTGCCATTCTTTCCCCACTAGCCAAAATAATAGAGAAATGTGTACACAAGCAACTAATGCAATACCTTTCACAGAATAACTTACTATCTGACTCCCAGCATGGTTTCAGGCCATACCACAGCACCACCTCAGCCATCCTTTCCTTTACTACTGCCATTAACCAAAACAGGAATGACAATAGGCTAACCTCTGCCCTCTTTCTTGACCTACCAAAAGCCTTTGACATGGTCAACCATGAACTTCTCATTATTTCACTAAAAATCTATTTCCCTCAACAAGCCTGCCAACCAGTGGTTCCAGTCCTACCTGACTGGAAGACAGCAGGCAGTACTATGGCAGGGCAAACTCTCCAGCCAGTTACCTCTCACACTTGGTGTCCCTCAAGGGTACATACTAGGTCCACTACTTTTCTCTATTTTTATCAACAACCTCCACACTGCTATCCCTAAAGCCACCTGCATCCAATATGCAGATGATTCCACTGTCATCTGCTCAGCCACCTCCCCATCTGACTTGCAAATCTTAACCCAAAGTACAATTAACACTATCGAGAACTGGCTCACCAATCAATGCCTACTTCTGAACCCCAATAAAACTAAACTTCTACTCTTCTCTCCCACTAGTAGATCCACCACACTTTCATTCTCTGTCACATCTAACAATGGTACCACTATTTCCGCAGATAATCACACCAAACTGCTAGGGGTTGTCATAGGCAATAATCTCAAGTTTGACCTACAATTCAACAAAACCATACAGACCATCAGTAAGAAGCTTGGATCACTGTATAGAAACAAGACATTTTTAACCCCACTGGCTAGGACTGCAATTGCCCGATCACACCTACTCTCTACTCTTTATATGCCTCACCTGTACTCTCAAACCTCAACAAATCTGAACTAGGTAAGCTGTTCCATAGCTACAATCATATTGCCAGATTCGTCACTGGCTCCACCTATAGAACCCATCACTGCCAGAACCTTAAACAACTAGAGTGGCTAGAACTGCCCAACTTAATTCAATTCAATCAACTCTTAACAACGCACAAAATTTTGTACCACCCTGAGGATACCCCCTCATTTCAAAATATTATTAAGCCATATAGCAATCTAAGATCCCTACGGTCAGCCGATAAACTACTGGTCCAAACCCTCAAAGCTAATAACTCTGCTGGTGATTCCCTGTTTGCCAACTTCATTGTCAAAACCTGGAATTCATTGCCAAACTATATAACCCTACAATCCTCCAAAAGTCTCTTCAAAAAAAAAAAAAATCTCAAACAGTATCTCAAAGTGAATTGGCTATGCCCATGTACCATCCCTGATTAAGTTATAAACTAAAAGCATATTCTGCAATTATCATAACTTGTAACTACATCACCAAGCTGTGCTTCCAATCTGATGTCTCTTACTTTTAATTCTCTGTCCATGACAATTGTGAGTCCCTACTAGGGAATCACTACTAACCCATTGTATATAATCACTTTGTTTTTATAATTGTTTGCTAACTTCTGTGTAATCTATGTAAGTTTGTCTTTGTGGAGCTTTCCTCCCTGGGCCTCTGCTGAAAATGGACATGTATCCAGTCGGACTATCCCGGTAAACAAATGTAAAATAAAATAAATAAATATATATATCTATAGAAATATATACATATATAAATATATATGAACATATAAACATGCAAATGCCTACATCTATAGATATATATGTCTGCATCTACATGTCTAAATATACACAGCAGGTTATATATATGTCAGCAGATATATATATATATATATATATATATATATATATATATATATATATATATATATACATATATAGGTATATACAGACATACATCTGTAGATAACAATGGGGAAATAACAAAAACATAGATGTCCTCATGCAACGTTAATGGGGTTGAGAGGCCCCACACAATAAATGTCTTGTATGAATAGGTATATCCCCCGCACAGCCAAGCATGTCCCCCCTGCAATACACTACCAAGTGTTGCAGATCCCATAACCAGGACCAGACGTGACATGGCCAGCCCTAGGATACATATACACAGACTCATATATGCAGATACAGGTATATATATATATATATATTTATATATGTAACTACACATATGCACACAGAGATATGTATAGTAAGATACATATGTAGTACATGCACACAATATGGAGCGGACAGTATTCCTACAGTCACCACCTTACCAAATGGAGACTGTATGAGCCACCCATATGAATGACATTCATAGCCTGCAACATATACCCACAGAGATATCAAAAGGTATAACACCACACACAGGTATGCATAAATGAATGTGAAAGCTTTATTTGTATACTATGATAGTTGTATATACAATGTCATACAGCTGTTTAGACACTGACATCCATATGAACAGTGTAATGCAACTGTGAAACAGTTATACTAAGACAGTAGTCTAGAAAGGTTGACATATGTTGCTGTCCAGGTCGAGGCCTTCAGATAGTACAATAGTAATGGCAGACTAGGCCACAGCATACCAGACAATCAACAGTATGTAATGCTGATGTATAGTTCAGCAGCCTCTATCTACACTCAGTACACAATCCCTAGGGGGTACAGATCCCAGTTGACACAATGGGATGTATCTGTTACATAACAAGGCATGACTGACACCATCGCAATCACAATGCCAAACAGAACATTCTGTTTGGGATGAGGCAGTATGCCTGTATTTACACAAGGTGGATTGTATGGTAATGTACATCCAGATACCTTAAGGCAGTTTACCCAAGATACCCACACATGTTGTAACAGCCTAGGTTAGTCATGGTGCACCCCACTAGACTCACTAATACTGGGCCATATACCACTGTTACATACTCTGGTCTCTGGAGTGCATTAGGGCACACATGTATTGTGTAGGTGAAGCCCACACATATATGGCCCCAACCTCTCAGTATATGTGGGGGACACAACAGCAGTAGAGTGATGGCAGGAATGACAGCATGACATACACACAGCCCACTACATAACATCCCCTGACAGCATGTCATATGTGTAAAGCCTGGTATGTAGGTGGAGGACAGAGGCTGGAACACAGGCACATATGTGTAAAACTGTTGTCATACAGTAAGCAAGATATGTATATGTGTATGTGTATACATCTATATGGATATATGTATAATTATATGTATACATATATGTTCGCCATATGTCCTGGACATGGAATGGAGCCCTACCTCAGCCCCAATAGTCCCAACCTCTTAGTGCAAGAGGATGTCAGGTATGTATTGCATGTATATTTGTAGACTATTGCTACTGTAATAGGGAATGTCTTCACAGAAATGGTGTGTGTGGGAGGCCACATCTGCTGTTAACATGTGCGTCATTGGCTACTGACAGACATCCTAAGGTCATCATAGCACAGTACCACTGCTAACACAGTAATGCCCCTGTGGACTACAGCTGAGATATGGCCAACATATGTGGACAGTCTGACACACTCTGGTCAGTCCAGGGGTATACACAGAACCCCTTCATGCAAGACATGTGGACCAAGCCTGTCAATGTGGATGTTAACAACCATGTAGATGGGCATAACATGTAAACACAAGTAAACATTTGCCCCCATAGGTTATGCATTCATACACCCCTGTCTGTTCTGACACTTAATAACTGCTGGTACAGAGGTGCCATGGCCACATACTACCCACTAGTTGGTGACATACATCTGTACAGCATCCCACTGCTTTGTCTGACATACATGACTATTTTGGTGGCCTGGCAGCAGTACATCTGGCAAGTATCTGGGCATAACATCTCACTGGATATGTACAATAGGCTGCTTTCAGGCTACAGGCAGACTGATTCAACACTGGCCTACATCTCCTATGTGGGAATACACATGTACCTGCATAGATAGCAGGTTTACAATCATGTGACATCACAGAGTAACAGACACCTGTGTGAAAGTGCATAACCACAACCAATGTGAACACAGCCACAGCCACATATGGAAAGCTAGTGTAATATTACAGTATATGGACTATGTGATCTACACGATACTCATATGAGCCACTCACACAGCAACCCTACATATACTGGGCCCCTACACAGTGTGGTCCGATGCCTGTCTGTGGTATGGGACATGTGTGTGTTTGCCCCTATAAACATGTAAGCTGATAGGGTGACATACAGTGGAGCAGCTTGTAACATCAGATAGAACAGGACCAAGAGCAATGACATCTACCATAGTATCTACACAGGCCAAGGTACATATTCTCTATACACACACTGTTGACAATAACCAGACTTGCACATACCTCAGTACTGTACACACAACCACAGAATGCCTGGGCTATGTCCTCAAATATAATCCCTACTATACATAACATGTGTAGTAGTCTGATATCTCACTGGCTTGTAATTAGATATGCTGTCAATGAATACGGTGTACAGAACATATGCGCCCCCTACTGCATAACATATGTACAAAGGTTGACAGAGTTGTGGCTGGAGGCACAAACACAGGGCCAATATTGACATGTCACTGTGATAACCTCATACATTTACTGTCGTAACAGGGTGTGTTGCAACATATATCCTATGAGGGATATGATATCAGTAACCCTCCTGGCTGTCACCATCTACTGACTGCAATCCCCACACTACCTTCTGCAGTTGAGAGATAGGTGTGGGTAACACAAGGAACACAAGGCACCACACACTGCCCAGTCTGCAGATGACCCTACAGATGGGTATTCCTCATAAGCATAGCACGTATTAAAAAAAGTACAACAGCCATATCCACACACACCCTGTTAAACCAACATTACCCCAACTGCAGTATAGCAGCACTTACACTCTGTAGTCAAGACAGACACTTCCCCCTCCTGTGGGTTGGCCTGTTTCCACAGTGTATGTTGTCAGAGGTAAGTCCTCAATCCATCTGTGATGCTGTTTGCCAAACAACAGATCTAGTTCCTGCTCACAGTGAATGAAAAGGCCTAACACCAACATGATGTTCCTAGATATTGGAGTGTGTTTCCATGCAATTGGCTATGGGAATGTTACCACAGATGTTCTGCATGCAATCAGCTGGAGGAGGGCTGCAATTCATGCAGAGGCAATCAGCTGATCATGAGCATCACTGACAATACACACACTGCTGCCTAAGCAAAACAGGTGTGAGTCTCCACATCCATCATAGAGGGAGTGAGAGAGGCAGACAGAGGCAAAGATAAGTTAGGGTGGGTTGGGAGAGTAAAACGTAAGCATGTTTGTGTCACATACCTACCAGTCCAGGGTATCGAACTCCTGACTGAATATGTAATGATATCACATCTGTTATCCCTGTACAGTGGATGTTGTGATATATACTAGGGGCACCATATAAGAAATTTGCAAAACCCACTTACCATTGAGTCCAGTTGTTACACACTCACAACTAAAGCCACACAGGACACCAAAGACAAACATTGACACATTAAGACACACACAACACACATGTCTTGGTCTGGGATTAGAACTCCTACCTAACTGGTTTATTACACTACAACACTACACAGTTATAGGGCGAGCCACAGAGATTATTGTAGTACACCTTCCCCAAAGGTGTATTTCACAGTGAATGACATCAGCAGTATTGCCAAAGTAGGGCATTTGAATTGTAGTGAATGTGACTAGCCAAACATGCATTGCTCCATACACAGATATAGGTAAAGACACAAAAATATCCACAACTCCCATATGTGGGAATAGAACCCCTACCAGAGTTCTGTATCACACTACAGCATTGCACTGTTATAGCACATGCCATGGAGATTACTGGTGTACTCTTTCCCCAAAGGTGTACTTCACAGTGAATGACATCAGCAGGATTGCCAAAGTAGTGCATTTGAATTGTATTGAGTGTGACTAACCTAAATTGCCCTAATTAGTCTGTATGCATCAGCCGTTGTTCTGGCAAGAACAAAAGTAACCAGTCTTTGCAGGTCATGAACCCAGGGTGCTGTACACTCCAGTCACAGCAGTTAATCACTAGGCCATCACAGCAGTACATGAGACTGAGGTTTCATCAAAGTAATCCCACCATAGGAAAATCACACTGAACATGTGAAAGGCATGTATATACAGTTGTCTGTAAAGACCTCTCCGAAGCCAACTTCATGCTACTCAAGTCAGACATGACAAAGTTTGTGGTACCCATGGAGATAGGAGCTGAAAGTCCAACTGATGAATCGTACACTAAGGCACTGTATAAGCACATCCACTTGTGCATGATTCGTGCCATCCCACATAGAACCATGACGCTATCCCCATAAAAAGCAAGCCAGTCTGTTTGTCCCCTGCCATAAACAGACTATACAAGAGAAGGTAGAAACTGTTGAAGAAATAAGGATAATTCAAGGATGCAAACAATTCCCTTACCAGCCTCAGTAAGAGGGTAGGATCCCTCATGAAATCCTCCAAAGCTGGTTACGTAACTAAATGCACCACAGATTCCAAAGACAACCACAAAGCATTCTATACTTATGTCCAAAATCTAAATGGTAATTATCAAAAGTCCTCTGAGCTACAAGAGAATCGCATTATATATCTGATCCCAAGGATTTCGCCAATATCCTGGCTGATCGATTTAGTGCCACATTCAATGCCCCCTCTCACCTCCTAAAGGGCCAGTGTCAGTGCCATACGATTTCCAATTTTCCACAATCACGGCCACGCAGGTAGAAACTGCACTCTCCACAACTAAGAATACAGCATCCATGGGACCAGATGAATCCTGGGCTGTGTACTACTTGAAATATAAAATCAAATGGCAACTCACTTAACTGTCATGTTTAATCATAACCTCACATCAGGCCTGATGCCCACTGAGTGGCACACAGCTGTAGTTATCCTACTCCACAAGGGGGGATCCACCTAGGATCCCAGGAACTAATGACACAGCAGTCTGACAAGCCTGATCTGCAAGGCCATGGAATGCATTATCATGGGATTTATGACCGCAGACATTGGCAACTGTAGTAAGAATATTTGTGTTCAACATCTTTGTATCCTGTATAGGAAGGGTTAAAATGTGAAACTGCATTGCGTGCAAAGAAATAAGCTAAAATGAGTTGTTTTTCTTGTAAGGAATCTGCTGACCAGAAAGGAATGCACAGATGCTACTTTGGTCCAGGCACAGGCCTATCTTGGGACTGACCTCTGACCAAGAGGAGTGCATGGATGTTACCTTGATGTAGGCACCAACTTATCTTGTGTTTGACTTTTTACCATCTAAGGCTCCAGTGAGTGAATTTATAGCCTTGACTGAAATTCCTTGTCTGGTAACCAGCTGCTGTGTATGCACAAAAGAGGGTATAACAACCCATGTAAAGTGTGTAGAAATTAGACTGCTGACAACCAAGAACTTTGTGGCAGGTCTCCATGCATGTAAAATAAACTCTTTTTTGGCCTACCTTTTTTGCTGCGTGACTCTTCCAGTATATGTTAAGAGTATTAAAATCTTTTGACATTTCTGGCGCCCAAGAACGTGGGGCCACCTCTTCACGGTATGAATCGCATAAGAGGGACTGAAAACCTGTACAGGAAGGGGAGAACGAATCTCAGGCTCCCTTGAACGGAAAGACCTCTGACAAAGAAGTCATAAGTAGAGGCCAGTCACTCTTAGATTCGATCCGTGGGACGGTGACGAACGAGGGCGGAAGATCCACAGTAAGGTAAGCTTTTTATTTATAAAAGTTTTTTAAGGGACTAGTCATAAGGGAATTTCTTTTGTTAAAAAATTTTACAAAAGACCGGTAGAGATCTCAGGAAAAGGAAACAGTTTTTCTTTTTTAAGAAAAATGGGAATAGGAAGCAGTTGTTGTGTTAGTAAGGGCTGCTTAAATAAAAGGACTGAGGATGAGGAATATATGTTTAAATTACATCCAAAAAACTTAAAATATATAAAAAAATGGAAGAAAGACTATGGGTTTAGTGGTACCTTAAATAAATCAGAATGTCAAAATCTAGTGAGAGACCTGCGCAGGGACACAGGAGGTAAGGTTAAGAAACAAAAAAAGGTAGGATTTCCTCAAGCACAGAAATGGTTAGAAGAAGCTAATAAGAGACATAGGGAACAATTTTCAAATAAGGGAGATGGTGGCTTGAGTGCAAAAGATACATTTTTTGTCCAAAAAGAGGATGACGAGACATCTGTTGCCTGTCGTAGACTGACAGCCCCGCCCTTGTATCCCGAAGTTAGAAAAGACATGGTTAGTCCACCCCAGTATCAGGAAGATGACACAGAAAATCAGGATAAAACTGTACCCTCCGTAGTACTGACAAAACAAGTAGGTGAAACCCTGGAACTCCGGAACCGTAATATAGATAAATCAGAATGGGCGCATAAGGAAGCTGAAATACAAGAAGCTGAATTAAATATAGTATCTACAGACTCATATCCCCTTATAGAAGTAGCAAACCCACAGGCAGGAACACCCGGTCAAGGTCCCACTATTTTAGTTTACCGACCTTGGACACGGGAAGACATCCGAAAAGCTGTGGAGGGCATACCACACCCAAAATTAGACATGATTAAATTTTGCGATGACATTGCAGGTATGATGGAAAGTTACAAATTAAATTCCGTTGAAGTGGAACAGGTAATACGCCAAATCTTAGGACCAGATTGGCACTTAATTTGTGGGAATTGGGATCCCCTGACTAGCACAAATTGTAAACCACGTGCTTTTGAGTCTGAATCATATAAGACACAAACACAGGACTTGTTAAAGCGTATTATGAAACAGTGGAAGCCTAAGGCAGATTGGACTTGTATTAATCAGTGTGTACAAACTGAAGATGAAAAAGTAGATCATTATTTACAAAGACTTAACCAGTGCTTTGATAACCATAGTGGAATAGACAAACCACCCAATCAAGAAAAGGATTCACCTTATGAACAACAGTTAAAAAATGCCTTTTTAAAAGGATGTAAAACTGCAATCAGTAACTTCATTCATAAACATATGATAGACCATAGGACGGCACGTCTGCAACCCCTACTGGAGTATGCAAGACATGCAGAGAAATATTTAGAAGAAAGGAAAAGGAAACAAGCTCAAACCTTTACGGTGAGTGAAGATGGGACACTTATGCTGCTGCAAGGTCCGACTAACAGGGGTAGAGGAAGGGGCAGAGGCAGGGGCAGAGGAAGAGGGAATGTGGGACATTCCGAAGATTATGAAGGCAGACAGAAAAGAGGAGAATGTTTCAAATGTGGTAGAAAGGGACATTTTGCAAGGGATTGCCGGTCTTCTGAAAGAGCTAAAACCACCCCGGATCACGAGTCAGCATGACTATATGATGGTGGTGGAGGTGAATCAGACCCGGACAAAAAGGCTGATGGGCCAGGCTCAATAAGGCAGAGTGAAGAGGAAGCTTTTGAGGACATAAACGAAGAGGGTAAGGGAGAATGCGCAGGATGGGAGAATGAAATGACTGATTTTTCAGACGAAGGCGAATATCAGGTTGTTAATTTAACAGCGCTGGCTGTAACTATGCAGCTAGAGGCACAACCGATTATCACACTTCAAGTGGAAGGGAAGGATGTAGAATTTTTGTGTGATTCAGGGCCTCCAGGACCCTGCTAAAACCTCTGCAGTGCCATCTGATGTAACTTCTGATGACTATGTATTAGTCAAGGCAGCCAATGGCCGCATTTATAAAGAACCACTATCTAAACCCTTATGGTTCACGGACCCTGAAACTAACCAAACTATCAGGTTTCGAGTCATTATTTCCAAAATTTGCCCTGTAAACTTATTAGGGAGAGATTTGATGCACGTGTTTGGCATAGCAGCTGTGCCGACTGCATCAGGGATTCTAGCCAAATGAGTAGAAATTCAAGATGTTATGTTGCAGGTGGGGCAGGGTGATTTACACTACTGGTACAGTAATGATCTTGTCGAAACTGGACCACAAAATGTAGTAAATGAGCTAACTAATTTGGTCTTAAGCAAATATGGCACACAACCGCCAGTGGTAGCTAAACAACTACACTGTACAATGTACTACAGAAAGTATGTAGGACCAGACGACAAATATGAAGAGCAATTCTTTAAACACAAGGTCACAAAAATCTTGTTACAAAATCTATATTGGGATAAAGCAGGAAATTCTGCAGTTACATGCAGTCTTACAAAAGATATGCAGTTACTTTTTCACAATAATTCTATTGCACATGTCTCTGTAACAAGGGAAGAACAAATGGCATGGTATCTGGTGGGGAGGAAAGTTACTGAATGGGCTAAAATGACACCAGAACAGTTGGCATGTAAAGGCATACAGGTACAAAGACTAAATTGGGTCACCCAGGCTAGACCTACAGTGCACCTCCGCGAAGACAGGCTAACGCCACCCGGGGGAGGGCCATTCTGACTATATCTCCTAACCCCGCAGGAAGAATTAAAGTTACCATCAGTGCCAGACTCCTTATGGTCCCGCGGGCAACATGACATTGGGCTAATAAGAACAGCAGGACAGGTTAAAATAACTCCAAAATCCAACTTTAGACCTCACAAGCGTCAGTACCGTTAAGTAAAAAGGCAGAAGAAGGCATTCTACCAGTGATCACGGCTCTATTACAAGCTGGGGTTTTAATTCCATGCACAGATTCACCGTGTAACAGACCCTTGTTCCCAGTAAGGAAACCGGATGGGACCTGGAGAATGGTACAGGATCTGCAGGCTGTGAATGCTGCTGTGGTACCAAGGGCTCCTATGGTCCCAGATCCATCTGTTTTGTTAAATGATATCCTTCCCACAGATAAGTATTTTTCTGTCATTGATATCAGTAACACATTTTTTTCCATCCCTCTACAGGAAGCTAGTAGGTTTTGGTTCGTTTTTACGTTCATGAGCAAGCGGTACACCTACACAAGACTGCCGCAGGGATATTGTGAGAGCCCTACGATCTTTTCGCAAGAAATGTCAACAAACCTGGCACAGTTTCAACCGGAGCATGGCTGTCATCTACTACTATACGTGGACGACATCTTACTGGCCGCACCCACGGAGGCTGTCTGTGAGTCTGAAACTATTCGGTTATTGCATTTCTTGGCAAAAGAGGGACATAAGGTAAACAAATCTAAATTACAATTTTGTAAAACTGAAGTACGATATCTAGGCTATACCATTTCAAATGCTGGTAGACAACTAGATAACTGTAGAAAAGAAGCTATTTTACAGGCACCAATGCCCAGTACGAAAAAAGAAATGATGTCATTTTTAGGAATAACTAACTTTTGTCGTAGTTGGATTCCCAATTATGCAGAGGAAGTGAGTTCACTTTCAAAACTTATTTTTACACTTCCCATGGCAGCACATGATGCGCTGAAATGGACAGATAAGGCAATACAGGCATTTACTAGGGTAAAGCAACTGATAGCAGGATCTGCAACACTTAGCTTCCCTGACTATACGAAACCTTTTGTTCAGACAGTAGATTGTAAGCAGGGCTTTATGACATCGGTTCTGTTGCAAACTTACGGGGATAAGTTGAGACCATTAGCTTTTTATTCCAGTAAACTGGACACAGTGGCACGATCGTTGCCACACTGTGTACAAGCAGTAGTCGCAGCTGCACTGGCCGTGCAGGCGTCTGCAACCCTAGTTTTGTTTCATGACCTCACCTTACGAGTACCGCACTCTGTCGCGGTAATACTTCTACAGGATAAAGTTACTTTTCTCTCTCCTAGCAGACATTTGTCCTGCATGACAACGTTACTATCACAACCACACATGACCATTGAGCGATGCACCACTCTTAATCCAGCCACGCTGTTACCTACAGCTGATGACGGTGCCCCTCACGTATGTTTAGACTTAATACACTCTAATGTCTTACCAAGACCAGACCTTAAGGATCAGCCTTTGGCAAATTCAGATTGGACCCTGTTCGTAGATGGGTCAGCACGTAAGAATGAGGCAGGTATTACACAAGTGGGTTATGCAGTCACAACTGAGACTAAGGTACTAGAGGCAAAACCTCTCCCCAGGAACCTGTCCGCACAAGCGGCTGAATTGATTGCCTTGACCAGAGCATGTACCATTTCCAAGGATAAGGCAGTTACTATCTACACAGATAGTCAGTATGCTTTTCCCACGGTCCATGTCTTTGCACAGCAATGGAAAAATAGGGGAATGGTTACGGCCTCAGGAAAGGAAATAACCCACAAGGATTTAATCCTTAGCCTCTTACAAGCTGTCCAACTGCCATGGGGATTGGCCATCTGTAAGTGCGCAGCACACACAAATGCCAAGGATCCAGTATCACTTGGAAATGCACTAGCTGAGAAAACTGCAAAAAGTGTAGCCTTAACCTCTACTTTTGCACTCGAGACCACACAGAAGGAACTTCATCCTACAGATAAATTTGATCTACAAACTTTGCAAGTAATGCAGGAACTTAGTACAGTTCAGGAAAAACAGCGATGGGTTAAATATGGGGCTATTCAGAAGCAAGGAGTTTTTGTAGGTCCAAATGATAATAATGTCTTGCCAACAAAACTTTTTAGGTATGCCTCATTAGTGACGCATGGCCCATCTCATCTGGGCCCTGCTGCTATGGTTCAAATGACCCAGCAAATTTTCTGGACCAAGGGCTTTATAGCATATGCTAAACGATTTTGTTTATCGTGCCTGCTTTGTGCACGATACCATGGTGGTGGGGTACGAATCACTCCAGCAGCTTTCCCGCTGCCTCCGTATCCATTTCACACAATCCGTATGGATTTTATTGAACTAACCCATGTTCAACAAAAGCGATTTGTATTAGTCATTATTGATGCTTTTACAAAATGGGTTGAAGCTTTTCCAGTAACACATCCAGATGCCCTGTCAGTAGCCAAGGCCCTTACGAATAATATTATCCCTCATTTTGGGCTACCCACACGCATCTATTCTGATAACGGCACACATTTTGTAAACCAAGTTATTCAAAAGCTGGCTGCCGTTTTTCAGATTGACTTAAAACATCACTGTGCCTACCACCCACAGTCAGCAGGGTTGGTTGAACGCCATAATGGCATTCTCAAAGGCAAGTTGCGTAAACTCATGGCCGAGACACATCAGTCTTGGATAAACTGCTTACCTCTGGCACTTCTGTCCATGCGTACCACTCCCACTTCAAAAGGGGTCACACCATTTGAACTACTATATGGGAGACCTTATTACGTCCCGCAGTGGCAAGGTCTTTTGCCTGCGGAACGTGAGGGGGGTGAAGAGATAGCAGATTACATGAGAAAAATGCTGACAAAAACTAACACTTCTCTAACGAATGATTATTTTTCAGATCAGAAGAACAACAGGATCCTGGAAGTGAAGGCTGGTGAGTGGGTGTGGATTAAAATTGTTAAAAGAAAGACGTGGGCCTCTCCGAAGTGGGAAGGTCCATACCAGGTTTTGATTTCGACACCCACAGCAGTTCGAATAAAGGAGCTAACATCTTGCATCCACCTGACACATTGCAAGATTGTCAGGAAATTTGAGTTGGAAAAGAATTTGAGTTCCCCTGAGGAACGCTGATTAGTAGTAATCCTGTTTTTGTATGAACTTTTCTGACTGTTGTAGCAATGCAGGAAAATACTGGAAGGGAGCAGCCTTTCCCACAAAGGCATTGTAAAATAATTTTGTTATTAGTGATTGTAAGTGTTTTTCTGTTGTGGCCATTTTTATTTTGACACGAAACTAGCCAAACAAAGAGAGATGAAAATACAGTTTGGCATCCACCTTTTAACACGTATCAGGCTATTAAATATGCATATGCTTTGTCTTTTAATGTTTCAAATTGTTGGGTATGCACAGCTATCCCTACTGTACATGGTGGTTTGATGTTAGGTACAGTCCCTTTGGGGGCAAATGATACTTGGACTAATTTACTGTTTGAAACTTCAAGCATAGCCTTAAAGGACAAAATAGCATTACCCCTCATGGGTCGTCAGAATGGAACTGTATGTTTCCAAAGGTCTGGAAAAATTGAGGTTGGATGGAGTCAATGTAATGTAACCATAATTCATAACTGTACAATAGATGGGCACTGTACAATGAGTTTCAAGCCTATAAGAGTGTTTATTAATAGTACAGGGCTTATTAATGTCACAAGTTTTTTTGAAAAAATGTTATCTGTATATGATCTTTTGTTTAAAGGGATACAAGACAAAGGAAATCATTCTATTCCAGTAAATATCACTCTTAAAGTGAATGACTGTTATTTTGTCTATGGTAAAAAGGCATACAAATGGTTACCAAGGAATTGGTCAGGCAGTTGTTTTTTGGGTTATTTGGCACCAGCTATAAGACATTCATTTTCTTTTCCCCAAGGTAAAATACGAAATGTACGTGCTGTGAATAAACCTGTTAATCCCGTAGATAACATTGATGCATCCTGGATCTATCATCACGATTTGGCCCACAGTAGCAGCAAGGGACTGTCACACATGGACTTGGGCGATGATGTCATTTCTTGGGCTGGTATTCTTCCAGCTTATGGGACAGTAAAATCTATTTGGGAGCTCAGAAAACTGTCAAAACTGTTAGAAACTTTGAGCAATGCAACTTTTTCTGCGCTAGAGTTGGTGACGGATGAGCTAACTGCAATGAGGACTGTTGTGTTGCAGAATCGGATGGCGCTCGATTTCACCCTAGCGGTGAAAGGAGGTACTTGCGCTCTTATCCAGGAGGAGTGTTGTTCTTTTATTCCTGATAATGAGCACGATATAGACAGTCATTTGGAGATCTTACAACAAGTTTCTGAACTTACAAAACCAGGACAGAATCCATTGACTGACTTTTTCCAGAATTGGTTTGGAAATTGGGGAACAGTATTTATGAATGTCTTAATTGCTGTATGTGTTGGTGCCATTATATTCCTACTGTTGGGTTGTTGTTGCATTCCTTGCATCCGAATGATAATATCAAGTGTATTGTCTGCCAATGCAACTAAAGCTTATTATTCTGAATATACAGAAAATGAATCGTGTTAAAACCTGTATGGATAAAATGTATTACTGGGGATACAAAGTGTTGTGAGGGGGAAATGTAGTAAGAATCTTTGTGTTCAACATCTTTGTATCCTGTATAGGAAGGGTTAAAATGTGAAACTGCATTGCGTGCAAAGAAATAAGCTAAAATGAGTTGTTTTTCTTGTAAGGAATTTGCTGACCAGAAAGGAATGCACAGATGCTACTTTGGTCCAGGCACAGGCCTATCTTGGGACTGACCTCTGACCAAGGAGGAGTGCATGGATGTTACCTTGATGTAGGCACCAACTTATCTTGTGTTTGACTTTTTAGCATCTAAGGCTCCAGTGAGTGAATTTATAGCCTTGACTGAAATTCCTTGTCTGGTAACCAGCTGCTGTGTATGCACAAAAGAGGGTATAAAAACCCATGTAAAGTGTGTAGAAATTAGACTGCTGACAACCAAGAACTTTGTGGCAGGTCTCCATGCATGTAAAATAAACTCTTTTTTGGCCTACCTTTTTTGCTGCGTGATTCTTCCAGTATATGTTAAGAGTATTAAAATCTTTTGACAGCAACCCTCAAACACTAGACATCACACAGATTGTGCTCATAGAGGGCCAATCTTTTCTCTAGAAAATGATTGACTGCTTTGAATCAGTCTGCAGAGCTGTTGAAGAGAGAGTAAGGCAGCCCACACAGCCTATGTGGACCTTGCCAAGCCCTTCACCACCATCCCCCAGTCTGGAAACATAGATTAACATACTAAGCCATACATAAATCCCTATGCCACTCGATAGTTTGCCACATGGCTTACTGACAGAATCCAGACTGTAGAAGTAGCTGACTCTAACTCCAGCTGCAGTCATGTGACAAGTGGCGTACCTCAGGGCTCAGTCCTGGGACCACTGTTGTTCGGCATCTACATCTCTGAAGTACAGGCCAACAGTATGGGACTCTGGCTAACAAAGTTAACAGATAACTGCAAACTGGTAGTCATTATGAGCCTGACTGTACTTCATGATATGTTATTGATACCGGCCTAACATCATACAGGTGGGACAAAGTACTGTTAACATCTTGTGCCCTTGACATGTAAGATCCTAGTTATGGGATCTGCAACAGTTGGTTGTGTATTGCAGGGTAGATGTGTTCAGCTGTGGGGGGGGATACCTATTCATGCAAGATGTATGTTGTTTGTGCCTCTTAACCCCATTAACGGTGCATGTGGACATATATGTTTTCGTTATGTTCCCAATTTATCTACAGATGTGTGTCCATATATATCTATATAGATATATATATCTGCATACATTTATATATATTGCTGTATATATGTACACATATGGATGTAGACATATATATCTATAGATGTATGCATATGTATGTATATATGTTTATATATATATATATATATATATATATATATATATATATATATATATATATATGTATATATATATATATATATATATCTACATATATGATATATCCATTTAAATATTAATATATTATTAAAGGTGTGTGTATATATATATATACACATATTTATATATATATATATATATATATATATATATATATATATATATATATACACACACACACATACATCTACACGTTGAAATGGATCTAAGAATTATGCACAAATGTGCAAAGTCCCGAATCCATAATCACTGAACATATATTAACAAAAGTGCTTTCACCAAAAAAGCGCTTTCATTAATATATGTTAAAAAAAAGAAAGAAATCTACGTTTATGCATGGGGCTTCGCCCCCCTGCACCCCCCACTTTAATATTCTCACTCTGAGACCACACTACAGTGAGGAAAAGGGAATGTTCCCTTATCCACACCATAGTGCGGTCTTGCAAACAGGCATACTTACGTGAAATTGCTTCTTCGGTGAAAAGCACTTTCGCGCAAGTATGCCAAACAGAAATTAGTTTAGGTGATTTTGTCTTCAAGGATCTGTATGGATCCCATTGAAATACATTCCCTGTACTGTTGAATGACTGCTGGATGATATGTCTGTGAAAACATCTGATTTATGCATATCTGTCATGGCTTAGTAGTAAATCACTTTGTCTATGGTGTGCAGGGTCCTGGGTTCGAGACTTGCAGAGGCTGTTTATTTTGTTGTTGGGCAGAACAAGAACAATTGGATATAGAGTGGTTAAGTCACTTTTGAGCAGTCGTAAGCGGGTTTGCATGGGTTTGCGTGATGGTAAGCACTGCTAACTTCCGGTAACCTTTTCTTACACTCAGTTAGCTTCTGAATTGCTTAACCTGTATAGGCAGTGCTTACCTTCCTGCAACAAAGCTTAAACCTGCCTACTGCTGCTTAAAAGTGCTTACTCCAGCTTACCCCCGCGCTAATTCCTTTCAAAGCAAAGAAAAAGGGGTTGATAGGAAAGTGGTGAAAAAGGGGCACAAAAAGGGAAAGACAGTAGGGAAAATAGCCAGGAATGTGCAGGAAGGGTGTAGGAAAGGTCAGTAGATGCCCATTTCTTCTACAGCAACAGCTGCGCATATACACTGAATTTGGAGGTAGATTTGGACACTCAACCCCCTGGGAGGGGGTGAGGACAACAATAAGTCATTGTGATGCCAATTAGACCGGATTACATCTGTCCAGTGGACATGTGTGCGGAATGGACAGCTATGTATGGGTGAAACATATTTGTGGGAACAGATTGCCCCTTTTATTTTTCTTTCAGGTGTGAGTGGGATGTTGGGGAGGGGTAGTAAGTACATTTGGGGAAGTAGGTTTGGTAGGTTAACAGACAAGACAAACAAGACACATACAGTGGCGGTATATGACACATGTGGGGGTAAACACCTTTGACGTGGAGGGGTGTTTGGATGTCGCAAGCCCATGAGCCCCCAAATGGAAACACTGGGACTGAGGTCCCCATCCATGAGCAGTCACCACTGCACCTTCAGGGCCCTGGAGGTTGCTGAGCTGTGGGCTGGGTTGGAGGGGCAGGCTTACCCTCTAATTGCCCCATGCAGCCCTCTAGCTTGTATAGCTGGTCTCCAAACACCTTGCTGAGGTCACTACATAACATGGGCCAGACTTGACTGCGGGTGACAGGGTTATATCCATCCACACTCACAGGGGTGGGCCGATTCCCATCCCCTGCGGTGGTTCCACCCGAAGGTGGTACAAGCCCAACGGATGAAGAGGTCCCAGGCTGTGCCACACACATGCTGGTGCCCTTTGCCATAGCCAGCTGAGGTGGGACCGGTGCTTCTGCTGGGACCAGCCTTCCCATACGGGCTATGGTGTTGCAGTTGTCACACAGATATGGGTTAGTAATACTCAACAGCATTCACGAGTTGTTATGGCAGCATACATACATATTCCCATTGACCCAGGACACCAGTGTTTGAACAGTTGCAGATCAAGCAGGACACATGTATATATAATGCTTGACATATGTACAAAGGGTGACAGAGTTGTGGTTGGAGCTATGAACAGTGGACTAATATTGGCATGTTGCGGTGATAACCTCAGACATTTATTGTAGTACCAGGGTTATTTGTGACGTATGTCCAATGAGGGATATGAAGTCAGTAACTCTCATGGCTGTCACCATGTACTGACTGCATTACTCACACTATGCTTCAGCGGTTCTCAGATAGGTATTCTGTGAGTGACACAAGAAACTAAGGGTTCCACAAACTGCCCAGTTTGTAGATGATTCTACAGATGGGTGTTTCATCACAAACATAGCACTGCCATGAGAGTTATTTCAACATGCTGATTAGCCATAACCACACACACCCTGTTAAACAGACATTACTGTAAATGAAGAATAGCAACACTTACATTTTGTAGTCATGTCTGGCACATCTCTCTCCTGTCTGATGGCCTTTTTCCACAGTGTATGTTGATTCAGGTAAATCCCAAAGCCATCTGTTGTGATATTTGCCACTCACCAGATGTAGGTACTGCTCACAGTGAATGTTACGACCCAACATCAACATGATGGACCTATATATTGTAGTGTGTTTCCATGCAAGTGGCTATGGGAATGTTAACAAAGCTGTTCCACATGCAATCAGCTAGAGGAAGGCTGCAATTGGTGAAGAGGCCATCAGCTGATCATGACCATCACTTACAAAACACAAGCTGCTGCCTGAGCAAAGCAGATGTACATCTCCACATCCACCAGAGAGGGTGTGATAGGGACAGACAGAGACAAAGTATGTCAGGAAAGGGGTTGGTGAGTAAAAACTAAGCATGTTTGTGTCACACACCTACCAGTACAGGGTTTCAAACACCTAACTGACTATGCATAGCTATCACACATGTATGCAGTTATTGCATGCGCCACATAGCTTACATGTTGGTAAGCTGTCCAGATGTATATGTATGTGCTGGTGAGTGACATCTGCAACACTGATATAGTTGCAATACAGTAGGTGTAGCACACGTGCCTGTCCACATGAACAGGTGTCAGCGTCAACACAGCCACACTCTGTAAGGGGCTCATACACATTGCCACACTTGGAAGGGTAATGAATACACTTCCTAACCTGATAGTTTACCACAATACAGTAATTCATAGGTATCAAATGACCCACAGGGGCTATCCTGAGGTTCTATGGGCAATGGGTATATGAAGGTGTCTGACATTAGTGAGTATGCTTTAGTATGCCAATGGGAGTGATACTGGGTGTGAATGTGGTTGGAAGCATCATACACCACACACACACAGACACAGGGTGCCAGTACTGACGTGCATGTGTGCATTGCTTTATGTGTGTGTAGTGGTTGGTTGTGTCAGAGGGCCGTACAAGGCTAGGTGAAGGGGATACCTTGGCATGAGGCCACATGTGAAAGGTCTGCATTATGGCTAAGGAGTATAGTGTCTGGAATGACCCAAACAGGTGGGTCTTGTATTCACCATTCAGTCACCTGGGTTACTATTGTGTGTGGCCAGTGCTGTGCAATGCTTGCCATGTATGTGTTCCTTAGTCCATGCCATGAAGTGTGTCTGGGATGTGCACACATCCCACATTCATGTACAGTGGCATGTGGAAGTGTACCTGGGCTGTATGGCCCATGTTGTGTACACAGATTGTTATCGTAAGATGTGCCAGTCCTGGCCTCATGTGGCGGGGCTAGTTTATGGACAGCAGGTTGACCCTCCACCTACATTGATAGCATGATACAGGTAAACCCTGGTGTCAGTGACATCTGGCCATACAGGGCATGTGTGCAAGGCATGGTATGTCCTTTGTGGATCACATTTGATGGTACCACAGTTGTTGCAGGCATCCAGTGGGAAACATAGTGAAGGCGCATTGTTTGCAATTATGTGCCTATTGTACTGATGCACAGGGTGCCATGCTCTCTGTAGTCCAGTGCAATCACACAATTATTACTATCTGTGAACAATATGCAGGGTACTACCAACATAGCAGTTGTTGCCTAGGCACGTGTGTTTTATGAGACATGGGTTCAGAGTGTTCTCTGGTTACTACTAGGGTTGCTTACTTTGTTCACAAGGCCTTGATATCACATCTAGGAGTATGGATTAGCACCCCAGCCTCTCAGCTGATTGACATCTGTTATCCTTGTAAGGTGGATATTGTGACATACATAGGGCCTCCATATAGAAAAAGTGCAAAACCCACTCTTCAATGAGTCCAATGTTTGCACACTCACAGCCACTTCCACACAGGATAAGAATGACAAACGTGCGCGCGCACACACACACACACACACACACACACACACACACACACACACACACACACACACACACACACACACACACACACTCTTTCCATGTCTGGGAACAGAATACCTACCTAACTAGTTTATCACACTACAGCAGTACGCAGTTATAGCAAGTGCCACAAACATTACTTGGCTAATCTTTCCCCAAAAGTGTATTTCACAGTTGATGACATCAGAACACTTGCCAAAGTGGGGCACTGTAGGTTGTAGTCTCTGTGAATGGACTCAAAAGCATTGCTCCCTATACTGATAAAGGGGCACACATGCAAACATCCACACTTTCCATGTCTGGGACTAGAACTCCTACCTAACTAGTTTATTGCACTACAGCACTAGGCAGTTATAGCAAATGCCATGGAGATGACTGGGCTATAGCTCTCCCAAAGGTGTATTTCATATTGGATCACCTCAGTAGGCTTGTTATTGTAGTGCTATGGGGAGGGTAGTGTGTGTGTGCATGGGCCACTAGAGGTTGACACGCCACATGCAGGCACACACAGGGTCATATTTCACAGGTGTGTGTATACAGCTGCTAGTTGACTACTTCCTTGTACAGTCATGTTGCACAGCTGGCATGTGCACCACATAGTCTGTAATGCTGACAGATACTGGTGGCTAGTATCTCCAGTGAGTGACATCTGCACCTCCTGTGTTTGGGGCCCTTTGGCTGTGTGCTGTCCACACATCTATGTCCATCTACCTTTGGCTTATTATAGTGTGTTGTCCTTACATATATATCTGTACACCTATCCACTGTGTGTGCAAGGCATGAGTGGTGCATACTGACAAGTGTCTGCACTAACAACTGCAACTGCCAGATATATCTGGTCCACTGGTGTTTGCAGACATGGCCTTCATGTGTTTAAGTGTGTGAGCATGCCCAGTATGACCTGTCAGTATGTTGTTGCCTGACATTGTCTTCATTTCTCTAAGAGTGTGAGCATGCCCAGTATGGCCATCTGTATTGTTTGTGTGGATCAAGTCCAGGTAGTTTGTACTGCAGTGCTGACCTTTGTGTTGTACACCAACAGGTAGCATGCTGTCTCTGCAGAGTATCCATCGATAAATTGGCATTGACTGTGACTACATTTCTGCATAGTTGGGGGGGGAGACACCTGACTGTTTCTACATTTCTACACAGGATTGGGGGCACACCTGAGTGTTACTATATTTCTATGTAGGATGGGGGGCACACCTGACTATTTCTACATTTCTAGACAGGATTTGGGGAGCACACCTGACTGTCAGTATATATCTACGTTGGAGGCGGGCACACCTGACTATTTCTATGTTTCTGCACAGGATTGGGAGGCACACCTGACTGTTACTATATGTCTACGTGTGGGGGGCACACCTGACACTTGTACACATTTGCTAGGACTGTACTGGTATGTAGGGTACTCCATTCCAGTCTGTATTCTTACCTATCGTGCTGGCTAGAGGCATACCAGTGTACTACAGAGCTTAGCTTTTAATTACCTACATATTACTTTCTGACTACCTAGCCTTCACAACTGACATCCCACTGCCTGGCCTGCTGTAGTCTGTCTTTGTAGGCCGGTGGGGAGGTTACCCATAGGCCTCATTCAGAGGCCATAGTACAGCATTTGTTTGTGTTTGTCTACACCTGTCCTGCTGGTTGTGACTGTTGTTGGGTATGTGACTCCCCCTGACTGGCATGTGTGAGTCTCTTGTCTTGTGGGTGTCCGAGTATTGATGGGGGTGCTGCAGGGCTGCCTATGTTGAATGCACATAGTACACTCCTTACACATGGTTAGGCACAGGTAGTGTAATCTTTGAGATCCCTTTTATTGTATGTGAGAGTCAGAGAGAGGTGTTATTCCCTGAGTCCCTCCCTTGTCAGTGTATGTGCTATGCGTTGCCTCTTTGCCAAGGCCAGAGCATACTGGGCATGCTTCCTTCTGCCTACTGGGGCAGGCTCAGGTTGTTTCTCCTCTGAGTCACACTGTGCCTGTGCAGGCCTTGGCAATGGTGGGGGGCTGTGTGGCCTTGCCCCATGCTGTTCCTGCTGCAGCTGTTTCCACAGAATCATATTGTGTATCATGGCACATACAAGGACGATTTGGGTACATGTAGATGGTGAGTATTGCAAGGCTCCACCGGATGTGTCCAGGAACCAGAACAGTGACTTCAGCATCCCAAACACATGCACTATTATAATTCTTGTTTGTGCGTGTGCCTCATTATGGAGTTCTTGTTTGGGTGTGTGTGTATTTCTGATGAGTGTCATCAGCCACGGCTCCAGTGCGTATCCAGCATCCCCCACTAGGTGACCATGTGGGATGTCCCCATTGGCAAATTTCAGGTACAGCTGTGTCAGGTGCCAGATGTGGGAATTGTGATACCTTCCTGGGCAGCCAGCACACACGTTCATTATTATGCCCTGAGCATCGCACATGAGCTGGCAGTTGATGGAGGGGAAGCCCTTGCAGTTGATGTCGACCCTATCACACTCACTGGGTGGTGCTTTGATGCATATGTGCATGCCGTCTATTGCACTCACCACCACAGGGTATTCCAAGAGATGCATATTGCTGGCCAATGCCTCACAGGTGTTGGGGAAATATACATGTTCACCGACATGTGCTGACATGGCATCCAGGAACTGGTGGAGTATCCTAGATGTTGATGCCTGTGAGATCCCCATCATATCCCCAGTTGGCCTTTGGAAGGTACCTGTAGCTAGTATTCCTAGGCCTACACATACCTTTGTATCCACTGGGATGGGTTCCCCTCTGTTAGTTCTGTGTGTCAGGCGTGGCCGGCACAGCTCAACAATTTGTTGTAGGAGGTCCTTGTCCACCCTAAAGTGCTCCACTATCTCCAGCTCATGTAGTCCTTGGTAGATTACCCTGGGTCAGTATACTCTTCTCTGTCTCTTTACTGTGGGTTGCTTGGCAGCATTCACATCCTCACCACCCTCAGCATCTTCCACAAGTTGTATGATAGCTATTACAGCCCCTAACATTTTGCTGTTGTGTATGTTAAAAGTTCCCAGCTTGTTTACACTGGTGGTGTAGGGTGTGTGAAAAAACAGAGGGGTAGGTGTTTGCATAGTTTATAGTGGTGTTCTGGGCTGGGCTGGTCTGCTGCCTGTGTAATTGGCTACTTCTGATACATTTTAACTGCCAGCTAAGCTAGTACTCCTTGATTACCTTCCTACTGCTGTTTTCCCTTCCCATTGCCTCTCTGTTTAAGCCTGTGTGTGCGCAACACAGAGTACTCAAATGTGCACACTGCTGCTATTTCCTTGTTTAACTTTTTTTTTCTTCCTGTAAAACCCGATGCACGGCACGCACACCCGCTTAGGCAATGTAAAGAGTGCTAGGCAGGTTCAGACACACCCCCTAGCTTAGCTTTGCTAAGATAGGAGCAAACCTGAGCCACAGGGCTCCAGCTATTTACAGTATGCCTGACACCCCCCCCCCCCATGATGTCATCTAACTCCTTGGCTTGCACCCAGCTATTCCTACTTTTACACTGTTGGGACCTGCCTCACATGCTGGGGAAAACTGGAATTCACTATCCTTCCTCTCATTTGCAAAGGATTGCCTGCTAATCCATAGTTACATGTCTTACACTGAGCCTCCCCCCTTAGCAACCACTACTCACTGGCCAGGATGTCTTCGGCCTGCCATTGACTTGCATGGCTGAATACTGATTTTAGTTAGAAAGCTTATTTCAGGTTTAATTGCTTATTTTCCCCCGATCCCGTTTGCGCGCTGCTGTCCTATGCTTAAACAGCCAAGATCGGCAAAAAAAATAAAAGTTTATTTTTATTATTTTTACATTACTTTTCATGCCTGTGGCCATATATTTGGCCTTTAGCATGTCTAACCTTCTAATGCATGCATTTCTATGAGCTGACATGCCTCCGTTTTGCAGTTTGCAGAAATGTACTCAGTTGCTAACCGAGTACATTTCTGCACACTACACTAGTCCTGCACTGATTCATGCCTGCTTCCTGGATCACTAAATCACCTCATTTGCATGTTTTTTACCAGCAAATGAGGTGATTTACATACAGGGGCTCTGTCCTTGCAGGAACAGTACGGGAGCATTTGTGCATGTCCCAGGAGCTTGTTCCTGGATCACTCGGCAGACATATTGCGTGCAGGCACTCCTGCACTGATCCTGCATGCTGTGCTGGGCATAGTGAATCCAGGGGATAATTTACTCATAACACAGAGTTTCTTAATTCATATAAATATTTCAAATATTAAGAATGGTCTAAGCATATCTTCAATATGATAGTTAATATATAAATAAATGTTATGTATAATTAATCCTAATTATTATAAATGAATAATTATTTAATGTTTTTCTATTTGATAGATCCTATATATTAACTATGTTGTGTAGCTTTTTTGTTTGTTTTCTAGTAATTTAACATCTTCTTAAAATGTGTAAGATATTTGTTTAGAAAATTTCAATTTATGTACATAGAAGTAGTAGCAGCAATGTGACTGGCTGTGTTATGGTGTTGTTAGTAAGTAGCTTTTATGAATTTTGTTTCAATCTTAGAATATTTTATTCCATGTTGGAGATTAAAAATGTTTTAATTCTGAAAATTTCACATCATTCTTATTGTGTTTTTCCATAGCAAGTTGTTATTTTGTTAGCATACTGCTTACTGCACTAAATCATTTCATAATAGTTTCTATAGCTAGGATCATAGGACCATATTGGCCCTGAGACCCTTACAAGCCTAGCCAAGAATTTGGTCCATGTTCCAACAAGTCAGCATCCTATGCCACTGTCCAGCAGGAACATAGATGGAATCTCATGTATTCTTCCAATAGATGTCATCATATAAATGCCTTTCATTAAATATAAATGGGTTAAATAACCCCTTAAAGAAAAGTAGTTTAAATAAGTATTTAACTTACGTAAAGCAGACATTGTCTTTCTACAGAAAACTCAATTTCTGACTAAATATTTAAATAGATTGTTGTTAAAAAAGATTATTCAGTTTTAATTGACTCTTAGTTTGATTCAAGAAGAAGAGGTGTTCTTATTATCTGAAAAAAGAAATTATGTCTTCCTAAATGAGTGGATTCCTGTTCTGACAAGAATGGCATGCTGAGGTTGATGGTAATAGAAATTGATAAAAAATATTATTCCCTTATAAATACCTATTGGATCCCTGGGATTGGTTCCAAAACAGTTAAGAAATACTTAGATATTTAACACTATTCTCTAAAAGAGAAATGTTAATAGTTGGTGATTTTAACTGTGTCCTATCAGACAAAGACACTACAAATGGTAAACAAATCATGCTATATTCAGTAGTGAAACATTCAATCATTATATTGTTACAATGTATATGATAAACATATCAGATTTAAAACTAGATGGTTCTTTAAAACTTACTCACTATTCTTTAAGATTTGGAACTCAAACCAATATTGATAAAGTGTTGGTATCCAATGCATTATACTCCAAAATAGAGGAGGAACTACTAGTTTCATGTTCCTTATCTAACCGCAATGCTATTCCATTTAATTTAACTTTAAGTCCAATCATCCAATCAATTTAATTTCTTGCCAAAGGCTTCTGACATGTATAACTAAAATAAAAGGTTTTAACGAATGGTTATTAAAAAAATTCAATTTATAGAATTTAACAATAATGGTGAGGTCACTGATGTCTCATTATGGGTCACATTAAAATCTTTCTTATGTGGTAAAGTAAAGAACTGGTATATTTGTAAAAGAAAGGAATGGGATAAAAAGTTAAATGCTCTCCAAGCTGAAATTGAAAATTCAAATTAAACATTAAACCCAATGATAAAGCTGCAAGCACACAGTTGAAAAATTGAAATCAAAAATACCTGGAATTCTTACATTATAAGATTTCCATTAAGCTGGAAAAAAATAAATTACAGACATATTCAATATACCTTAAGAGCCTTCATAGAATAGTTATTAGATCAAAAAACATAAAAAATAAACCACATCAAGGAAGTTGTTTATAAAGAAGGGAATAATTTCAAAAAAGGAATACTCTGTAGGGGTGAAGTGCCTCCACACAAAAACACAAATATCCAAATAAAAAGAATGAAAGGCACACCACGACAATCGAAGCAAACCTCCAAAATTCAAAAAATTTTGAATAAAATCTTTTGAATTTTGGAGGTTTGCTTCGATTGTCGTGGTGTGCCTTTCATTCTTTTTCTTTGGAAAAAAGGGAATAAGACTATTAAAGCTATGGATCTGAAAGATAGAGTCAAATGATTTAGCAAATATTATGAAGAAATAAATAAAACAAAGCCAAACCTGAGTAACAGCAATGTATAGGAGAGTTTTAAAATAAAATATACATAATAAACTATAAAAACAATAAATGAAAACTGGTAAGTCTTTTTCATTTAAGGAGTTAAAAGACCAAATTAAAAATATTAAAACTAATAAAGCACCATGTATGGATAGGATAATTCCTGAGCTATATAAATATTTACCTGATGACATTTTACCAATTTTATTAAATGCTTTTGAAGAAGTTAAGAGTACATCTAATATTCTCCCATCATGAAGATATTCTCTTGTTATACCCATTTTAAAATCAGATAAGGGCCCTCTTCTATGTTCTTACAGACCTATATCACATTTAAATGTAGACTACAAGATTTTCATGTCTATAGTAGCAAAAAGATTAAATCAAATGCTCATTAGTTTAGTAAATGAAGATCAGAATGGGTTTATAGTTCATAGGAAAGTTCAATATAATATAGTAAGACTCTTTTCTTTGATATGGTAAACAAAAGTAAAAAGCATTATCCATAATAAGCTTAGATAAAGATAAAGCTTTTGACTCTGTGAATTGGACATACTTGTTCAGAATACTAAATGAATATAAGGGAATATTTAGGGGTTGGGAGGGTGGCCAAATGGTTAAGATGTTTGCCTTACAAACACAAGGTGTACGATTTGAGTCTCACAAGGGATAATTGGCTAGGCTTAAAATGACTTGCAAGAGCAGTTAGCCTAGTACAAACCTATGAACCTATAACTTTTAAAATGATTTCATAAAGTTCATTAAAAAGTTTTATAACTCAATTTCTTTTGTCAGAATATGTTCCTTTATATCTTGCCCCATTGATATCTAAAAAAAGGTATCAAGCAGAGATGCCCTTTATCCCCTTTTCTGTTTGCACTTTTTATAGAACTGTTTGCTAATTATATAAGATTTAACATAAACATTAAATGTTTTAAAATAAATGAAATTTTTTCTTTTAAAATTCAACTTTTGCTGAAAGCATTTTGCTCACTAGTGGTAATACTAAATTCTTGTTGGATTGTATAGTTAGCTATATGGACTATTTTGAAAAGATTTCAGGTCTGAAATTTAATCACAATAAAACAAAAACCTTGTTTACAGAGAAAGTGATAACCACTAAGTTAAACTCTTACAAAGAACTTGGCTAGGACAATTTACAGTTAAATACTTAGGAATTGCTATTAAAACTTATAATAAAAAATCAATTTTAGTTAACTACCAAAACCTAATTGAGGCAATATCCAAATCAACAGACAATTTAAATAAATTATGTTTCACATTTGAGGATAGACTTACATTGATTAAAATCATACTTTTACCAAAAATCACATTCTTTAGTCAGTCATTAATTATTTCCACTTCTAAAAATCTAAAAAAAACTCTATTTTACTAAAGTTCTTATTGTATCCCAAAAAAGTGAGAATCTCCTTAGACTAGCATATATAATGTTTTGAGGAGGGAGGCATTGGTTTCCCCAGTATTGACTTATATTCTAAATCTGTAATTATTAAAGCAGTACTCCAGTGACTCGACTCCCCTTATGCTTCCTGTTGGAAAACAATACATGAAAATATACTAATAGATAATAACAAATCTATAATAGAAACATATGCAAATTTGGACATCAGAACCTTTTTGGGTTTTAAAAGGCTATATATTAAATGTAAAAATAGGTTTACTGTCTACCATTTTATAAACCAATTCTATTCATATTCAATAGATTCATGAATTCAAATTATCTAATCAAAGATCTACTAATATTATTTCCTATAACTTTCACAAATGGATGCTTAATACATTTTAATACAAGGAAAATGTTTGACTTAAAGAATACTAATTTAATTTATTGGCATCAATTTTTGAATGGGAATAAAATACACTAAGCTGATTATCTGATTGCTAGATACAGTCTGGTTAGATATAAAAACATGTAAGGAATATATTCAAGACAAAATTGAAATAGCATTAGACATGCAAACTAAAACTATTCCAAAAATCCTTGACTTCTTTTCTAATATAAATAACAATCCATCTAAAGGTATGTTATGCTTGTTAATCTTATATAAGATTATTAGAATTGAATTCATTCTGCCTGAATTGTCAAACTGGAATTGCTCGACAAAAATAAATAAAGAAGAATTTTCTGAGAAAAGTAAGAAACTATCCTTAAAATCTGAAGGATCTGCAATGTCCTGTCTATACTGTAAGATTTATACATCGAATGTTGTACACAGAGTTGTTTTAACACCCAACAAAATTGCTGTTATATATAAATCAGAAATATAAAATGCTAGAGATGCAATGAAGCCCTTGATGAAGATTGGGTTCATATGATCATAGAATGCAACATATTGTCATCTTTCTGGACTGATTTTAGAAACTTTTGCCAAGCACTATGGTCAGATAATTGTACTGTTATTACAGATTCATTGATTTTATTCACTGCCTCAATCCCAGACATCATTTCAGTATTGCAAATACCTCTTCTTTGGTCTGTCCTAGCTATTGCTAGGAAAGTTATAACTAAAAACTGGAAATGCAAAACTACTCTCCCTTTTACCAATGAATTTATCTGTCTAGCCAAATCTGTTTGTAAGATGAATTATTGACCATAAAAATGACAACTAGAAATGGAACTCATCAATACATAGCCTGGCAGAAATTTAATGATCTATTACAAAAGTACTAATGGTTTTGTGCATGTAATTCTTGTTATGGACTATTGTATAACATGTCATTTTATTTGCAAGCGTTCTTCTGCCCTCTTTCCTAAGCTCTCCAAAGCCTTCAACATGGTCAGCCACCAACTACTCATACATAAGCTTAAATCTATTCCCCTAGATGTCCAGGTGTCCAACTGTTCAAATCTTATCGGAGTGGTAGACAACAGGCTGTACTATGGCAAAACAAACTATCTTCCCTTCTACCTATCACCCTTGGGGTCCCTCAGGGCTCTATATTAGGACTCCTATTATTTTCTATCTTTATTAATGATCTATACACAGTCATCTCAACAGCCACCTGCATTCAATATGTGGATGACACCACTTTGATTTGCTCTGCCACCTCCCCTTTAAGTCTGCAGACTCTATCCCAAAATGTTTTAATACTGTCTAAAATTGGCTCTGTAATTGATGTCTCCTATTAAATCCTAACAAAATAAAACTATGGCTTTTCTCCCCCACTGGTAAAGCCTCTGGTCCGACCTTTATGATAAAATCTAACAATGGCACTGTCATTGTCCCAGATCCCTGTACCAAACTCTTAGGTATAACAGTTGATAATAACCTCAAGTTTGATATGCATATTAATCAAACTATTAAAAAAGTCAATAAAAAACTTGGCTCACTATACAAGATCAAACCTTTCCTCACACCACTAGCTAAAACAGTAATTGCCCGTACACCTCTACTTTCCACCCTCCTTTATGCATCCTTTCTCTGAACAAACTTGAGTAAGTCTGATCATAATAAACGCTTTAGCTGTTTTAATCATATTGCTAGATTTGTCACTGGAGCAGCATACATAACACACCACTGTCTGAACCTAAAGAATCTAGGGTGGCTAGAATTGCCTATCCAGCTTCAGTACAATCAGCTAATAGTAGCACATACAATTCTCTACCAACCTGAAAACACACCCGTACTTACAAAAATTATCACTCCTTACAGCAACTTCAAGACACTTCACTCATCCAACAAATTACTAGTCCAAATCCTCAAAAGCAACAACTTCTCTGGAGACTATACGCCAACTCTGTTGGCAAATTATGGAACTCACTTCCTGTTGAGCTTACCTCAGAACTCATTCTAACCCAATTCAAATAAAATCTAAAACAGTACTTTAAAAGGCAATGGCTGAATCTTTGCTCTAGTCCCGACTAACTCTGGCAATATAAACATGTGTTAAAGAGGTCTTTTGGCCACCCCTACATTGCTTCCTAATTGTTACTCTATAACAAAACAGATTTATATATAACAGAATGAATAACCTTTATACTATGTATTGTATTTGTAACAGTGCTTTAACTTGTTTAATGTAACAGTTTTTCTGTATGTATGCATGGAGCTTTTCTCCCTGGCCCTCCGCTGAAAATGGACAGGTATCCAGTCGGACTATCCTGTTCAACAAATGTAAAATAAATAAATAAATAAATAAATAAATAAATATTTTGTTACAAATTGTTGAATTATTGTTGGAATATGTAAAATCAAATAAAAACTAAAAAAAAAAAGAAATAACATTTAATGATTTATTAAGCACTATTTGCATGAGATGTTTAATATAAAGCAGACTGTCATTTTTTAAAGGAGACATAGCATATAAACTTGCATTAAAAAATGACAGCTATGTGTGATCCAGGTTTAACCTGTAAAAGTCTGAATGTTGCTGTAATTATTTGATATCATTCCAATAATAACTTTTATATATGTAAGAAACTATATTTTTATACTGTGTTTATAACATAACTTTCCTGTGTGCTATTGCATGTCAAATATGCTATCAGCAACAAGCATTCAGATCTATGTAATAACTGATGGTGGTTCAGATTTCAATTCACTGTCTTTTGCTTATCTAATCTGTATTCTTTGACATCTTAGCATATGATCTAAAATGTTATGATTATTTACTTTTAGACATGAAGAAGTAACCTAGAGGGTTCCTAGAATTTTCAGAAGTTCTGCAACAACAAAAAAGTGCTCATAACTCTAAGTTGTTTCAAGCTGGTTTTCATGGTAAGGGCTTAAAATGAACAATCACTCAGTTGCAATTCACACAAAATCACACACAAGTGAATCCAAACCACCTCCACACCACAAACCAAGCCCCCAAACCCTTCCAAACCACCAAAAATCAACAACAAAAAAATCTCATAAGTATCCCAGCCACCAATAAGCCATTGCACTCAAAGAAATAACATTTAATGATTGAGCAAGCACTATTTGTATGAGATGTTTAATAAAAAGCAAAATGTCATTTTTTTTAAAGGAGACATAGCATGCAAACTTGCACTGATAGTTATGTGTGATCCAGGTTTAACTTGTAAAAGTGTGAGTGTTATAAATATTTTATGTCATTAAAATACTAGCTTTTATATATGTAAAATATGTTTCATACTTTTCTATAATATAACGTGTCTTTCCTAGGTGCTATTGCATGTCAAGTAAACTATCAGCAGCACAGTACTGGACCATTTTAAGAGCCCAGAATGTAACTTAACATGCCTTTTAGTGCATTTGTTGCATCTTGTATTATATTTAATAGTACATTACTCTACTATGCCAAAATATCAAAAAGTGTGCCACCTAACGTAAGTTTCAACATAATAATGATTAAATCTTAATAAGATGAATAGTTTAACATTTTTGAAAATATGTGGCTAAAAGAATCAAACTCTTTTTAAAAAGGGAACTAGTAACCATTTGAAGTAGGGAAAGTAAGAAATACATGATTTACCCTGTAAAAAGTAATATGCAGCACCTGTTCATAAGTATTCAAGCATTTACTTAAATTAATAAGAATTTATAACCATGAAATACATTGATTTTCATTTGTCTTTCAGTTTTTTACTGTTTTTGTCTTTTAATAACCAACCATCTCTTGTTGCATTTCTCTTCAAAGAAGTTGATAGATTGCAGTCCTTTTCTTCTGTTTTTTCTAGGATTTTATTTTTCTGTATAAAGTCCATTGCATCTTCCAGTGCATTACAAATCTTCTTTCCTTCTGGAAGGTGAATCATTATTTTCTGGAAACAAGATTTGTGATTTAATATTGTTTTTCTGTAGGCTTTTATGAAGTGGCACACCTGCTTTTAACTAGGGCATCACCAATGTAGAATAGTCATTGTCAGATTGTATAGTATTTTCTTTAATTTTAACTGGATAATAACTCCATGCATCTTTTAAGATTAAATCCTTATCTTGACTTGAGAAAAATCTTAAGATCACTGACCTTGGTGGAGGTGTTGTTTTTTAAAGGATTAGTGATTTATATGCCCTTTTGATGCCAAAGGAAAAAGTTTCAGGTAGGTTCAAACTTTCTGATACGAAAGCGATCAATGCTTTCAGACTTTTTCTTTCGGGATACTTCAATACATTTTTCTGAACCATTTCAGGACCCTTTGTGGCATTGCTTTTATTTGGTTCCTAGTCAATAAATTTCTCAAATTCAGTAACATCTGGATGTAGGCAATTTTTTTTGTAAAGATATACTTTTAACAAATGACCACTGCTAACTGTATATACTGCAGACAATAATATGACTTACATTTATAATTGTAAATTACATATTCATGACGTATCATCTGTACTTTGATACTGTACTATGTACAACTCTATATGTTCTGTAGTTTATGTATAATTTTTTGTTTGTGACTTTCACCATGGTGCCCAGATCATGGCTGAAAAGGGTCTGTTAATCAGTCTACCTGGTTATCAAAATATAATAAATAAATAAATAAATAAAAATAAAATAAAAAACATGAGACCTCCTGTAGCTGCAGAAAATATAATCAGTCCTTTGTAAGCACAGTTGCTTTGAGCAAGAATCTGAGATACATGAAAACATTCCTTTAGGGATATCATGTGGTTCCATGAACATCCTATAATAACAGACTATTTATGCACTTTTCCCTATGCTAAGTGCTTGCCATGGGCAGAAGTTGTTGTCAGTGAATGCCTGCCCAGCAACAGTCTAGGCTGGATCTTGAGACAGGATGTTAGGCCAGATAGGAAGTGTGGTAGAAGGGAAAAAACTTAGGTAATGGCAGGGCAAAAGGAGCATTTAATGAGTGGAAGAAGGTTTAGGACTAATCTTGCATGTTACAAGTATTTTGTCAGTCCTCCTTCCCTTGCTGGCAGAACTTTAGAATGAGGGTGAGCAATTTTCTTCAGGTGATTCTCTATCCTTTTTTCTTGGTATTTGACAGGAGTTTTAGTTGAAGGGGTGAGTGGTGTTGGATTCTGCTCCATGAGCTCTGCGATTGTAGCTCAAGTAAATGATCAGTAACTCTGCTCTGATGGTTGAGCAGTCTTGGAATGTTGTCATTCTGTTTCCCCATTTGTATCTGCATGATTTTGTAAATAATCATTGCAGTATTTTGTTATCTTCGGATTGCATTTCTCATCGATGTTCCATAGTGTGATTATGAAGGAGTTCAAATGCAGTGATTGGTTTGGGCAGGGATAATGGACAAAATGTGTCATTTTCTTCAGACAACTCTAATGCTGGAAAACGCTACAGCTGGCAAAGTAGGTCTTCACAGTTTTGTCCTTTTTTGTTTTGGAGCAAGTTTAGAAGTAGCAGCTTGGTCCTTAACCATTATTAGTGTTCACTGCAAGTAGGTTTGACAAATGGAGCAGATGTAGTTCAGGCTAAAATGTAGAAACCAACAATAGTGCAGACTGCAGAGGCAGAGCTTTGTTAGTCCTTAGTATTCAAAGAAACATCACAATGACTGTGTCAGTAATACCACACCTGAAGAATAACAGGAGGTAACTGTTAAATTGTTGTTGACAGCTTTTGTTAAAACTATACAATAAGATTTAGTAAAAGTGACTAACATAAAAATAACACAAATTGATAGATAATGGAGAAGTGCTATGTATGTTCCGCATACTGTTTACAGCAGTGGTGCAACTGATTCACAAGTCAGAGACTAGCAGTATGTGAAAGAATTAGCTTGTTTTCTTCCCAAAATGCAGTATAGTGTACAGTGATCTAAGGACTGATTAATTAGTACAGCCTTAGAAGTTACCAGTAATATTTCATGCCATCAGGTGTTGAACAGAGACAAAACTGTTGGCTTGTCAGTGGCTAAGGATGTGCTCACATTCATCACTATTATTAGATAGTTAACATGAAATTATCTGTTTGCTCAAAGAAGACATTCACAAATGGAAAAAGCTATTTCTGGCATTTAGGATCCCAATTAAAGTATGTCATTTATTCTCTCACAGAATATCTGTAACATGACTGAAGTGAGCTTTTAATAGTTTGGCAAAAATTTGAGTTATTACATGGGATTTCCTTTAACAACATCTGTGGCATCTGATTTTTCAAAGCTTGTAGAAAACTGGCATGTGTAATGAGAGCAGAGCAACTGTTTACATTGTCGGGTATTATCTGAATATTCATACACTTCACAGGCAGCTGTGCCATCTGGCAAACCTACATCATATGACAAGTTATGCAGGCATTTTACCAAAAGCATCTCTCCTGCATATAATGCTAAGATTGTATCTGAAATCTCACAAATTGTTTTGCAGCTATATGTTTATTCTTGCTTAAAGTCCAATATTAAATTCCATGACCATAAAACACACTGATAATTTGAATTACAGTATGACAAATGTCATGAGGTGGCCACATAAGAAGTACAGTTTTTAAACTTCATATTATCACTGAAAATATAGAAATTCAAATACACAGCATTTGGCAATATCTCTGTGAGTTCTGAGCTTGCAGAAACAAAACTGAAGAGGAAGTGGTACTCTCCAATAATATGTTTTGTGTGATAAGGGAGGACAGTAAAAACATGACATGACCCTTTTAAGTGGAGAAATCAATGTCTGAAATATGTTTCACCTGTGTTGCCCCTCCTGTCAATCAAATCTCCATCTCCTTTTGACCCATTCAGTCCTTCTGACCCAAATGGCCTAGGATAACTTGAAAGTGAGTTGAGTGATGAAGGTGTCAGTTACCTATGAAGTGTTGAGATGTTTTGTATGCCTCTAAGATTCTCACTTGGAAAGCAGTGTTCAATGCCTCCTATATTATACACTGTATAAATAGCAGTTTTACACACCCATAATTCTTCAGGTACAGAAGCTGTGATCGAACTATGGCAATGTCCTTTCTCGTTACCTCTTTCGGCTTCAGATCACTAGCTGAAACCATGTTATCTGGGGCATAGTTATGCACAATACATCTGACTATGCAGACATGTGGACAATACAATGCACTGTGCAGGCAGAAAGGGTATCAGTATTATATACATTATAATGCAATAAGGAAAGATAATTTAAATATCTCTGTGCGGACAGTCAGGGTCAGTAGAAAGGCACTGAAAACATGAACAGAAGATATATGTTTGCAACTAAAGCTGAGTAAAATGAATAAATTTATCATCATCAGCCTGCAGTTTATGTGAATGCAGCAATCAACATGCAGTGATAGCTTATTCATGAAAATGTAACTCATGCACTATGTGCTTGTATTAATGTTACAGAACAACATAGCACAAAGTCTTTAGATGATTTTTTCACTAAATAAAGCACACAGACTCTTCTCTCCCCATATATTTGATGTTTGCCATACCTCTCAGTTGTACAGATTTTCACAGAATTTCCAGATTTTTGCCTTATATTTTTGGTCCACTTTTCATAACATTGTGTTTTTTATGGCAAATTAGTGGCAAATCATTGAAGACTGAAGTTAGAAAATAATGATGGACATTTCAGTTTCAGACATCATACCCTTCAGAAAGTGCATTCTAATGTAAAACCTGCTATGGTATCAACTTTCTAAGTTTGTAAGAGCAATATTTAAAAGTGTCCCTATTTTTTTGGGACTTTGTCACACTTTTATTAATGACTTTGTCAAGATTTCTTGCTCTAACAGGTTGAGGTATGATGTTTGCCCTTAACACATTCATCTCCTGTGCAGTCCATGTGGCTGTTTTCTGTTCCTTTATCCCTATTATTAAATGTTTCCTTTTCTTGCATACATATACACAAATGGATCCTGCGTGATATAAATTAAGTGCTGGAATGTCAATTTCTATCTCCATAATACTTCACAAACCCTTATTTAAGAACATCTGTCCAGCTTTTGCCAATAATTTTACAATTTTTACTTTATATAATGTTTCTTAGATCTTGACATTCATGTTCTCATACAGTGTTAGCCTTCTTTTTTTCTTTAACTCATTAACAAATGGAATCTGACACCATCCTGCCCACACACATCTTAGTTCAAGGGCACTTTCTGAAAAATAAATATAAAAAAGGATAAGATAATCAAAGGTAAATATTTTGTGAACAATAAAAGCTATTAAAACTGTACAAATTGAAATGTTATCAGTAAAAAGCATTCCTTTCAGTGCTCATAGTCAGTGCATTCATATTCTTTCCATAAATGCTGCATAAAAAAGCATGCAAACCCAAAATTATATTTTTTGCCTAACTTTCACAAACAATTTATCATATCTTCGAAATTGTATAACCTTGACATACATTGTTAGAATATTTTTATTAACCAGACATAAGCTTCCACATGACAACAATAAATTCATGTGTGAGTGTATATTTATAGATATATTTACAGAAATATGAAAACATATACTTAATTGTATAATTATCAGAATAAATAACACTGAATATTTCTCAAGATGTGCAACTTACAGTGCAAATTTGAAAGACAGTATTCCTTGATAACATCTAAGGTTTCACCTTATGTCATGCATCAGTTTTTAGGCCACTTGTTTTTTAAGTATTACTTACATATAGAAATATTGTTTATTTTCATGATTACTAAGAAACAACTAGCAATATATCAGGTATAGTGTGATATAAAAGGACACTGTCAACACATTTTTTATTTACCACCATGGTATATCACCTGTGTCATTCAAACATCATCATTTTCCCCTTCTATACTCCACTTTATAGTCATACTTTCTTCCCATGTTTCCTTTAGTATATTTCCTAAATTTTCTCTTTACGGCCTTAGCAACCAACTGACTCGTTCTTCATTCCATTTACTATGCTCCTCTTTCTGGTATCTTAAATTTGATAAACACTTTTTTTTTTTTTTGCTTTTTGCATTAAAACTATTTATACAAATATTGTATATAGCTTTCCATTACTAATTTCTTTTCTGAAATTGTGCATGTAAAGTGTATCCTCATTTTACTTAAAAGTATGTAAATAAAACATCTTCTCACCTAATATCTGAGTGTGCACACTAAAGAAAATGTATAAACAATAAGTCCACACTCAATGCTTTTCTGCTTATTATGCATATTTTCAAGGTACTTACTTGTAACTGTTTCCATATTATGTAAGACTGACATCCGTGTATTTCTGTATCTTATCTGTATTATGTATCTTGGAGCTTTTCTCCCCGGGCCTCCACTGAAAACGGGTCACTCTGACCCAGTGGACTTCCCCAGTAATCAAACTGGAAATAAAATAAGTAAATAAAGGGGTGACTTAAATGATTTTTTTGAACTTTGAAATAGATGGTGCTGAAGAGATATTCCTGGGGAGGTTATTCCACTTTCTAGCTATGGTATGAGAGAAAAGAGCTTTCCCTGCAGTATTGTTGGTGTTGGATATACAGAGAAAGGGTTTGTTGGATGAGCAGAGAGGATGATTTGCTGAATATTGGGTTAGTAGTTGGTTTAGGGCTGGAGTCTTGTGTGGATTCTTTAAGATGTTGAAGGTGAGAACTAGTTGGTGGTAACTAAGTAACTGAGGAAGTTCCAGCCACTGTAGTTCCTGTAGGGCAAAGCAATGATGGGTTCTAAAAGTAGAGTTATTGGCAAATTTTGTAATCTTATTGGAACATGACTCAAGTTTATCTAGGTCTATTTTCCTGATGTGGGTTAGGATTGGTGCTGCATCCATCAGGGTAGACAAAAGGTGGGTTTTGGCTAGGGTGACCCGTGCTTGGTCTGATAGGACGTTTTTCTGTTTGCATAAAGTTCCCATTTTTTTATGTACTTTTTTGATGGTTTGAGAAATATGGACATCAAAGTGAAGATGTTTATCTATTTTAACAACAAGGAGCTTTGTATGGGGAGAGGAGAAATTGCGGTGCCATTTCTGGAGGTGATAGTGATGGAAAGAAGAGTGGTTCTGGATTTATTGGGGGTAAATTGGAGTAATTTGGTCTTGTTGGGGTTTAGAATAAGTTGGATATCAGTGATCCATTTTTCAATGGAGCTGAAGGATTCCTGGGTAAGTTTTTATAGAGTGGTTAGGGATGGGGCTGAGCAGATTAGGGTGGAATCATCTGCATACTGTATAAGTGATGCATGCTGGGTGGAGGTGTGTAGTTTGTTGGTGAAAATGGTGAACAGTAGAGGCCCCAATATTGAGCCTTGCGGAACACTTATAGTAGTTGGTAATAGAGGTGATAGTACACCTTGCCATTGGACTGATTGTTTCCTATCAGAGAGATAATGTTTGAACCAGGCAGTAGTGGAGGGGACAAAGGACATGGAGGATAGAGTGCCTAAAAGTAGGTTATGTGAAACCATGTTAAATGCCTTAGAGAGATCTAAGAATATAGCTGATATGAAATTGTTGTTGTTTCTAAGTTGATTAACCTGATTAATAAAAGAGAGAAGAACAGTAGTTGTACTATGGTTTGGGCGGAAGCCATGCTGTGTGAAGGAGAGGAGATTATGTGAATTTAAGAAGTGCATCACTTGAGTGTGAATACATTTCTCAAGGAGCTTAGACAGGGGGGATAGGATAGCAATGGGGTAGTAGTTTGATAGCTCATAGGAGTTGCTGCCTTTGTGTAGGGGGATAATATATGACACTTTCCATAGTTGGGTGATGTAAGTTTTCTGTATGGAGCGGTTGATAAGAATTGAGACAGGGTAGGCTAGGGACTCTGCTGCTATTTTTAGGAAATTAGTGGGTAAGCCATCAGCTGCGAGAGTGGTAGGTTTCAGTTTTGAGAGTAGTTTTTTAATTATGGAAGTTGGTACAGGTAAGAGTGTAAAGAAAGGTATATTATTGTGACTTGTAGTGGGGGTGGATATAGAGTTATTCTTGGATAGTTGGGTAGATAATGACAGAATAGATTCTGTGAAGTGATGGTTAAATTGAGAAGCTATGCTGTCATTATTAGTGTTGGTGTTAGGAGCTGGGGTGGTAGTTTTGTTTTGGTTTTAGAAGGGGAATTGATAGCTTGCCAGAACTTTTGGGGGGGGTTTGGAATGTTTGTTTTGGATACCTAGGAAGTAGTTTTGTTTAACCAGTTTTGTTTGTTTTTCGGCCTCGTTCCAAAGTTGTTGATAGTTTTGTCTGTCTAGGCTAGTGTTATTCTTTTTCCAGATCTTCCAGGATTTATTTCTGGACTTTAGTAAGGCTTTTGTGGCCCTACTCAGCAAAGGGGCATAGTTTACTTTAGTTCTAAGTTTTCTAATGGGAGCGACTGTATAAAGAACATTCATAAACGTACTATTGAAAAACTTAACTGCCTGGTCTAATGCTAGAGGTTGTAGTGGGTGCCAGTTATATTGTTGTAACATACTGTTAAGAATTTGCGGATTTACTTTGTGTTCATCCCTAGTTTGCTTATACAGTAAGGGTTTGGGTATGCTTACACATTTCTGAAGGAGGAATGTGGGGAAGTGATCACTAAGTTCATCAGGTAGGCAGCCCACATGGTAATTTTGTTTGGGGAAATTTACTAAAGTCCAATAGAGGATGATTGTTTTGGGGATTTTCTGTCAACTCTGGTGGGTTCTTGGATTAGTTGTGAGAATCCAAATAAGTTAATATGGTTTGAGGGACTGTTAGAGTTGCAGGCTAGCCAGTCTAAGTTTAGATCGCCTAACAGGATAGTTTCTTGGGGCAGGCTGACTGTAGCCCATTGTAAGATTTCCTTGATTATAGGAGAGTTGTTTCCTGGAGGGATGTAACTACAGAGAATGTTGATTATCTTTTTGTTGTTTAGAGATAAAACGGAGCCTAATGTTTCAGCATTCAGAAATTTGGGAAGTGGGGTTTGCAGAGGCTGGAGGTTGTGTGTTTTTAAATAGAATTGCAACTCCGCTTCCCTATTTAGCATCTCTGTCTAGTGTTAGGATGTTATAATCACTTACAGATCACTAAAGCCAATAACTCTGCTGGTGAAGCGCTATTCTCTTGCGTCATAGCCAAATTATGGAACTCCCTCTGACCCACAATTACCTCCGTACCATCATGCACCCACTTCAAAACTTTACTAAAAGTGTACCTAAAAACATGCTGGCAATGCCCTTGCAACTCCCACTCTAATATCACCCACCCCATCCAACCACTACCTTTCTTTCCACCCCACTAACTACCTTGATTATAGCAAGCTCAGATGCTCATAAGCGTAGTACTTATTATACAGCAGGAACTTCTTATTGTAACATTTGCTAATGTCTGTTATGTACTTTGCAGATAAATATTCTAGTTGTCTACTGATGTACTATGTTCTTCATCTGTAAATATGTTTGTAATTAATTGCCATGTTAATCAAATTGTTAATCGCTATGTAATCCAATGTAACTACTGTCTATTTTAACTGTGGAGCTTTTCTCCCTGGGCCTCTGCTGAAAATGGACCTACGTCCAGTCGGACACTCCCGGTCAACAAATGTAAATAAATAAATAAATAAATAAATAAAATAACGTGGGGGAGAATTTCCTCATTTTGGGTGGTGGGTTTTAGCCAGGTCTCAGTAATGGTTAGTAAATCTGGGGAGTAGTGGGCTATAAAATGCATGTAGGTCATGCAGTTTGTTAGATATACTTCTAGAATTTAGGTTAATAATAAGTAGGTCTGATATCTGTTTGTCTGAGAGAATGTTATTGTATGGACCTGGGTTGGGGTGTATGTCTCCTGAGATTAGTAGCCATTTGTTAAGGAATAGTTTGAGTTTTATAGCATGTGCTAGGTCTATATTTGATCTAGATATTGTTTGTCTACTGAGAAGTAGTGTGGTGTTTGTTTTGTATATATAAAATAATGAGCTATCATTAAATAGTGTAGAACAGATGACAACATTTATGTCTGTGTGTGTGTGTGTGTGTGTGTGTGTGTGTGTGTGTGTGTGTGTGTGTGTGTGTGTGTGTGTGTGTGTGTGTTAGTGTGTATGGATGTGGTGTAGGCTAGAGTAGTCAGAGTTAGTAGTAGTAGTGGTAGTATGCCTTGCATGATTTGTCTAGGTGGAGCTTTGGTGTTTAGAAGTATTGTGGTTGAGGAAATAGGCTGGGTGTGGTGGGGGTGTATCTTAGTTTGTGTATTGGGTGGGGAGTTTAGTTTGGGTTTGGTTGGGTGGAATTATTGAAGGCTGCTGATTGGTGCAGGGGCTGGTCAGGTGAGTAGGGGATAGAATAAGTCTAGTTGCAGTGGGGGTGTGCGGGAATTGGGGGTAGTTTAGGGGAGCGGAGTAAGCCGAGAGTAGCGAGGCGAATGGAGTGGGTTCAGCCAGGCCACGAGACTACAGAAACAATGTGAGAAAGTGGGTAAGGTGCAAGTAATCACTCTTTCCCTGATAATGCTATTTATCCTTTCTACTGTTAAGCATTAGCTGCCCTGTCTTTTTGAGTTTTCCCACTTAAAAGTTTAAATTTTCAACAGAAAGATTTTGAGTTTTAGCAGACAGCTTTTCAGTTTTCCCACTTAAAAGTTAAATTTTTTAACAGAAAGGATTATGAGAAGTGTATGTAAACTATGTTCCAAAATACCCCACTTCTGCCCAGCTGAGGAGAATTAGTGCATGTATAATGTGTGTATACAAACAAAATTAACAGCATTTGTGGAGAAATTATGAATAGTTTTGAAGGTTGTTCTGCATTTATGTTATAAATGGTATCAGTATGGATAGGATTTTAAATCTGTGAAATGAAATAATCATTTGGTCCAATATAAATGTATAATTTTGCATGTTCTCTCAAACAAATTATAGGAGAAGTTCTCAGGCATGTTTAGAGCATGCAAATACAATGCTTATTAAAGATACTTACAAAAAATATATACTTTCCTTAGTCAAGTGGAAAAAAATAGGTAAGAAAGCAATAAAGTAATTTTTCCCCTCATTAGCTGTGTCTGTCATAGTATTAAAAATCAGCATCACCAGAGGCTTGTTGAAATGGAGGTTTCTCAGGAGTACACACGTCACATAAAATAAAAAAGGCAGGCCTACCTAATTTTTCTCAAGTCATCACTCTGTGGCCTGCCTGTATTATGGGTTGGGAATGCACAAGCCAGTGCATTTCTTTGTGCTGGTCCCAAGCCCGAATAAATGGGGAGGGTTGCATCAGGAAGGGCATCTGGCGTAAAAATTCTGCCACATCACTTATGGTGCAAAAATTTCATATTTCCATACCAGATCGGTCGAGGTCCGGGTTAACAACGACCGCCACCAGTACTGTTAGCCAACAGGGTGCTGGCAGAAATTGGGCTACTGTTAGCCAAAGGAGAAGAGGGAGAAGGCATGTCTGAAGGCAGGAAGGGAGGTGGAAGGTTAGGAGTGTAGCAGTGAGGGTAGGAACTATGAATGTTGTCAGTATGACTGGTATAGGAAGAGAGCTAGCTGATATGATGGAGAGAAGGAAGGTTGATATATTGTGCATGCAAGAGACCAGATGGAAGGGAAGTAAGGCCAGGTGTTTAGGAAACAGGTGTAAATTGTTCTATCATGGTGTGGATGGCAGGAGAAATGGGCTAGGGGTTATACTAAAGGAACAATATGCCAAGAGTGTTTTAGACATGAAGAGAGTGTCTGACAGAGTGATGTTTATGAAGCTTGAAATTGATGGTGTAATGATGAATGTTGTTAGTGCATATGCTCCACAAGTTGGGTGTGCGATGGATGAGAAAGAGAAATTTTGGAGTGAGTTGGATGAAGTTGTGGTGAGTGTACCCAAGGGTGAGAGACTAGTGATTGGAGCGTGCTTTAATGGGCATGTTGGTGAAGTGAACAGAGGGGATGAGGAAGTGATGGGTAGGTATGGTGTTAAGGAGAGGAATGCAGAAGGTCAGATGATTGTGGATTTTGCGAAAAGGATGGACATGGCTGTGGTGAATACGTATTTTAAGAAGAGGGAGGAGCATAGGGTGACATACAAGAGTGGAGGAAGATGCACACATGTGGATTATATCCTGTGTAGGAGGGCCAGTCTGAAGGAGATTGGAGACTGTAAAGTGGTGGCAGGGAAAAGTGTAGTTAAGCAGCATAGAATGGTGGTCTGTAGGATAACGTTAGTGATCAAGAAGAGGAGGAGGAGTGTGAAAGCAGTGCCAAGTATTAAATGGTGGAAGTTAAAAAAGGGTGATTGTGAAGTGGAGTTTAGGGAAGAGTTAAGACAGGCACTGGGAGGCAGTGGAGAGTTACCGAATAGCTGGGTAACTACAGCAGAACTAGTAAAGGAGACTGCTAGAAAGGTGCTTGGTGTGACATCTGGACAGAGGAAGGAGGACAAGGAGACCTGGTGGTGGAATGAGGAAGTACAGGAGAGTATACAGAGGAAGAGGCTGGTGAAGAAGTGGGATTGTCAAAGAGATGAAGAAAGTAGACATGAGTATAAGGAGATGAGGCGCATGGCAAAGATAGAGGTGGCAAAAGCTAAGGATAAGGTGTATGGAGAGTTGTATGAGAGATTGGACACTAAAGAGGGAGAAAAGGACCTGTACCAATTGGCTAGACAGAGGGACAGAGCTGGGAAAGATGTGCAGCAAGTAAGGGTGATAAAGGATAGTGAGGGAGAGGTACTCACAAGAGAGGAGAGTGTGTTGAGTAGATGGAAAGAGTATTTTGAGAGGCTGATGAATGAAGAGAATGAGAGAGAGAGAAGGTTGCATGATGTGGGGATAGTGAATCAGGAAGTGAAACAGATTAGCAAGGAGGAAGTAAGGACAGCTATGAAGAGGATGAAGAATGGAAAGGCTGTTGGCCCAGATGACATACCAATGGAAGCATGGTTGTGCTTAGGAGAAATGACAGTGGAATTTTTTAACTAGATTGTTTAATGAAATTTTGGGAAGTCAGAGGATGCTTGAGGAGTGGAGAAAAAGTGTTTTGATACCTATCTTTAAGAATAAGGGTGATGTGCACAGCTGCAGTAACTACAGAGGGATAAAATTGATCAGTCACAGCTTGAAGTTATGGGAAAGAGTAGTAGAAGCTAGGTTAATAAGGGAGGTGATGATTAGTGATCAGCAGTATGGTTTCATGCCAGGAAAGAGCACTACAGATGCAATGTTTGCTCTGAGAGTGTTATTGGAGAAATACAGAGAAGGACAGAAGGAGTTGCATTGTGTCTTTGTAGACATGGAGAAAGCATATGACAGGGTGTCTAGAGAAGAGTTGTGGTATTGTATGAGGAAGTCGGGAGTGGCAGAGAAGTATGTAAGAGTGGTACAGGATATGTATGAGGGTAGTGTGACAGTGGTGAGGACTGCAGTGGTAGTGACAGATCAGTTTAAGGTGGAGGTGGGATTACATCAAGGATCAGCTCTGAGTCCTTTCTTATTTGCAGTGGTGATGGACAGGTTGACAGATGAAATCAGACAGGAGGCCCCGTGGACTATGATGTTTGCAGATGACATTGTGATCTGTAGTGAGAGTTAGAATCAGGTTGAGGAGACTCCAGAGAGGTGGAGATATGCTCTAGAGAGCAGAGGAATGAAGGTCAGCAGGGCTAAGACAGAATATATGCGTGTAAATGAGAGGGAGGGTCGAGGAATGGTGAGGATGCAAGGAGTAGAGTTGGTAAAGGTGGATGAGTTTAAGTACTTGGGATCAACAGTTCAGAGTAATGGTGAATGTGGAAGACAGGTGAAGAAGAGAGTACAGGCAGGGTGGAATGGGTGGAGAAGAGTGTCAGGAGTGATTTGTGACAGACGGGTACCAGCAAGAGTGAAAGGGAAGGTCTACAAGAGGGTAGTGAGACCAGCTATGTTATATGGGTTGGAGACAGTGGCATTGACAAAAAGGCAGGAATCAGAGCTGGATGTGGCAGAGTTAAAGATGTTAAGATTTGCACTCGGTGTGACTAGGATGGATAGGATTAGGAATCAGTATATTAGAGGGTCAGCTCAGGTTGGACAGTTTGGAGAAAAAACAAGAGAGGCGAGATTGCGTTGGTTTGGACATGTGCTGAGGAGGGATGCTGAGTATATTGGGAAAAGGATGCTAAGGATGGAGCTGCCAGGTAAGAGGAAAAGAGGAAGGCCTAAGATGAGGTTTATGGATGTGATGAGAGAGGACATGCAGGTGGTTGGTGTGAAAGAGCAAGATGCAGAGGATAGGAAGAAATGGAAAGAGATGATCCGCTGTGGCGACCCCTAACGGGAACAGCCGAAAGAAGATGATAATGTTACCAAATTCTCATTTACCACAAATAAATTCAAAAGGCATCATATCTTATTCATGCTGTAGCCTTAGGCTATAGCTCCAGGAGAATAGGACATTGCATATGTGAATGTCCTGCCTGGTAATGGAAGCATAACCTGTCAGTCCATAGTTAATTCAGAAAGTTCTTGAACATTAGAATTGTGCATTGATAGAACAGCACTGCTACTCCGCAGACATCAGCTTTGGGTTGTAAGCATGGGATAGTGTGGAAGTATGTTGTAAAATAGCAGTCTAGGCCTCCATGGTAGGTGTTTATTGCTTTTCTTTATCATTGAGAAATTTTGGAATGGAAGTTTTTTTTTTAGTAACTGTGTAGACAATTACTAAGAAATTACAGAAACAGTGATGGTGATGCAGGACACATTTCTGATTCAGTTATTTTTCTCCTCTGTCATGATCTTTCTGCAGGCTTTTGCAGGGAGATCCATGCCTGGTATACAGGACATTGTCAGACCCCACTCTGATGAACCTCCTGCATATCCACAAAACAAACAATACCAGAATTACCCATTCTAAAGACTGAAACCTTGCTTGTGATATAAATAGGACCTGCTGGATAGATAGGAATATATCCCAGAGACTACCCTGTCTATGGAACAATCTCCCCTTCCAATTCAAGTGCAACTTGGACAACTGGATGGGTAAATGGAAATTCATCCCTGGTTTGGTACCTATGTCTCTAATGCAGACAGGTAACCTGTAAATGGTTCATCTCCCAGGCCCATGCTTAGACTTATCAAGGGTATCAGAACTTGTCAGAGATTTGGGATGCATGGCTAGGCTTAAAAAGGCCCTTGTCATTGTTAGCCTAGTAATCACATATGAACCTATGAATCTACATATATATATATATATATATATATATATATATATATATATATATATATATATGTGTGTGTGTATACACACACACACACACACACACACACACACACACACACACATATATATGTGTGTGTGTGTGTGTGTGTGTGTGTGTGTGTGCATTGCTTACTATCACAAACAAGAAGCACACAATCTAAAATCCTGAGACTATAATATTGAAAGACCAAAACTCTGAGACCACAGTGTCTAGAAGGATGAAATACCAAACACGACTACCAGTGTGAACTCAGGAATGAGTGCTACCATAGGTTCATAGGTTCATAGGTCCATAGGTTTGTACTAGACTATTGACAGTCATAGTCTCTATAAGCCAGGACATGCAAACCAACACAGTCTTGTAGGTTTGTCCTAGTATACATTGAATGTCTGTATGGTGGGGCTATGTTAATGTGTGTGTGCGTGTGTGTGTGGGGGGACTATGTTAGTTTGGGATTAGTTAATTTACTGTTGGCCTCTGTCCATCAGAGAAATGGGGGTCAGACTGGAGATGAATTTGCAATTTCCCATCCAAAGATCACGGTTTCACTTGAAATGGGTCAGGGATGAACTCTGCTTCATGAGGAGGCTGTTCCAGAGTGTGGACATCCTCTGAGACATATATCAATCTCTCCAGCATGTTTTATTTATGTCGCAGGAGGTGTTTATGTCCTTCGAATGGTGTTCCTCATGCTGTTTGTTTTGTGGATGTGCAGGTGATCTGCTAGAGATGAGTCTGGGGATGCCTTATATGCCAGGCCAAGACAGGGTATTCATACCCTGGATTCTACTCGTTAGAAACCTTTGAGGGTGTTCCTACTGTTGCATTTGCCTGGTTAAGTGCATGCCAAAGGGGGGTTGTATTCAATGGTGGATTCAGTAAGGGTTGAGTAGAGTGCTACTATAACTTCCTTGGACCTAGAAGTCATAACCTTGCTTATAAATTGGGTAAAATATAATCATGTTCTTATGATCTTGGCTTAATGTTTGTCGAAGGCCAAATTACAATTAGCATGTGTTCTCAAATCCCTAACTACTGGGTCAAGTCTTAGAGGTGTTTTATTAATGGAGTAACTAGCTTGAATGTAAGACTTCCCAAAGAGCACTATAATGCATTTATTTGAATTAAGTTTTAATCCATGGCTCTGGTACCAATCATTTGTTTGTATCAGGCCCACTTGTGGAATTTTTGTGTTGCGGGGGAATCTATAATAGCTGCCAATTTGCAGTCATCTGTGAACTTGGTAAGCCAGAGGCCTTTTACATTAGCCTTGGCTTCTGAGAAATAAATGTCAAACAGGAGCGGTCCCAACAAAGAGCCCTGAGGTATTCCACTGGTGACTGGTCTCCTGGTGGAAGTGGTCTCACCAATCCTGAATTTTTAAGTCCTATCTGTGAGCCAGCTTGCAATCCAGTGACTTATGAAGGAACTTATGCTTAGTTCTGAGAGTCTGTCAATAATGGCATTGTACTGAATGCCTTGCTAACGTCGACATAAGTGATGTATATTGTTTTTGCCTCATCCATAAGTTTGGAGACCTTCTTGATGAAGTCTACCAGGTTGAGTAGGCAAGACCTTCCCTTGACAAAGCCAAACTGGGATGGGTTCAGTGTCTGTATATTGCCAAATCCTTGTTGATCTTTTTCATAATTTGTTCCATGGTTTTACATATTAAACTTGTCAGACTGATGGGTCTGTAGTTCCCAAGGCCAATTGATGTTCCACCCTTGGGGAGAGGGGTGACTGTTGTGGCCCTCCATTCACTCTGTACATAATCTGTTTTAAGGCTGTAGTTGATCAATGCCTCTAATTGTCCTAATAGGTCATGCTTGAGGCTATTTATGAGGCAACCTGAGATATTGTTGGGGCCCACTGAAACAGTGTTTTTGGCTTTAATGATTGCTGCCAGGATCTGCTCCCTGTTGGTAGTTGAGGGGTATGCTAGAAGTGAGTGTGTGGGGGTGAAGTTAGAGCTATAATTATTAGCTAGAAGATTTGCTGTTACCCTGGTCAGTGAAGATTATGACAATTACCACCAATTCTGCATACCTTTAAAGTTCCTGGCATAGTTAAAGAAGGCTTTGTGATTGTCCTTAACATGAGAGGCTATTTTGACCTCATATCTGGGCCCTGCAGGGGTGTGGACCCAGGAACAAGTGGGTTCTGCAGTGGGGCAAATGTGCAGGTTCAATATTGTGGTATTCAACACTTTGGTCTTTGAAGACTGTTACATGCAGGTTAATTGAAGTTTAAATCATCCTCTGTTTTCTCAACATACTTTTTTGTGGAATGTGTTCTTTCCCTCGTATGGTGTGATCTCACAGTTGGAGTAAATAACTAGCAGGGGGTGTAGAGGCTCAGATCCCCAAATGATATGTATCTCCCTGCAATAACACTGTTTTAAATCTTGGATGTTTCAAGAAATAGTATAAGAGCATGCACAAAAGCCTGTTGATATTTGTTTGTCAGTGTTAGCAGTGTCAACATTTCAGCAATTCATTAACTGCCATTATACCCATATACCATGGAACTGCTGAAATTTAGAGTCAATAAGTATTTATCTGCATTCTTGTTCTTTCTCTAGGAAAAGATGAGATAGATGATTGTGCTTTGTTCAATTCTTCCATTCTGTCCTGTTTATTTCTACAGTTGTGAATCCTTAATTATTGGCTTTCTGTATTACAGGAAGATGTACACTTCTTTTTAGTAGGCAAGCTTTCTATATATTTTTATCAAGCTTATGCAGATAAGGTCAACTTCACTCCTATCTTTTGCTCTTTAGTCTTGAAGAAGTAGCATCTTTACTGTATTATACTTACAAATACTTAACTACTTCTTATTAATACCCTGAATCAACATTACTGTAAGCCCTTAAAGACTATCCTCATAGACGATGTCTCTGTGTTCAACAAAATCTTCCTATGAGTTTTACATATACTAGCCCCCCTTCCTCTCAGAATAAAAATAGTCAAAGCCAATCCTGACTGATAGCTATCCTTAACAACTAAACAACTCATGAAATAAAGAAACAAAATATGAAGGGGCTGGACAAAACTAAAACAGCTCCTTCTTTAGTAGCATAGAGAAAACTAAGAAACCTAACAAGACAACTTATAACACTGTGACATCCCGTCTGGGCCATTAATCAAGAAGCCTGAATCCTCACCACTGGAACCAGTATTTCCAGATGCAGCTCTCTGCATCAAGTAGAATTTCCCTTAAGGACACACAGGGAACACACTCAGTCCAGAGTCTAGGCTTCTCTCTGTCTATCCCCCTCCTGGTCCTCAGTCAGACTACCCACTATCACAGTTATAGAGTTGAGACCTCAGCTGAGTGTCAAAACCAAACTCTCCACCACTCTCTGTGAAACCAGTGCTTCAGGCCTCTGCTCCAAGCAGCTGACATACACACACACTTGTTGAGATTTGATTTGCACATAAACACACACACACACACACACACACACACACACACACACACACACACACACACACACACACACACACACACACACACACACACACACACACACACACACACACACACACATGGGAAAGGCTGGTACAGATTTACAAGCTATGCCCCCTTCTGCCCAGACTATAAGGTATTTACACTGCCACCAGACACTCCAATGCCAGCTACTCTGAGGCTCCTTCAAGGGTACCCAATTATACTGAGTGAAATTCATGTTAATACAAATGGCAATGTTGACCAAACACCCAGGAGTGGCCACAGTGTCACTAATAGATATAAGTATTCTCAAATGTTAAAATATTCTCTAAAGGATCAGACACAATGAAGAGTTTAAATATATTTAATAATAAATAATAAAAGAACACGAAAATACTAAGTATCTAGTTATAATAACACCATAGTTTCAATCACAGGAAATATTAAAAATAACTCAGGTGGACAGGTTCACATTTACAGAAAAAAAGCAGTACTTAACTAATCTCATTATATTTTTCTGACAGATCTAAAGAATTATTATTCCCTGGCTACTTACTAGAGCAAGGCATGATGAAGTAGGTGAGAGAGCCTTCTTTGTCAGGTTACAAAACAGAGTGCTCTGAGACATCTCACCTGGTATTAAACATAATTTTTAAGTGATGGGTTACAGAATGACATCATGTACATCTGGTCATCTGACTTCTAGTTCCCATGAAAAACTCCTCATTGCCAGAAACTGCCAGGATTTAGCACCTATGTGTCAATAATACCCACACAGAAAGCCTTCCTAAGACCTGCTGCAGCTCCTTGAAGTCATAAAACAATTTCAAACCTCAGCCCTTCCAGAGTATCAATTAGTTCAACCCAATGACAATGCAGGAAGCTTCCGAGTATAGACCTTTTTTGTCCCTGGCTGCAGTGAGAACTATAAGATACTATCTTTATGACCTAAGACATGTAATTTAACCTCAAACAGTTTTCAAAGTTTGAGATTAACCTCTTATCTTCCAATATCCCCTGTTAAAACATATACATTTAAACAGTTAGAATAATACATGTATATTTCTTTTTCTGTCCAGCAGGGCATACTGTTGATACATTTTTAACACAAGCTTTACAAATACATTTTTCAACACAAGCATCTGTGCAAATCAGTTTGATATACAGATGACATATAATTCTTTACAAAATTCCAGCTAGCTCTGCTAACATATGTTGCATATCCAGTGCCCTACTTCTCCTGGCATAGGTGGCAATACCTCACATGGTTACAGCTTTCCCCCCTTTGAAGACTCAAGCTAGTTTTTCAAGTGGCCCTTGAAAAATGTTGCTTGAGAGGAATAAGTCTACCTGGGAATACATTAACCCATACCCTGTCTTGAGAGCCCATCTGCATTGGTATTGCTAACACACTATCTACCTCAACTCAACCTTACATAAACCATCCTTGGTAAACTTACTCTGCTCTGCTGATATTTATCCCAGTACTGGCTCTGGCCCCAGTTCCTTACCCCATATCCCTACCAATCCTTCCCACAATTCCTTGGCAATCCACAAACCTACTGACATCTCCCCCCTGTTACCTCTCTACAACATTTCTTTCCCACAGCCTTCAAACATCTTACTTTTCTATCACTGAATATATACAATTTAAAAAATAAAATCACTTCTTTTCACTCCTGGATCTCTCTCCACACCCCTGATAGCCTCACCCTCTCTGAAACCTGGTGTAAACCGCACATACCTGATACTGAAATCATTCCCCCTGGCTACAATATCATCATCCTGGGGGGAGCATAGCTAGCTTATATTCTGATCAACTTTCCCTCCATCCTTTTCTCACCACTATTCCTACTCCTACCCAGCAGAAATCCTTGTTGCAAACTGTAAACTGTAAACTAAACAAAGACAAACAACTATCTATCTCCACCATCTACATTCTACCTGGTAAAAACATCCCTACTCTTGAACACTTTCTCTCTTGGATCTTTGAAACTACCTTTTGCAAAACCATTATCCTGGGTAATGTTAACACAGACTGGAATGCAATAACCTTGTACTCTCCAAACTCTAGCATTAATCTCTGTGGTTTCTCCCAACAAAACTCTTCCCCCACTCATCTGAATAAACACTCCAGTACTGGCACCATACTTGATTGGATCCTCACCTCTAACCCAAACCTCTACCAGAATACCACCACTCTGCCTGATACCCTTCGTGATCACCTTCCCACATATATTCAGTCATAACCTCTCTAACTTTAGTCCTGATACTTTACTGATCTGCTCTCCAAAATTAACTGGTCCTTTTGCCTTGAACTCCCTCTCGATGATGCTGTCTGTAAGTTTAACAAAATCTTTGTCAACACTCTGAACTTTCTGGTGCCCCCCAGAAAAATTAGACTTAAATCCAACTTTTCTCCATGGCTAACACAACCCAATCGTACCCTTATGTTCAAAAGAGACGGTGTCTGGAAAGAATGGAAAAAAAACAAAATCTCCTACTCACCTCCATACTTACAGAGAACTCCATAATCATACCAAGAAGCAGGCTGACCTCGATAAAAAACATCTTGTTCAAAAGCCACTAAACAATCCCCACAACAACCCTAAAAAAATTGGCACACCATCAACAAACTCTTACATCCTGTTAATCCTTCTACTCCAACCCTGTTCTAATAGATCTAACTTGGATACCACCACCTTTCTAAATTCCTTTTTCATTGACTCCATCCAATCCTTGACAAAAAAAGACAATACTACCCACTCCACTACCAATCCCACTCCTTCTTCATTCTCCCCCCTTTCTTTCTTAAGCCCTCCCCTACTGCTTATATTAGACAACTTCTTAGCAAACTTAAACCATGCTGTCCTTCTGAAGACAACCTACCTGCACTTTTCCTAAAACTTGCTGCTAAATCTATTGTCTATCCTGTTTCTATTTTAATCAACAGATCTATCTAAGAATGTACAGTTCCTAAAATCTAGAAGAAATTCTATGTCATCCCCTGCACAAAGGCAGTAACTCCTCCAACCTCATTAATTGCAGATCTATTACTATACTGTCACCCCATCAAAATGTTGGAAGAATGTATTCATAAACAGCTTCTTGATCATCTTATACAGGAAAACCACTTAACCCCAACTCAATATGGTTTTCGCCCCATCACAGCACTTCTACAGCACCCATCTCCTTTACTGCAACCATTGCAAAATCACATGATAACAACAAACTAGTCTCTTCTCTTTTCCTTGACCTCTCTAAAGCCTTTGATACTGTCTCCCATAAACTACTTCTGTCTAAACTGTCTAGCCTTAATCTCCCCAGCTCCACACTTCAATGGTTCTCCAGCTACCTTTCCAACAGATTCCAATCCATCAGATGGCTGTCTGCCTCCTCCACCTTCCTTCCTGTTCAAACTGGAGCTCCTTAGGGCTCCATTCTTGGACCATTACATTTTAATATTTTCACCAATAGGTTCATAGATTCATAGGGGTGTACTAGGCCAATGGTCCTGGAGCCTTTACAAGCCTAGCCCATAGGATTAGGCATTGTGCCACCCGAACCTTAGTTCACAGTGTATCTGTCGAGTAAAGCCACTGGAGTGATCCCTGGGGTGAATTTTCTATTTCCCATCCACTCATCAAGATTTCTCTTGAAGAGAGCCAGTGAGGTGCTCTGCTTGACATGTATGGGAAGTCTATTCCATAGCATGAGCAGTCTCTGGGTTATGAACCTGTCCCTTCAGCATGTTCTGTTGATTGTGGTAATGAGGTTGAGGTTTCTGGAGAATGCGTTGCGGAGGGATTGGGATTTCTTCAGATGTAGCATTTCTAACAGACTGGACCAGACATGGCTTTGTATGTCAAGCAGAGATTACTTCTAAGTAGGCGATATGAGATAGAGAACAGTTGGAGTTTTTTTAGTCTGTCCATATAGGACAAATGTTTAAGGCTTAGGATCCTCTTTGTGAGGTACTTTTGTGGCCTCTCCAGTTGTTGCTGGTGTTTAGTGAGGTACATGCCAAATGGGGCATTGTTCTCAATGATTGGCCTAATGATGGAAGAGTAGAGGGAGACTATGACCTCTTTCTTCCTGGATGCAAAACCTTTAGTAATGAGATGTACCACATGACCTCTATACATCCTGCCCCATTCCTCCTTAATACAATACGCTGATGACTCTACTATTATCTCATGTTATGACAATCTGTCCCACCTCCTCACCCTTATCCAAGAATCATCACTCCTATCAGTGGAGCACTGGCTAACCAGTAATCAACTCTTACTCAACCCTAAAAAACTAAACTTTTTGTCTTCCTGCCTTAATCTCTGCAACAACACAAAACTTTCTTCACTGTCACCTCCCTAAATTACACAATTACCTCTGTTGAACTGCATACAAAATTGTTAGGTGTTACTATCGATGACCAACTTAAATTCAACATCCACACTCAACACACTATCAAAAAGCCCCACCAAAAACTAGGGATGTTACATAGGCACAAAAATATCTCACCAATGAAGTCAAATGTTCTCTTGCTCAACTTATCCTATTGCCTACCCTATTGTATGCAGCATCAATCCTCACTAACTTGGAATCCAATCTATCCCTTAAACTTGAAAACACTTATAATAAAATTGCTAGATTTGCTGCCAACCTCCCCTTCCACTCCCACCACTGCATAGCTTTAAAAACCTGCAATGGCTTGAATTCCAGCAACAACTCCTGCTTCCTCAACTTCACATTTCTCACTCTGTCATAAATAGAACCTCCTCCTGTCCTGCTCTGTCAATTCTACTCTCACCGTACTCCCTAAAACATACTCTCAGAAGCTCTGACCTTCTCCTATTAGAAATTCACAAGACAAATAAAAACATAGACAAACTTCTCTACAATCACTCCATAGCTAAAGCTTGGAACAAATCACCTCTATGCTTAAGAGCTGTCCCTAACACAGCTTTAAAAAATTCTCTTAAAGACTACCTACTCAAATCTTGGTCCAGCCCTTGCCCTGCACCCACTTAATCTACTTTCTCTCTTTCCTCCTTATTTTTCATCCTGAGCTCACCCATAACTATGGGTTACAACTACAGACACTGGGTTTATTTTTCTGGGTGTCTGATAATCTTGACTGTAATCAGTGTTAAGGTCTATTATACTATTTGATTGTAAAGTTTCTTTTTTATTATTATTTAGTTTATTGCAGTTTTATCTTGTGTTGTTGTATATGTTTGGAGCTTTTCTCCTCGGATCTCCACTGAATATGGGTTTTTGCCCAGTTGGAATAACCCGGTTAACAAATGTCAAATAAATAAATAAAACTTCACTATGGTGTTGAGTGTCATATTATATGCTTGCAAACCTAGTCTCCACCTTAACAACTTGGCATTTTGCTGACTGACTTAATGTAGCCATGTTAAGGGCTTTTAGTCTGTTACTACAGTTAATTTCCTTCCATACAGATAGGGTTAAAGTTTCTGCAGTGCCCACACTATGGCTAAACATTCTTGTTCTACAGCTGCATAACTTTCCTCCCTAGGTTGGAGTCTACGGCTGAGATATAACACTGGGTGCTCAGCGGAAAGCTGGCTGAGTACAGTCCCCACTCCATAGTTCAAAGCATCCATCTGTACAACAAATTATTTACTGTAATCTGGACTGACTAACACAGGGAGTCCTCCCAAAGCCCCTTTAAGCTTTTGGAATGCCTACTCACAGTCTGGGATTCACACTACCTTGTCTGGCCTATTTTTCCTCATCAGGTCTGTGAGGGGAGTAGCTATTGTACTATAATTGGGAACAACTTTTCTATAGTACCCTGCTGTCCTCAATAATGCCCTCACCTGCTTTTTAAGTAACAGGAGCAGGCCAGGCCTGAACGGCTTCCACTTTGGCAGGTTCTGGCCTGATCTTACCAATCCCCACTCTATGTTCCGGGTAGGAGACCTCTGTCATACCCACATGACATTTAATGGGCTTAATAGTCAACCCTGCCCTTTGCAATGTGCCCAGGTCCTCCCTGACATGATGAAGGTGCTCATGCCAGGAATGGCTGTAAATGGCAATATCATCCAGGTGAGTAAGGGCATAATCTCCTGCTCCTGCTAGGATAAATTCTACCAGCCTCTGGAAGGTTGCTGCAGTATTTTTCATCCCAAAGGGCATCTTTCTGAACTTTTATAATCTGAAAGATATCACATAGGCTGACCTCATTCTAGCAGTGAGAGTCAAGAGCACCTGCCAGTAGCCCTTGGTCAGATCAGCAGTGGTCAGATACTTAGCCCCACCCAGCTCCTCTAAGGCTTCATCTGTCCTAGCCATGGAGTAAGCATCTCATTCTGTGTGACTATTTAGTTTCCTGTAATCCATAAAGAACCTGGTGTTGCCATCTTTCTTTGGTACCACCACCACTGGGGACTCCCAGGGACTGCTGAATTCCTGAATTACCCCAGTTCCAACATTTACTGCATCTCTTCCCTCAGAGTCTGTCTGACTAGCTCAGACACCCTGTAAGTGGCCTGCTTGATAGGCCTTTGGGGTCCCGTATCAACATGGTGCTGCAACAGGTGAGTGCACCCAGCTTTCCCAGTGAACATGCCCCCAAACTCCTGTAACATTGCTTGGATTTCTCCAATCTGGGTAGGGGACAGCCACTGAGATATTGCTAACCCTTCCAGTGAGGTGTCAGTCTAAGCCTCTCTGAGGTGATCAGTCAGCAGATCCACCCAGACTCCCCCTGCCATCCACTTCAAATACTTATCACAAGGATCTCCCTGTTATGGTAAGGTTTCATTTGTTAACATGCTACAATTTGTTCCCCTGCCTCATGCCTAGCAGTTCTAATATAGTTAACATCACTGACCTTCTTTACCACTTTGAAGGGTCCCACCCAAGCTGCCTGCAGCTTATTGTTTCTGACAGGAATGAGAACCATAACCTGCTGTCCCACAGCATGCTCTTGTGCTCAAGCATTCTTGTCATGCCAGACCTTTTTCTGCTGTTGGGCTCCTGCCAGGTTCTCCTGGGTCAAGCCCATGAGCTCCCTAAGCCTTGTCCTGAGGTTTAGGACATATGCCACAACAGACTTCTTGTGAGATTCACACGCACCCTCCCACTCATCAAGAATCACATCAAAAGGTCCCCCTCACCCTATGCCCATACAGCAACCTGTGGATTCCCAGGGTACCTCTCTGTACACAAACAGCAGATAAGGCAAATATTTGTCCAACTCTCTCTTAAGCTGGTCTGCAAATGTCCGTTGCATGGTCTTTAGTGTACAGTTTAACCTATCCACAAAACCATTAGTCTGGGATTGATAGGTGGTGTTTTTAGGTGTTTCTTCTCACAGCACATCCACAGACAAGCCAGCAGGTCTGACATGAAATTGGCACCTCTGTCAGTCAGTATTTCTCATGGGAAACCTACCCTGCTGAAAATCTCTAACAAAGCACTTGCCACCTTTTCTGCCTCAATGGAGGACAGAGCCACCGCCTCAGGATATCTAGTACCTCCAGGTGTAGCATCTCTACATTATCTGATGAAGTCTTTGTCATTGGAGACGAAAACGCAATTTTGTCAAGAGCGTTAATCTGCAGTTTTTATATGTTCGTGTCTTATTTGGTGGAATTAAACAGTGGAACCTTTGCTGGTGTGTTTCCTGCCTTCTACTAGGCTGTTTTGGATTTTTTTCTTGGTTTTTGGTCGTTTTTCTACACTTACTAGTACCATAATCTACTACAACCAGGATATTCTTCTTCCCTATGGAATGTGGGGTACTCAGAGGCCCCAAAATATCCACAGCTACCATCTGAAATGGCTTCTCAATCACAGGCAAAGGTATCAACGGAGCCTTGACCTTGTCTCCTGCCTTGCCTGTTTTTTGACACTGCTCACAGGTCTTGCAGTATCTTCCTGTTACATTCTTTGCAGTCCCAGGCCAATAAATTTTCTGCATAATACGTCTCTTGGTACACTTTATGCCCATATGACGTGCAAAAGGAATGTCATGGGCTATGCCTAGAAGTGCCAGATGGTAGGCTCTAGGCTCTGCCAACTGCTGTATTATCTCACCCTCTAGCCCTCCCTCAGGGATACACTCCCTATACCGTAACCCTTTGTTCCTTTATACAGACTCTCCTTTTCCTTGAGGATCAGGTGCCTACCTAGCTACCTCCCTGAAGCCTCTTAGTGTAGGGTCCAAGAACTGAGCCTGTCTCAACTGTGTCTTTGTGACCCTTCCCAGCTCCCTTTCCAGAGGAAGTCTGTTATCCTTTGACAGCAGTGCCTCACTGTCAGCCTGGGTAATACCACTCACCTTTGCCCTTGCATTCACTCTGTCCAAGGGAACATCAGTACCTACAAGCAGCTGTCAGGTGTAGGGTCTGTCTGGGTCTTTCCCAGGCTACCAGACCCACATGCCTGTATCCAAGCCTGATTGTGTGTAACTGCATGGACACAAGTTACTGCATTATCAAAATCATTGCCTATCAAGACATCTGCAGGGATATCCTCAAACATACCTACTTGCTTGCTTCCATTTCCACCCACCCAGTCAAGGTGAACCCTGGCCAAAGGCATTTGGAATGGGGTCCCTCTTAAAGCTCTGACTGGAGTGGACTGCCCAAGCAAGTAGTGCTCTTCTTTAACCACTGCAGGCTTCACAATGGTTATGTCAGAGGCTGTGTCTCCTTAGCAGTGGCCTGCTTTACATCCACTAAGATAGGATATATAACATCTGGTGATAGTTCGGTACCCATGTTGTCTCCAGGCAGCTTACCACTAGTATACTGTTATTCCCACTTGCTGGCTCCTCCACCTTTTGCTCCCCACCTTGCTTCCGTAGACATCTATATGACACATGGCCCCACTGGTTACATTTAAAATATTTAACCCTTGATCCTGGCCATGTACCTGAACTAGTGGCTTCCCCTGTTACTGGTGGACTCTGTTGGGGTGGTTTAGGCTGCCCACCATGGGTTCCCTTATATCCATGTGTAGCACTATGTATCCCCTTCCTGTGCAGTGATGCCCTGCTTGCTAAGTAGAGATTCCCTTTCTCTCCAGCTCATCTGCAGAGCTACACTCACGGTCTGCCAACCAGATTCTCATGTCCTCAGGCAAAGTTCTAAGGGCTTGTTCCCCTCAGCAAAAGGTCTGCGAGCATCTCAAAAGTGGTAATCTGACACTCATTCATCCATGTATGAAAATAAATGCTTAACTCAGCAATATAATCACACACACTTTCATCTGCCTTGCGTCTATGCTCACAAAACTTTTTTCTCTAAGCTTCATGTGTTAACTTAAAACATTCAAGTAAACTTTTATTTATTTCATCATAGTTGAAGCAATCAATATCAGACAATTTAAAAACAGCATTTACAGCTTTACCATGGAGTAAGGGGGTCAGGAACTTTATCCAGAGCCCATGGTCAACATTATACTATTTACATACTCTTTCAAATTTATGAATAAAACTATCAAAATTATCACACTCTATAAACTGTGAAAGAAATATACTGACCTTTATTGCTTTGGGGGTTCAGTTATTCCCTTCCCGTTACCTCCATGACCTTGCCGAAGAGTCAGAATCTTCCCCTCATGTTGACTCTGCTTTTCATTTTGTTCAACCTCCAAACACCACAGTCTCTCATTTTCTTTGGCCTCCAAACACAGCAGTCTCTCTGCTGATTCTAATCCATCTGTTTTCCCTTTCTTCAGCCTCCAAATGCCACAGTCTCTCTGCTGATTCTAATCCTAGTTGCTGGTCTTGGCTGCTACTAAAGCTGAAATAATTTCCTCTTTAGTCAGACTGGCATGCACTACACATTTGGCTTCAAACGCTTTGCCCAAGTGGTTCTTTGTCAGCTTGCCATAATCCTCTGCTGACATCTTTGCATGCTTTCGCTGACTAAACTAAACTAACAGAAAATAAATGAAACTGTTGTGAAATGAAACTCTGAATTTTTACCTTGTGGCTGCTGAGAGGACACACCTTTAGTGACAACTGCCTACAGGCTACAGAAGTTCAATTAATAGCCACACTACTGATCACCAATATGTGATGTCCCCAATCTAGGCTGGTGCCAGTGGCGAGGATTCATGCTTCTTGATTACTAACCCAGAGCGGGGATGTCTCAGATACTAATAATCCAAAAGTATTCTGAGCTGCACTTAATAAACTATTAAATACAGGACAAACTACACAGCTAACACCAAAAACACACAGAAACTAAATGATACTATAGCCATCCAATTCAGTACCAAATTTATACAAGCAGTACAACCATTAACTGACCAGGAAACTAATCAATCTTTTGAAGTCCCTACTCAATTAAATAACCTCCTTCAGTATTTCTCTTTCCAACTAGTTACCTACTACAATTGCCCTGACAATCTACCTGGTGATCATCTTAAAATAGTAGCTGAGGCTATTGCATATCCAGTTTCAATTCTGATAAATCGATCCCAATCTGAAAATAAGTCCCCCTGATATGGAAAATGTCATTCATTATTCCACTACACAAGAGTGGAATCACTACAGATCTTTCAAATTATAGGCCAATTGCCATTTTATCTCCCCTATCAAAAGTATTAGAAACATTTATTTATACACAGGTTTTCAACTGTCTAATAAATAAATGGATTCTGTCTTCAACAAAGCATGGCCTCTGCCCTTATTCTTAGCAGAACACTGCTATGCTGAATTTTTTTAATTCAGTCAGCACACACAGAAGTGCTGGAAACCTAGTCTTGACCATCTTCTAGTGTTATCAGAAGCTTTTGATACTGTGTCCCACCACAGAATCTTACATAAGAAGTCATGCCTAGACTACATGAAAAGAGACATGGAAGAGCTCTCTGATCATGTAGCCCAGGCTGGTATGAACCTGACCCTGAGTAGCATCCTGTCCTCACCAAGAATGATGCCACAGTATAAAGAAAAAATGATCAATTTCAACAACTGGCTAAGTTTCTGGTGTCATTCAAAGGGGATCCAGTATATGTCCACCTGGAATGACATGCTCGACAAGCCACGTTGATTTGCAAGAGATGGCTTGCACCTGTCACCCTTAGGCTTTCAAATACTGGCCAAGGCTCTTGCCGCCCCCATAGTGCCTTTTTTAGGCAAGGTTCAAAAGACAAACCCACTACCACAAATAGCACAAGTAACCAAATGCAGAGGGTAATACTACTCAACGCCAGAAGTCTAAACCTCAAAATGCACGCACTTGAGGCACTCCTCAGTATGGAGAACATTGACATCTGTGCAGTAACATAAACCTGGTTTAAGGCTCCTGAGAGCACCCCAGCACTACTAGGCTATAACTTATATCATACCTTTCGGCCACAGAACCAGGACCAAAACACAAAAGGTGGGGGTGTATCCATATTCATCATGGATACCCACACCTCCAGGTTAGTGGCGCAGCACAATGCATCAGAGATCATCCATGTGCAACTAACAATGGGCAAAACTGCAATCCAAATTGTAGCTTGCTACAGGCCACCCACCATGACCCAGGACCCCATTCCGTAATTCTGGAGACACTGGGAAATATGAAGGTCCTACCAAACACCCTAATACTGGGTGATTTCAATTACCCAAACATAAACTGGGAGAACTACTCAAGTACTAACTCCCTTGCCCAACACTTCCTAGAATTTATAAACTCGAATGCACTAGATCAACTTGTCAACACCCCCACCAGAGGGAACAACATATTGGACCTGGTCATCACCAACATGGGCGACCGGTGTTCCACACCGGAGGTCAACCCCTTGCTGGTTAGATCAGACCATAGACTAATCACTCTGAATATCCATATTCAACCCCCAACCCCAATCAAGGAAACTACCATGAAAAACTTTTCAAAAGCAAACTTCACATTACTTAAGACTGAGGTGGAAAGGTTCACAGCCCCCATGCTAAAGGACAATGCTGTCCAAGCTGCTGAAACCTTTACAAAGGCACTCTATGAGCATCTGCAGGAATGCATGGATCATGCTATCCCAAGTAAAACCAAGAATCACTCCACCAAGAAAAGGAAACCAGTCTGGTGGAACCCTGCCATAAACAAGCTATACAACAGAAGGAGGAAACTAGTACAGAAAAGAGTAAAATCCCAAGAAGAAAAGACATCCCTGATCAGTATCAGCAAGGAGCTACAATCCCTCACTAAATCATCCAAGGCTAGTTTCAAAAGAAAAATTGCCAATGACTCCAAAGATAACCACAAAGCATTCTTTAGCTATGTCAAGAACCTAAGTGGAAACTCTCAGATCTGCTCTGAGTTAGTGCAGAATGGCACAAAATACACTGAATCGACTGATATTGCCAACATTCTGGCAGACAGGTTTAGTGCAAACATCACCTCCCTCTCACCCCCTAAAGGGCCGATAACCATACCAGAAGAATGTAGGGCCACATTAATCACTGACACACAGGTTAAAACAGCCTTATCCAAAGCCAAAAACACAGCTTCAATGGGACTGGACGGTGTCCCAGGCTGTGTCTTACAAGAGCTCCAAAATGAACTAACCCCTCACCTAAACACACTGTTCAAACTCAGTCTCTCTACAGACTACATACCCACAGAATGGTGCACAGCAACAGCTATCCCACTCCACAAAGGTGGAGCCACAATGGACCCCAGGAACTATTGCCCTATAAGCCTGACTAGCCTGGTCTACAAGGCTATGGAGCACATCATCATGGAACTCATTAACAGAGACATTGGGAACCTCCAAACCTTGGACCCTGCCCAGTTTGGCTTTGTTAAGGGCAGATCATGCCTCCTAAACCTGGTGGACTTCTTTGAGACAGTTACCAAGGCATTAGATGAGGGAAAGGAGGTCCACACAGCCTACCTAGACTCGCAAAGGCTTTCGACACCATACCCCATTCTAGTATTATAGACAAGCTCACCAGCTTGAACATAAACCCCTATGTCATGAGATGAGTTGCCAACTGAGTCATGGATAGAACCCACATGGTGAGAGTTGCAGGCACTATGTATGACTCTAAACCAGTTACAAGTGGCGTCCCCCAGGTCTCAGTCCTAGGACCCCTCCTGTTCGGTATATACTTCTTAGAGGTACAGGCAAGCATAGGAGGACTATGGCTGACAAAGTTCGCAGATGACTGAAAAACTAGGGGCCATAATTGATTCCCCAGCTGATACAGACACCCTCCAGAAGGGTCTTATTGAGACGGATACCTGGTGTCAAAATCATGGCCTCAAACTAAATGCCCAAAAATGCATAGTCATCCCATTTGGAAAAAACTAAGTACTCATGAACTACCGCATAGGTGGTAGTCCCCTAAATAGAGAAAATGTAATAAGGGATCTGGGGACCCAAGTAGATAGTAATCTCTCTTTTGATAACCATATTGCCAAGGGGGTTAGAAAATCCTTCTATGTGGCCCACCTAATCACAAAAGGCTTTGCATCTAGAACAAAAGAGGTTATTGTGCCTCTCTACTCATCACTCATTAGACCCATCATAGAATACAGTGCCCCATTTGGGATGTACCTTATAAGACACCTGCAACAGCTGGAAAGACCACAAAAGTACCTCACCAATAGGATTACTGGCCTCAAACAGATGCCCTATGCAGCTCGACTCAGGAAACTCCAGCTGCACTCGGATTCATACCGCTTACTCAGAGATGATCTCTACCTGACATACAAGGCCATGTCCAACCCAGAATTGATGGACATGCTCCACCAAAAAACAAACAAATCCCGGAGAACCACACGCTCTAGAGATATAAACGTCACCACAACAATAAATAGGACATGCTGGAGGGATAGATTCCTGTCCCAGAGACTCCCCATGTTTTGCA
>NC_056733.1:1663807295-1663809795 GCF_019279795.1 Protopterus annectens | reverse complement strand
TTCTGCCCTATCACATAGATTTGAAGCTGGCCATCGGCTGCCCAATTTTTTTCATTTGATCCTAAGTTTAGTGTCCCCAGTATTACTCCCTGGGGTTGTACAGATACAGTTGCATGCAGGTTGGGAAGAAGAAGTAGAGACAATGGGTAGAGCGCAAAGGCAGAATCATAATTTTCTTGAGCTGTAGTAATGCGTATTTCCAAAATGGTAAAATATAAATAGGAAGCAATGAAAGGACAGCCCTCAATGTTCTTCATTTCTATATTAATTATTCTGGATAATTACATAAATTGCTTATTTTTTGAATTACAGTGAGTGTATATGTGTCTGATTAATTATATTTAGGTGTACATTTCAATGGTTATACCTCTAGACCAAAGCAGAAGGGGAAGGGGAGTGACAGGAACAGAAGTGGGAAGCTGTTTTATCAGCAGGTGGAAGATAAAGAAAGATACAGAAAATAGCAGAGAAACACATACACACACACACACACACACACACACAGACACACGCACACACGCACACACACACACACACACACACACACACACACACACACACACACACACACACACACACACACACACACACACACACACACACACACCGGTGACTCAGAAAATGGGTGTGGAGGAGCTACAGGCAGTACTACAGGAAACTAAAATGGATATTAATGGTGTCATGGAAACGGGATAAGAAAAAACAGAGTGGGATGGTGGAGATTCCTGGTTATAGACTATCCAAGGATGATAGACAAGGGAGACTGACGGGTGGACTAGTAATCTACATAATGGAGTGTGTCAGATGTGAGGTCAGTGAAGACAAAGAACACGTAACTTAGAATGAGGCAGGGATGCAGCTAGAGTCAGAAGCTAAATTAAGTGAACTGGCAGTTAAGGCAGAAGTACGAGGGAGAGCTGCGAGACCAATACAGTTTATCATCCCCCATATGTAAGATCAAAGGAGGATGACAGAATAGAGGAGAGAGTAAAGGATTAGTGTAAGAGGAGGTGATTAATGCTCCTGTAGAGTCTGAATTTCTTCTTAGCAAATAGGGAGATTACAAGAACTGAACCAAGGCAGAAACAGGTAGTGCAGTTGATTGAGGTCTTGGACCATGAAGGGTTCTGCCAACTGGTGCAGGACTCTGCCAGAATGCCAGAATTCTGAATGTGGCCTGCCCTAACCAATGCGGAAGGTGTCATGGATGTCAAGGATGTTGCACTGTTGGTTACGCCTTTTTGTGGCTTGTTTAGTACAGGGTAATGGGTAAGAAAAAATGTAAAAACCATGCTGTTGGTTTTCATAAGAATTAATTATATTGTACTGCACAGATGATAAAGAATGGAATAGGAACATGGGAATAATTCATTGGAATAAAAAAACTATAAAAATTACAAAAGAAAAAGTACCCAAGGCTACACAGAAGGGACAAGGAAGGTTCAAAATGACAATAAGAGAAGAAGGCCAATGTGGCTACATAGGATTTTGAGGCAACCAGTTAAGGAAAAAAAAGTGAAGGCTTATAGAAAATAGACTCGAGGACATGGGAACATTGTGGTGAACTGTACATGCAGGCAAGCAAAAAAGAAACAAAGATTGTGTGAATGTTGAAAGAGAGTCATAAAAGGAGATCAGGAGTGGAAGAAAAAATGCAAGAAGGAAAGCAGAGACGAAACAGACTAGAATTAAAAAGATATGAGGGTCATCAGAGAAAACTGAAGAAGTCAGAAGAACCTCATGAATGCTTTGCTACAATCATCTCAAAGGAAAGCAAAAGAAGGTAGGTTCTATGCTGACAGGGAGTCAAGGGAGAATTGAGGGAACATTGGACAGAAGCCATGGAGGAGGCAGATGCTTTTACACAGGGTAAAGCACAAGAATACAATGGGTTACTAGTTTATTGGGGCAGGTGGTGTAAGATCACAAGATAAGAAACTGCAACAGTGGCAGCACTTCCCAACTAAGCCAAGGCCTGATAGTAAAGAAAAACACTTATCAACTCGTTATTTGGCAACAGTGCTTCTCCACTTATTAAGCTTACAAACTCCCTTTGTTGTACGGATCACATATTCTCCTTCTTTAGACACAAATGGTGGCACTCATTCTCTAACAAAATGCCCAACATTTCAAAAATATTGAGCACTGCAAAATTACTACAGAAAAGATGCTCCTGCTCCTGTTTATAACACCCACATGCAACACAGACTTCTTTAACCATATTTACTTCTTTAGTATCTATCTTCACAAACTACACCTTTATCGTCTCTAGACTGCTTCCAGAAGAAAAAATGCATTTATAGTTTACATAGCATCCTGTACCTGTTCTACTTTTAAATAAGTATATATAGTCTGCATTTGTTTTCAAAGTTTTAGATGTTTTGATACTTGCTAGGTGCTGAAAACCCATTTGTGTGTAATGATTTCTGTACAAGTATAATATCTTAGATGCACAATAATTGTGCTCTTAAACCTTATGCATAGGACTTCCTTCTTTCTT
>NC_056733.1:1663582295-1663804795 GCF_019279795.1 Protopterus annectens | reverse complement strand
ATCCCGAAACATTTCAGTTGTTCCAGATCAGCTCTGCAAGTTGCAAGTGATTTTGAAATGTGCTCGAGTTTGTGAAATTCTGCCCTACATATTTACTTACACTTTTTTGGCTTTCTCTTCTGCAGACTTCATGGTTTAGAAAAGCTTTACATCTGAATACATTTTGCTGAAATGTTGGTGCAATAAAATAACATGACCTTTTATTAAGTATATTTACCTTGTAGGATGTAGCCCCTCACTAAACAAATCAATTAAATGATTAATATTGTGCCCACTGTTTTTTTTTTTTTTTTACCATTTTAAGTCTGTGTAGTTCTTTAGTGCAAGCAGCATGTTTATAGGTTTATAGATACTTATTAGGCTGCTGATATATAATGATCTTAAGACACCAAGCCTTTCACTTTACAGTGTTTTTTAGCCCTTATATTTTGTGTACAAATAACCCAGAGAAAGGCACAGCAAGGATATGCTGGGACATTTAATTGTTACTCCTGTCCACAAGGGAAACGCATGCAAACCTGGGGGTGAATTTGTGGTTCCCCATTCATTTGTACAAATTATGTTTAAATAGTGTAAAACAACTAATTTGCTTCATGCAGCATGGATGACAATTCCTTATTAGAATTTTTTCTGTGTTACATACCTATCCCTCAACATGTTCTGTTTCGGTTGCAAAAGGGATTGGGATCCCTTGAGCAGGTATTCAAGCTATCACTGGACTAGTGAATGAGTGATAGGTCTGACAGTTGCTATAAATATATTTAACTTTTTTGCCTGTTATTTTAACTGTATACAAATTCAGACATTTACACTGAGTTGTACTATGCATCAAACTTTATTTTCATTAAGGATCTTGTAGTAGTGCTTAGTAATATAATTTTCTTTGCAGAAGCAATACTTGTAAAAGCTTGAATATATATCTATATCTGTATCTATACAATTGTACACACACACATATATATCTATATATATATCTATATATATATATATATATATATATATATCTATATATATATATATATATATATATATATATATATATATATTCTGAACACTTAACCACTAAAAAAACAGGCTCCTAAAATAATTATGACTGCGGAAACATGGAGTCTCTTAACAACAAACAATATTGTATACCTGAATATTAAAGTAACAAGTATGTGAAATTAGAAAAAAAACTAGTACTGCGAATGTGTTCTAATATGATTGTCAATATTATTATGAATTATAGTAAGCCTAAGTAAGTAAGAATCACTTCACCATAATTCAAATTAAATACTTGCCTTGAGATTCAGAAACATGCCTAGCTCAGTCTTGCTGACATTACCATTGGTATGCCTAGGAGCACAATATAGCCTGAAGCCAATTATTAATTAACTATCTGGAATTTCAAAGCCCAAGACTAATTGGAAAATCCTTGTATGAAAATGATAGGCCCTGTGTAAAAAGAGTGAGAAAGACTGATTTCCCTTATCTTTGGTATGCCGAGGAGCACAATGTGGTCTGAAGCCAATTACCAATTAACTGTCTGGAATTTCACAGCCCCAGGCAATACTAATTGGAAAATCCATACATAAAAATGGCAGGCTGTATGGACAGAGAGATTTCTACTGGCAAGGAATGATGACAAGAGAAGAAGCAATTAGCAGGTACAGCCCTATGAGTGAGTGCATGTGCTAGACAGTGATGCTACAAGAAAGACTCAAAGTCACAGTAAAGGGCATAGTGCAATGTTCATATCTATTTTTGTTGGTTTAAATATGGTTGGAAAGTAATAACAGGGGTACAGCTTGCAGGAGAAAAAGGAAAGAGGGGAGGTAAAAAGAGAAGAAAGAGTTTTTGTTTTTCTAGAGCAGACACCCATTTGTATTTCATTAGAGATGGAAGATGGTGAATCACATAAAGGTAAGATGAGGGATGGAAAGAGGGAGAATTTCAGAAGCAGGGTCAAACAAATAGATGTGAAACTTGGACAAACTGTGACAGAGAGTTGCTAACAGACTTGGAGTAATAGAAGAATTATAGTCATACACATATAGGGATGACATTGGTGATGGAGAAGGTTGGACAGCAAAATGGGGGAGGTGAGAAGCAAGGAAGGGAAACACTATGATAGAGAATACAATGACTATAACCCTCCTTTTCTCCATAAATCTCAGGTCAGATATAGGGAGTAGTCATGTAGTGCATGTATTCCCCACTGAACCAACACCTGAGGTGATGAAGGCAGTGCTAGGAAGTAGAGTTACTCTTAAAGCTGCATAAGAGCCACTTAAATGTAGCCAATGCATGCTTCCAGCCCTAGAATGCCAACTCCCATGGCAGTACCAGCACTTTCTTTTCATGAATGTCAACTAGAGGCAGTGAGAGACATGTCTGAAAAGATTTGAAGCTTGCATACAGTAAAGCACTGCTGGTGATTCCCTGCTGCATGAGGAAACCTATATATTTTTGTCTGTAGCTGACAGAGGTGCTTTCTGATACCTGACCCATTTTTCTGCAGATTTCACATTTTTTTTTCTATTGGTGAAATAGTCTCTTGAATGATACTTAAATACTCAGTGAAATTTTGGGCCTTTGTATTTGAAAAGATTTGAAGCCTGCACAAACTAAAGCACTGCTGGTGATTCCCTTCTTGGTGAGGAAAACTGTATTTTTTGTCTGTGACTGACAGAGCTGTTTTGTGATACCTGATCCATTTTGTTTCTCTTTTAAGAAATCTGCTTGTCCTGGTGTTTTTGTTCTATGTGAGAGGTAGACACTTAAATTACCTAGGTTGTACATTTCACATGTTTTTTTTCATTGGTTAAATTGTCTTGAGTGATATTTAAATACTACTTGAAATTCTGTGTCTTTGTCTTTGTATGAAAAGAGTTGAAGCCTGTATAAAGTAAAGCACTGCTGGTGATTCCATGTTGTATTTCCCACCCACCAACCAGTTTGTTGATCTGCTTTTTAAATTTGGTGATTTTAAGATGTAAATTGAACTTAATAAGCTCCTGCCTTTATACACTGCTGTTGATATCCTGAATTACTTATTTGCCTTTCCTTGTGCTTATATTGAAAAAGTGTGCTTTGCCTCCCATTGTCTGTTCTACTTGATATGACTTCATTATCTAGCTAGCTGTTGGATAAAGTAGTGTATTTTTACACTCTAGCAAACAATTGTTTTTACATCAAAATAGGTCAGTGGAGTTTCAACTAGTTCACTGGGAGGTAGCCTGGTCTGTTGAGGTTGGGGAAACACTTGAGATTTCTGAATGTAGTTTTATTGGCTGGAGGGCTTATTGATAAGCTTTTCTTGTTTTGTAGTGTGTTTATAAATTCTGTACACTTAAGTGACTCTTGGTACATTTATTCAAAGCAAGGTACTTTTATTGAATAATCACACTTGCATACGCTGTTTAAAGTACACTGCTGTATCTACATCTGTAAGTTTTTTGTTATAGCATTTCCTACTGTTTAAGTTTGTTTGTGGTAGCATTTCACTCCTGATACTCCTTTACTGTGCTTTTGCATTAGGAGGACTGGGATTATTCATCTAGAGGCAGTAGATGTTTACCTGGTCTGTCTGAGCTGGGAAAAACACATAAGGGCTCTAAGTATTTTTTTTTTGCCTTTCTCTGCACTTGATTTGCACTGTTCTCATACCTAGATAGCATAAACTAGATTCAATTCTGCTGAATCTAGCCTATTATTGATACACTTGAGCACTAAGACAGTCATCTTACATTAAAAAGAGCTCCCCTGCACCCTTGTGGCAGAAAAGTGTGGATCCAGCCTTGTCTGAGCTAGGGATTGCTGGAAGAAGGCTCATTGTGTGCTTTTCTATTGGTAGATTAGCTTACAAGTGTTTTAATTTCACCTGCATTTAAGCCTCGTGTTTGCGCATTGCAGTGCACTGTGCAACAGGGGTTAGAGGTGCCCTGTATAGATGCAAAACTCAATTTCCCCCCAGATATCTGTCAGTGGAACCCTCCCAAGCTTCTCTACTGCAGTACAGATGCACTGCCCAGTGCTGCCACACTTGCCATCCATTGCCTTCAATAGAACAAGTTCCTTTGTTAGTTCTAGCACCAATAACTGGTCAAACTAGCCCACTCCCTTCCCCAATAGTACATATTGTAAAACCTGCTATAATGGATGGGAATTTCCCATAATTTCACCAACCAGCCTGATTGACATGGGCATCCTGAAGCAATTGTGTAATTGCCTCATGTATACTGACAACCACTTATTCCTAAAATAAATACCCTATGTGAGATATGTAATTGCACTATGAAACTGGAATCAGTTCTATCATGTAACAACAAACTGGACATCAAACAGGTTGCCAGCACACACACTTCACCTTTCACACAAAATGAGGTCATGACAGCTAAACCCACATACAGAGATACTGACTAGAAGCCTACCAAAAAATCAGAGAGCTCCCAAACATAAACCATTTGCACACACTGCTATTCAAATGGAAACCACTGCACATAATAACACATACACCAATGTCTCAGCAAATAAGCTCCTAAGGCAAAGCACATCAAAACCTAATGTTTTGGTCATAGGCAACTCCATGGTAAGACACACAAACATCTCCCTCACCAGGCTAGACAAGGATAAGGTCATGGTCAGCTACCTGTCAGGTCCAAGGATCTGTCAAATCACACATAACCTTAAGTCACTCAACAACAAGCATCGTAATGACTCTTTCATAGTCCACGTTGGGGGGAATGACTTTTGACATACCTCTCTAGACTATATGAGGAGAGACTGAACTCTAAGGTTATGTGCCCTAGGCAGGTATGACCCTAGCTCTAAGCCACATTCTGCCTTCACTCAGGATGATATCTAATATAAACAAAAAATGATTGACTTCAACATCTGGCTTAGCTTGTGGTATCAATTCAGGGGGATCCAGTATCTGTCAGCCTGGGAAGACATGGTAGACAGGCTATGCTGCTTTTCCAGAGATGGTCTGCACTTGTTTACTCTAGGATTTTGAATACTGGCAAAAGTACTTGCTTCCCCCATAATGCCTTTTTTAGGCAATGTCAAAACAACAAAATTTCTGACATAACAAAATCCACTCAAGACAAACACAAGGTTCTGTTGCCTAATTCTAGGAGTCTAAACATGAAACTGCACTCCCTGAAAGCATTCCTCACCTTGGAAGATGCTGACATCTTGGAGTCTCTGAGACATGGTTTGAGGTCACTGAGAGCACCCTGGTTGTGCAAGGCTACAGTGCTTTCCACATGTTCAGACTCCAAAAACAGGAGACCGGTCTGGTGGACCCCGGCCATAAATAAGCTATACAACAGAAGGAGGAAGCTACTACATGACAGAGCAAAATCCCAAAAAGGAAGGCATCTCTGATCAGTATTAGCAAGAAACTTCGATCCCTCATAAAATCATCAAAGGTCAGTTTCGAAAGAAAAATTGCCCTAGACACTAAAGATAATCACAAGGCCTTCTTTAATTATGTCAGGAACATGGGCGGAAACTCCCAGATATGCTCTGAATTGTTGTATAATGGTACAAAATATACTGAACCTACAGACATAGCCAACATCCTGGCAGATAGATTCAGCGCAAACTTCTCTGCCCTCCCCCCTCAAAGGAGCAAACGCCTATCCCAACTGAATGTAACCTCCCTGACATCACAGATGCACAGGTGAAAGCTGCCCTCTCCAAAGCAAAAAAACAGCATCTATGGGACCGGATGGTGTCCCAGGCTGTGTCTTACACGAGCTCCAAGAAGAACTGAACTCTCACATTAAGTCACTGTTCAAACTTAGCCTTACTACAGGATATGTACCCAAAGAATGAAGTACAGCTACAGTGGTCCCACTCCACAAAGGTGGTGCCACAACGGACCCCGGAAACTATCGCCCCATAAGCCTGACTAGTCTGGTCTGTAAAGCTATGGAGCGTATTATCATGGAACTCATAAACAAAGACATTGGGAGCCTCCAGACACTGGACCCTACCCAATTTGGCTTTGTTAAGAGCAGATCTTGCCTCTTAAACCTAGTTGATTTCTTTGAAACAGTTACCAAAGTCATAGATGAGGGCAAGGTAGTCCACACAGCCTACCTGGACCTCACAAAAGCCTTCGACACAATACCCCACTCGGGCATCATAAATAAGCTTACCAGCTTAAACATCAACCCCTATATCACAAGATGGGTTGCAAACTGGCTCAGAGATAGAACCCACATGGTCAGAATCGCAGGTGCCATGTCCGAATCCAAACCAGTTACAAGTGGCATCCCACAGGGCTCAGTTCTGGGACCTCTCTTGTTCGGTATATACTTCTCTGAGGTTCAGGCTAACATGGGGGGATTATGGCTGACAAAGTTCGCAGATGACTGCAAACTGGGGCCGTAATTGAATCTCCAGCTGACACAAGCATCCTCCAAAAGGGTCTCACAGAGATGGATGCTTGGTGCCAGAGCCACAGCCTCAAGTTAAATGCTAAAAAGTGCATAGTCATCCCCTTTGGGAAAAACAAGGTGCCCACAAATTACCACATAGGTGGTAATCCATTAATCGGAAGAAGTAATTAGAGATTTGGGGACCAATGTAGATAGTAATCTCTCCTTTGATAATCACGTTGCCAAAGTGGTTAGAAAGACCTTCTATATAGCCCACCTTATCACGAAAGGGATCACATCTAGATCAAGAGAGGTCATTGGGCCCTCTAATCGTCACTCATCAGGCCCATAATTATGCCCCTTTTGGGATGTACCTTACCCGACACCTGCAGCAACTGGAGAGACCCCAAAAGTACCTCACCAAGAGGATCATGGGCTACAAACAGATGTCCTATGCAGCTCGACTAAAGAAACTCCAGCTCTACTCAGTTGCTTACCACCTACTCAGAGGCGATCTATGCCTGACGTACAAAGCCATGTCAAACCCAGAATTAATGGACATGCTCCACCTCAAAAAATCCAAGTCCCTTAGAGCTACATGCTCCAGGGACCTAAACCTCAGCACAAAAATAAATAGGACATGCTGGAGGGACAGATTCATTTCCCAGAGGCTCCCCTCACTCTGGAATAGAATCCCAATTCATGTTAGACATAGCCCCTCGCTGACCCTCTTCAAGTGAAATTTGGATGCATGGATGGGAAATCGCAAATTCACCCCTGGGATCTCTCCTGTGTCCCTGCTAGACAGAGGCACAATAAACTAATCTTAAAAGGGTACCTTCTGTGACCTACTTTACAGAGGCAGAGTAGGCTAATCTAATAGGGAGGCGGAAGCCAAATACACTCTGGCTAGGCTTATAAATGCCCTAGGGCAGATAGCCTAGTATCTACATATGAACCTATGAACCTAAAATGAGCATGAAAGAACCAATGGTGGAGATGTAGCCATCTTCATTAAAGCCAAGTACACCTTGAGACTGGTAAAACGGTATGAATCTCTTAAACTACTCCAAGTCCAATTAACTATACACAAAATACCCTACCACATCATTGCTAGCTATAAAACCTCCACCTTGAACCAAGAAAAGCACACTGCCAACCTGGACTTACTAGAGTTACTCACCATGCAACCTAATACCTTAGTCATGGGAGATTTCAACTATTTTTCCATCGACTGGGTGACATATATGAGCATGGACATGTTTGCCCAGAGGCTCCTGGATTCTGGATTTTGTTAGTACAAATGCTCTAGAACAGATAGTCTGCACCCCCAAAAGGGGCTCAAATGTTCTAGACATATTATTCACCAACATGGCGGGCTCACTGTACTCCCCTCCCCCTTGTGTGATGCCCTCCATGGTAAGGTCAGACCATAAATCAGTCTCATTCAAAGTTACTGCTGAACCTGTTACCACCACAGCAACAACAAAAACAAAAAAAAAAAACTTTTCCAAAGCAAACTACAGCCTACTAAGTGATGGTATAAAAAGTTTTATACCCCCACGATCAAAGACAACAATGACTCCTATGCAGAGGTGTACACAATGCCCTGTATGAACACTTAAGCAACTGTATAGACTTGTCTCTGCCTGACTGAATTAAATCCAGGTCCACCCAAAAAATCAAGACACCCTGGTGGATCTCAGGTATGAATGGGTTATATAACAAAAGGAAGAAACTGATGTCTAAAAACAAGAGGGGACTGATTCAGCTGAGGAAGAATTCTTTCCATAGCTTGAACAAGCAAATCAGAACTCTTGTAAAGTCCTCTAAAGCTAATTACAAAGCTAAAACAGCATCCCTAGCTAAGGATAATCATAAGGCTTTCTTTAACTACATCTGAAATCTAAAAGGCAATGCCCAGCTATGTGCCAAACTGGTAGTAGATGGTACCACTCATACTATACCAGAGGAAGCTGTCAACCTTCTAGCTGACAGATTTGGTGCAAACTTCACCCCCTTATCCCCACCAGCCATACCCCAAAGCATACCTGACACTAGTCTTTTGCAAAGTATCTCTAGACATCAGGACATATCTGTGTTCTTCAAGGCCATAAACACAGCCTCAATGGGACCAGATAACATTCCAGGTTGCTTATTAAGCAATCTAAAACAGGACCTAGTAGACTCACTTGGTGTTCTCTTTAACCATAACCTGAGAAATGGCTTTGTTCCAGCAGAGAAAAGAACAGCAGCAGTAATCCCCTTACACAATGGGGGCCATCAACCAACCCTGGGAACTACAGACCCATATGTCTAACTAGTCTCATCTGCAAGGCCATGGAAAGAATCATCATAGACCTTATCAAGAAGGACATAGGTGACCTTCAGACTCTAGACCCAGCCCAGTTTGTCTTCAATAAGGGCAGATCATGCTTACTAAACCTTGTCAACATTTTCAAGAACGTCAACAAAGCTCTGGATGAAGGTAAGAAAGTGCACACTGCCTATCTTGACATAGTCAAGTCTTCTGACACAATCCTCCACTCAGGTATCATTGATAAACTCTCCCAGCTGGGAATTAACCCTTTCATCACTAGATGGGTAGTCAATTGGCTCACTGACAGAACACATACTGTCAAAGTTGGTGACTCCACATCTACCAGTAGACCCATCACCAGTGGCATACCACAGGGATCTGTGCTGAGCCCGTTACTGTTTGGAATCTATTTCTTGGAAGTCCAGGCTAGAGTAGACGTTCTTTGGCTTACCAAGTTTGCTGATGATTGCAAATTGGGTGCAATGACTGAGTCCTGTAAAAATGTTAACATATTACAGGAGGGGCTAACAAGACAAATGACTGGTGCCAAAGCCATGGTCTAAAGCTAAATGCAAAAAAGTGCATTATTATCGCCTTTGGCAAAGCAAAATTCCCTGCTAATTACAGTATTGACAGCACCCCCCCTTCGTTCAAACTCAGTGGTGTGAGATCTGTAAATACAGGTAGATAGCAATCTGAACTTCGACCACCAAGTTTCCACAGTAGTAAGGAAAGCCTTCTACATTGTGCATCTCATAAATAAGGACATCACATCCAGGTCTAAGGATGTTATATCTCCACTGTACTTGACCCTCATCAGACTATTAATGGAGGAAAATGCTCCCTCCTGCATGTACCTCACCAGACACCTGCAGCAGCTGGAGAGACCATAGAGGTTTCCCAACAAGAAAATACAGCCTCCAAACCATGGACAGACTGAAAGCTTTGTCACTGTACTTTATATCATATAGGCTGCTGAAAGGCAACTTATGCCTGGCCTACAGGGCAGTTTCTGACCCTGCCCTGATGGATATGCTGCACATCTGCAGGTCAAATGGCACAAGGGTCACTCACTCTAGGGATCTTAACCTAGACTGTGACATTATCAGAACATGTCGGAGGGAGAGACAGATATATGTCCCAGAGATTACCCCTGCTCTGGAATATGCTTCCAGTTCATGTGAAGCAGAGCTCCTCACTGACCCTATTTAAGTGTTACCTGGACAAATGGATGAGCAACCACAACTTCACCCTGGGGGTGGCACCCATGTCCCTCACAGACAGGAGCAGTCAGTGTTTATCATAGACTCACTCTGCGAATTACATCCATCTAACCAAGGACAATTAAGGCAACTCAGGATTAACATGGCTAGGCTTGTAAGGGCTCTAGGGCCACTAGCCTAGTATCCTCCTATGAACCTATGGCCTGGCCACTCCTGCCATACACAGTGTAGAGGGGCAGGTCAGAAGCCAGCTGGAGTGCTGGCAGGAGAAGGCAGGGTCCAATGGGGGTGGCAAACTGCTCCAAATCATTATTACAGCCTTGGTAGACTCTGCTGAAAATGGAAACAAAAATGGATAGATAAATGTCAGCAAGAAATATATCAATATCACATAATCAGGCCCAGAGGACATACCCAATCTACTAGCAGATAAATGTAGCTCTAATTTCACCCACTCTCCCCTCTTCATCTGCAGATCTCCTACCCACATCCCCCCGAAATTTCTCATGAACAAGTCCTCAAGCCAGTATGCAAACCAGAAACATTGCTTCTTTGAGGAGAGATAAGACATCAAGTTGGTTATTGGCCAGATCCCCTGCAGAGGCTATTTAATGTCAGCATCCAAACAGGCTTTGTGCTTGACAAATTGAGGATAGCAACTATCACTCTCTTGCACAAAGGTGGAATGTCAATGGACCCAGGAAATTACAGAGCCATAAGTCTGACCAGCCTCATCTTTAAGGCTAAGGAAAGGATCATTACAGAATGAACAAATAAGGACACAAGTGACCTACAAACTCTCAGGCCAAGCCAGTTTGGATCTGTAAGGAGTATATCCTCTCTAGTTAACCTATCTGACTTTGAGAATGTTACCTAAACAATGGCCGAGGGCAGATAAATACACACTGCATATTTAGACCTCACAAAGGCCTTCAACACTACCCCACTCTCAGATATCATAAATAAACTATCCTAGCTATATATCAGTGTCTATGTAACTCATTGTAAAGCAAAATGCCTCACAAATAGAACCCAGAATATTAGGGTGGGCTTTTCTGCTTCCTCCAAAAAACTGTCACTAGCAGTGTACCAAGGGTTCAGTACATGGGCTTCTCTTCTTTCACATTTACTTCTCAGAAGTCAAAGCCATTGAAAAGGGTTTATGGCTGACCAAGTTTACAGATGACTGTAAATTTAGCACCCTCATAAACCCTCTTGGGGAAAACAAGATCATCTAAAGCCCACCCTCAAACTAATAGCTGGTGTCAAGATCATGGACTAAAACTGATTGTTAGGAAATATATAATTGTATACCTTAGCAAACAAGAGGTTTCTTGCAGCCATCACTATATATGGCTGTGTATCATTTTGCCAAAGTAGCTTTGATGAAGTACAAATTTTCAGAAAAAAACAAAAGGACTAAAAGTAAATTTGACTGAAGGTGCATTTGACTGAAAAGCCATTTTGTAAAGAAGTGTAGAAATATATAAATGGTATTTTTTGTGTCATTTTTGTACATGGGAGTTGTTAGGGGAAAAAAATTGGAGATTTTGAATGGACTAGAAATGCCCACTATCATGTTGCCCCCCCAGATTTGTTGAAGATTGTGTTTGTGTGCCAGCACTGATGCAATGTGTATGTTTTTTTTTCTTCCCTCCACTGGTGTGTGACCATGGAGTTAGAATATATGATTACAGGGGAGTGTGGGGAGGGCTTGCCACTCTGCAAAAATTCTTTTTTTTGTAGTGTATACATTGTATAGAAGGCTTTCGATGAAATGGCTTTTCAGTCATTTATTTCATCTATTTGTACTTCAGTTAACGCTACCTTTAATACAATGATACAATATATAATATATATATATATATATATATATATATATATATATATATATATATATGTGTGTGTGTGTGTGTGTGTGTGTGTCTCGGCTAGAGTGCGGGAGGGCCTTCTGTGTGGAGTCTGCATGTCCTTCCCACAGTTGGATGGGCATTTGAAAGACATGCGTAAACGGGCGTGCCTTCATAGAAGGTTGAACGTTGAGCTGGCACCTCGGCGTTCATGAAAATCTACTGCCAATCATTAGCGGACCGGAGTTCCGCTGTGGCGACCCCTAACCGGGAAAAGCTGAAAGACAAACAATATGTGTGTGTGTGTGTGTGTGTGTGTGTGTGTGTCTGTGTATCCATATATGGAAGCATTCATTATCATCGAACGATCATAACAGTGAATGTTTTTTAAAGCTCGCAGTAGTCATACGATCACTTCTGCTGACATTTCTTTGTGGAGTTCATGGAACAAAGGAGAGGGGGAATTTGCCTTTCCCATGATGCTTGTGCAAACACAGAATTGGCACATATAATTAGCAGGGGGGGGTGTTAAAAATCATGATTTTTTTGTTATTTTTATTTTCAGTCCGTTGGGATCAATGTTTGGTAATATTTTACTGTACTAACTCCTGGGCATTTAGTGCAGAGATGAGCGTGGTCTGTGTGATTGACAAGCCAAGTGACCATGATGTAGCATGCAAATGATGCATGATTGATATGCCATGCAGATGTGCCAGTGACATCATGCATACATTGCTTGTTGATTGCTGTATGTGCATACCCCACTGGGTGTGCAGTAGCAAGGCCCACCTAGATCATGCCCAACACACAACAGTCTGAGACCGTAATGAATTTTTTTATACGTTTTTGCAGGGTGGCTGCTCTCCCTTGCACCATCACTAATACCCCATGCAAATATACCAACTCCAGTAATTGCACTACACTGAGGAAAAGGGAAAATGGTGTGTTTTATTTTCTAAACAAATTTTGGAATTGCTGTATCTAATTTGATGAAATGGATGAAATAATCTTCTCTTTAGCACACGAACAAGTTCGCATGATCTGTTTTACGGCATGCCTAGAATGACAGCTGAATATTCATGCAGACGAAGAAGACATCAACATGACCATTCATTGATTTTGAAAAATGTCACCTGGTGCTGGGTGTTGGATGGGGTAGGGCTGGGCCTTGCTATTGCACATCCAGGGGGTTACTATGATAAAACAAAGTCCAATGTTTTGCCATGCAGTATTTTTGTGCTTCAATATTTTGAAGTGCATCCATACTGAGTTCTGTTTAAAGTAACACTAATGATCACTTCTGTCAAACTGCTTGTTTGATTGCTTGTTGCCATCGCACCATTTTAACAGATAGCATGCTTATATTGTGTGTTTAAATTGATCCCAGATATAGCAGTATGTTCTTGGTGAGAGGTGCATATATACCTATATCAGTACCAATTAGTAAAGGATTGCAGGGATAAGTTATTTGTTTAATTGTCTTTCCTCCACAGCTTTGATTTTTTTTTAAATTTGAAATGCAATATCTACTTTTCTTAATCAAATGTAGTTAGGGATCAAGAAACTTAGAGTTTGATCAAGACATGGATAGTTGCTGCAGTTTAAGTGTCTCATTTATTTACATATTGTTACTGCAGTCTTTTGAAGATCACACAGCTTTATTTCAAAAGGTGATTGATCTCAAAGTTAGTATACGTAGAATACTGGAGGTGTGTGTGTGTGTGTGTGTGTGTGTGTGTGTGTGTGTGTGTGTGTGTGTGTGTGTGTGTGTGTGTGTGTGTGTGTGTGTGTGTGTGTGTGTGTGTGTGTGTGTGTGTGTGTGTGTGTGTGTGTGTTGGGAGGAGGTTAAGCTGTCATCACCTTAGGAAAATGCATTTATATTTCTCATTAAGCTGATGTTATGCAGCCCAATTATGTGGAGGTGATTTTTCAACATGATTTTTTTTCTGTTTGCTTTGATTACTAGCCATGAACCCAAGTACATTGTTTATAGTTTAAAGTATTTTCAGACAATTAGATTGCATTTTCTTTGTCGACTACCAAATGCAACATATTCCCCCAGATTCACCATCCTTCTGTGCAGGACTAGCTTAGTCCTGAACGGAAGTGGCCGTTTTGGAGCAGGACGGCAGCGCGCCATGCATAGTAATGAAGGCACGCTGCCTGAGCTCCTAAATGGACACAGAGTGTGTACGAGTGCTTGGGGCGTGTCTGAGAGCAGAGCTCTCAGAATATACACACCCCTGCAATCAAGAACAGCCATGTAGGAGTAAGAATGAGCGAGACCGCGCATAGGTGTTTGCATACTCTCATCAAAATCCCCCCCAAGTGTACAAGAGCAATAGTTACAACATTTACATATAAAGATTTTTTTTTATGAAACAGATCAAAATTAACCATAGGTGCGTGGGTTTGCCCATCGCTTTGTTACGGTTAATGCAGCTTAAATGGCACAAGAGGATAAAAAGCAAGATATATGCAAGTGAAGCAGTCTAGCGTAGTGGGCAGAGCATTCGCCTTATGAGCAGTTATTCCAGGTTTGAGTCCCGCTCCAATATAATCAATTTTCCATGTCAAATTATTTTATGATCAATTTATTTTGTTGCATAACCTATGACATAACATATATTTGTGAACTGGAGTACTACATTAAATGCAGATGTGAGTTCTCATTGTCATAATGTTGCAAAGTCCACAGATAATCACAAGTGCCCCATACAGTATATGTACACAGGAATCAGGGATACAAATGGAAGGTAAAATGTTAATGAATGATAAATCAATACAGTTGCCAAATCCACCACATGCCCAAGAACCATTAGACATCACTGTCTAAATCAGTGTGGTGATAAGCGGAGGTAAGCACTAGAAAGCAACAGTAAGCATAGTCATGCAGTAGTAAGAGGGAGTAAGCATATTTAAGCAATAGTAAGTGGGTTTAAGCCTGTTTGCATGGGGGTAATGTGCACACAGATTAAGCAAAACTGAAGCTAACTCACTGTACGCATACTTAACCTGAGGTTAGCTTGCTTACTTTTGCACAAACCCGCGCAAATCCACGCAAACACGCTTACAATTGCTTAAAAGTGCCTTAATCACTCTGTATGCATCAGCCGCTGTTCTGGCCAGAAACAAAATAAACAGCCTTTGCAGGTCTTGAACCGAGGACCCTGTACTCTATAGTCACAGTAGTTAACCACTAAGCTATCACAGCAGTACATAAGATTGAGGTATCACCAAACATATCCTCACCATAGGAAATACAAACTGAACATGTGAAAGGAATCTATATACAGTTTTATATTGTATAACCAACTACAGGACATAAATATGTGAACTGGAGTACTGCATTAAGCCCAGATGTAAGGTGTCATTGTAATAAAGTGTTGAAATACCCTAGTAAACAAAAGGACCCCATATAGTGTACATACACATGAATCATGGATACCAAACACATATATAACATGCAATGAATAATAAATCAATGACACAATGCAAATATAATGCAACTTAAATATTAAGTAATGCAAAGCATTGCGCAGCCCAGCTTAGTAGGTGTAAGCAATGTGTAGGCCAGTTAACTGAGTCTGCCCATTGGTATACCCTTTAAGCAATACCAACCTTAGGTAAGCAGGTTTGCTTATAGCTTAGCCTTTTCTCAACCGGCCAGTCAAGGACAAGTGTGGGAAATCGGCCCTACGTAAGCCCAAGAGGTGGGAATGCATCTCATAACTGGTTGTAGCTTCCCCTTGAAGGCACAATGGTAGTAAGGGGAGAAGGTGTGTGCTTCTGGGCACAGTGCTGGTGCATCCAGGAGTCCAAGGTCATGGCAGGACTCCTTTATAAAGACCATGATCAGAGACTGCTGCAGGGCCAGTACCAGGGCTCCCAATATAAGGCGGAGGCCTGGGACTGTCTTGCCTGTGACCTCACCAATGCCAGTGGCATACCCCGAACTGGTGAGCAGGTCAGGTATCACTATGCCGACCTGAAGTGGTGTAAAGGGGACCTCTTGGAGGAGTGGTTCCAAGAGGCTAGAGCATCAAGGGATGTTCCAGTCGTGTTTAAGTATCACCCCATTATGTGTGTAATAATTGTATATCATGGATAGGTATGGCTAAATATTCCTCTTATGCCCCCTACAGCTGCAATGGAGCAGGCCACGAACCAGGAGGCCCACGTCAGTCATCTGGCAAGGTTGCAATGCGAGGCAGGTCAGTAATACTCATGAAATTACTGTCATAGGAAATAAAACTAAAAGTAGTAGTAAATGAATTGCCTGTATAAAACCTGTATAGTTCAAGGACAGTACTGCATAGACTAGAGATTATGCCAGGAAGAGTCTCATATTGTTTGTATGTCAATAAAAGTATAATGGCCTGACAATAAAGGTCTAACTGCTGGACGGCATGTGTATACTCTGGTATCATATGGTAATGTAGATTAGCAATCATGTAATAGTACTGTAGTATTAAGCACTGTTACCCACACTGTGCACCATAAATTGAATGTGTAGGAATGCCTGCATATGACAGGTGTAATCCCCAGATGCCATTTAGTATAACTGGGAGACACATAGACAGAAAACAGGGAAAATGTAGACAACAAAACCCGAATAGCACATACAACTGAGATGAGAGCTGTTGTTTTTTAGCACACACAGCCATGGTTCGAATCTTGCCAGTCGTAGTACTCTGCATACAGAATCATATCCCACAACTGTACAAAAATGTCCAGAATGTCCAGTAAAGTGGCCCATATCTGTTGCCTATCAATCTGTCCCCCTGGAAAATCAGTGGGATGATCCCAGACGTATAGGCAGCAAACAGGAAATACAACTGATTGACACACATCTATGAGAACAAAGCTGGCACACCAGCAACTCCACAATACCTTATGAGACTAAGAAGCTATGTATGTCCAATTTACACCCCAACTTGTCAAGCTCTGGTCAGAGTGTGTACAGTAACAGAGTGAGATGTATGTGCATAATAGTAATGTGGAATCTGGTACTGTGTGTTGGAACATTCAGGTAGTGCTAATAAACATTTCTCCCACAGGTCTGTCAGATACTATCACTGTGCCCAGAAATACAAGAATGATACCCAGTACCGGTACTGTTTACATTGGTATTGTATGGCAGTGTGACTGATGCAGTTGATCTGAATAATGAGGTATTACACATCACTGTCACCCACACTGTTCTACAACATATAACTGTCTAGGGAATCTGTATAAGAGTGTTGTAATACAAGGTTAGAATCCAAAAGCACAGGGGATTAATAAGGCAGAAAGCAGATAGAGATATACAACAATATCTATATAGCAGACACAACTGTGATCAACAGTGTTTAAGCTGTAGCAGACACAGCCATGGTCTGAATCCTGGGAGTGGATGTAGGCTTGCTACAGAATCATACCCCACAACTGTACAGATGGGGTCAGTATGTCCAGTATATGGGCCCATATCTGCTGCCTGTCCTCCTGTCCCCCTGGTAAGTCTGTGGGATGATCCCAGATGTTTAGCCAGCAAACAGGGAATACGAATGATTGTCAAACACCTATGAAAACAAACTTGTTACTGTAGAAACCCCCTAAACTGTTAGGAGAGTTATATTTCAAGTATGTCCTATCTACACTCCCATGTTGTCAAGGTGTGACTAGAGTGTGTACAGTAACAGAGTGAGATGTATGTGCATAATACTAATGTGTAATCTGGAAGTTTGTGTGGCAACAGTCAGGTAGTGTTAACAAACATTGCTCCCACAGGTACGTCAGATATGAACACTGTGCTGAGAAACACAGACCATTATCACCTGTACTGGAGCTGTTCACTCTGGCATTGTAGGGAATTGTGAGTGTTACAGTTTCTCTGAATAATATAGTATCACTGATCACTATCACCCACACTGTGCTACAGAATATAACTGTGTAGGAAAGCATGTATATGTGTGTGTGTGAGGTAACTAAAGGTGGAAGAGGGCAATATTCTAGATATGTCCCGGTACACCAGCATCTGGTCAACACATGGCCAGAGTCTGTGCAGAAAGAGTTGGATAGCCATGTGCACAACATCAACCCAGAATCTGGGAGTATGTGTAGAAGCAGTTAGTTAGTGTTAACAAACATTTGCTCCACAGGTATACCAGGTAAGAGGTGTATACTGCAGGTAAAACCAGTTCATGTATAACGATGACGACAGCCATATCACTGTCCAAACTAAGGCTATAGGGTAGTGTAGTAAGACTTGTAAGGTACAGATAACAGCACTGACTAGGAAATTAATGTGGACTGCAGGAATATACTAGTTGTTAATTTATATCTTTCTCCCTCCACCATATCTCCAACAATAATCAACATACCCACCCCAACTGGTATGTAATGTCACCTATGTTCTGATATTGTCCAATTCTTTGATAAATATATTAATGGTTCCCATGCATGTGCTATATTGAATTATTCCAACATTGGTGGCATGGTGCCATCAATGTACCTGCATGCTGTTCTTATTACCACTGTGGTCCCATATATGCATGTGTTCTGTTTGCTATGCAACTGTTCCATATCTGGTGTCTGGGTTAATGGGAATATCTATGCATGCTGTTATACCTAACCCTGGAATGTGTTGACTATAACTTACCAACATATGATGATGAAATCTAAACACTATAGAAAGCTTGTGAAGGCCAGTCCCAGCAGACCCACCTGTCCTACCTCAGCTGGCTGTGGCACCGAGCACCTGCTTGTCTGGGGCCCAACCTGAGACCTCCCTGTCTGTTGGTCCTGCACCACCTTCGGGTGGAACTGCCTCAGGGGATGGGGCTCACCCCCCAGGAGTGGGCGCGTACAGGCACCTGTTACCCATTGCCAGGTCGGGGTCATGGTATGTAGAGAGATTGACCAGCAGTTTGTTGATCTTCTACGCCAGCTCAAGGGCCACGTGTCATGATTAGAGAGTCAGCCTGGCTCTGTGATTCAGCCCCCAGTGTAGCCACCTTCAGGGCTGTGAAGGTGCAGTGGTGACTGCCTATGGCTGGGGACCTCAACCCCACTATTTCCACTAGGGGGCATATGGGCTTCCAATTTCCCAACACCCCCTCCCCATCAAGGTGTTTACCCCCCACGTGTCATATACTGCTCCTGTATGCATCTTGTTTGTCTTGTTTGTTAATTTACCTAACCTACCTCCCCAAATATACCTACTACCCCTCCCCAACATCCCACTCTCACCTGAAAAAAAGGGCAGTCTGTTCCCACAAAAATATCTCGCCCCATACATAGCTGTCCATTTCCCACACATGTACACTGGACACATGTAATCCGGTCTAATTGGCATCACAACTTATTTTTGTTGTTCTCACCCCCTCCCAGGGGTTTCAGTGCCCAGATCTACCTCCAAATTCAGTGTATATGCTCAGCTGTTCCTGTAGAAGAAATGGGCAGCTATGGACCTTCCTTATACCCTTCCTGCACATCCCTGGCTATTTTCCCTACTGTCTTTCCCTCTTTGTGCCCCTTTTTTCAACACTTTCCTATCAACCCCTTTTTCTTTTCTTTTAAAGAAATTAGCGCTGGGGTAAGCAGGAGTAAACACTTTTAAGCAGCAGTAAGTAGGTTTAAGCCTGCTTGCACAGGGGTAAGCAATGCCTACACATGTTAAGCAATTTAGAAGCTAACAGAGTATAAGAAACTGTAACCGGAAGTTAGCAGTGCTTACTTCCGTGCAAACCTGCGCAAACCCGCTTACAACTGCATTAAATTACCTTAATTACTCTGTATCCAATGGCCCCGTGTTCTGCCCAGCAACAAAATAAACAGCCTCTGCAAGTCTTGAGCCCAGGACCCTGCACACCATGGCCAAAGTGATTTATCACTAAGCCATGTCAGATATACATAATCCTGATTTTTTCAAAAACATATCATCCAGCCCAGTCATTCAACAGTACAGAGAATGTATTCCAACATTTAGATGTATGTGTGTGTGTAAATATATTAATATCTAAACAGATACAACATATCTATATATGTAGATATACATATATATATATATCTATAGAAATATATACATATATATATATATATATATACATATATATGAACATATATACATGCAAATGCCTACATCTATAAATATGTATGTCTACATCTATATGTCTAAATATATACGGCAGGTTACGAATATGTCAGCAGATATATATATATATATATATATATATATATATATATATATATATATATATATATATATATATATATATATATATATATATAGGTATATATATATATATATATATATATATATATATATAGGTATATACGGACATACATCTGTAGATAACAATGGGGAAATAAAAACATATATGTCCACATGCAATGTTAATGGGGTTGAAAGACCCCAAACAATATACATCTTGTACGAATAGGTATACCCCCCATAGCCAAGCACATCTCCCCTGCAATACACTACCAAGTGTTGCAGATCTCATAACCAGGACCTGACACAACATCGGCAGATACAGATATATATATATATATATATATATATATATATATATATATATATATATATATATATATATATATATATATATATATATATATATATATATATATATATATGCATATACATATATATAGATATATATGTAACTACACATACACACGCAGACATATGTACAGTAAGTTACATATGTAGTATGTGCACACAATATGGAACAGCCACTATTCCGACATTTACCACCTTACCAACTGAAGACTGCATGAGCCACCCAATACAAATGACATTCATTGTCTGCAACATATACCCACAGAAATATCAAAGGATATAACACCACACACAGGCATGCATAAATGGCAAAGCTTTATTTGTGTACTATTACAGTTGTATATGTCATGTCATATCGCTGTTTAGACACAGACATCCATATAAGCTGAGTAATGCAACTGTGAAACAGTTATACTAATACAGTAGTCTGGAAAAGTTAACAAATGTTGCTATCCAGGCCAAGGCCATCAAGTAGTACAATAGTAAAGACAGACTGGGCCACAGGATACCAAACAATCAACAGTAAGTAACGCAGGTGTATATTTCAGCAGCCTCTATCTACACTCTGTAGACAATCTCTAGGGGTAAAAGACCTCAGTTGACACAATGGGATGTAACTGTTACATAACAAGGCACAACTGACACCATCACAAGCACGCTGACAAACAAAACAGTCTGTATGGCAGGTGGCAGTAGGTCTGCATTTAACCCAGGTGGATTGTATGGTAATGTACATCCATATACCTTAAGGCAGCTCACCCCTGATGGTCTTCAAGTTTTTGGGCTTTCAGGATTCTGTAGCACTCCCATATACATATATGTATATATAGCTATATGTATACATAGATATACCTTTATGTATATATAGAGTCTATATTATATATTCAAACTTTCTAAACTTCGAATCCCATATGTTCGACAACATATGATCAAAGTTTACAAGTTCAAATATATAATAAAATAAAAAATAAAAAAAACTTACCTTATTGGTGCATGGAGGGGGGCAAGCCCCCCCACACCCCCCATACCCCCCTTCTTAAATATATCAACTCCAAGATCGCACTTCAATGGAGAAAAAAGAAATTCTCCCATTCTGCACTGAACGGCGCCATTACATTTAACCTTCGAACTCTTGAAATATCGATCATATGGTGTCGACCGTATGACAGTCAACATTTCAAGCATTCGGAGTTCTAATAAGAACCCTGTATATAGATATATGTATATATAGCCATATATGTATGCACATCCTGTGTCTACAGATATGCCTAGTTATGTTGGTATATACGTAGATATAAATAACTATATGTGCATACATATCTATTCTGATATACCTACTGCTTTCAATATATATGTAGATATCCATACGTATATGTGAATATGTACCTCTATCTGTATATGTGTAGACATATATTGCTCTGTATATGTATATATCTGGGTGTTTTTGTATATCTATGTACACATACATATCCATCTATGCATGTCGATATGTATATCTGTATGTCTATATAGATATCTGGATAAGTATATGTACATATATCATCACCATATGTCCTAAACATGGAGTGTAGCCCTACCTCAGCCCCCTGTAGTCCCAGCATCGTAGTGCAAGGGGATGACAGGTATGTATAGCAGGTATATTTGTAGAGTATTGCTACTGTAATAGGGATTGTCTTCACAGAGATGGTGTGTGTGAGAAGTCACATCTGCTTTTAACATGTGCGCCATTGGCTACTGACAGACTTCCTAAGGACATCATGGTACAGTACCACTGCTAGCACGTAATGCTCCTGTGGACTACAGCAGAGATAATGGCCAATATATGTGGACAGTCTGACATACTCTGGACAGTCCAGAGGTAAACGCATAACCATAGGTGCCGGAAGCTGTTGAAGACTGGGGGGGGGGATGGTGAGAGTTGCACTTAGTGATCTAAAAAGGACAATTTTTTATAACTATTTACTACCACAACATAGGTACCCTTGGGGGATATTTTAAGCTTAGCAAATTCTCTTCTGGTGCTTGAATTAACATTTTCTGTTTGGTCTTACCTATCCCATGGCTGATAATTGTATATTAGCCCTAGTGACAATAACTGTGATCATACCATAGATAATTTGAGGGGACCCATGTAAAGGATGCAGCATTTAGGAACTGCCTCTATCCATTAGTGGTACGAGTGGCAGTTCCGGAGTACATTTTCTATTACTCATCCTTAAATCCAAGTTGCATTTGAATATGAATGGATGAGCTTTGTTTTATTTTTATGGATAGTCTGTTCTGGAACAGTGGTAGCCTCTGTGATATATATCCATCTCTCCACAACATTCAGTTTAGATAACTGGACTGAGTATTTCTAATGCCATTTGACTTACTGATGTTCAGTAGGTCCATCTGTATTAGGTCAGAGGATGCCTTGTATGCCAGACATGTCACCTGTAAGCACTCTGAAGGATAGAGTATAGTAATACATCTTTGATGTGGTCCATGCAAGACCTATTGTTCAGGACTTGTATCCTTTTAGTAAGGTATCTCTGAAGGTATTCCAATTATTGCATGGGCCTGGACAGATATATGCCAAAGCGGGCATTATGCAAAATGATTGACCTAATGAGAGCTTTGTAAAGGGGTCAACAACATCTCTAGACCTAGTCACAATCAATTTGCTTATAAGCTGTGCAATATAGAAAGGCTTTCTTATAACTCTGCACACATGTTGGTCAAAACTTAGGTCACTGTACACACAAGTTCCCAAATGACAAACAACTGTGTCAGTTCTCAGAGGGCATTGTCATGATTTTGACACCAGTTATTGTTTGGGACAAACCTTCCTGCATGATGGTTAAGTCATTTGGGGATTCAGTAACTGCTCCTAGCTTGCAGTCATCTCAAACTTAGAAGGCCAAAGCCCTTTAGTATTTCCTTTCACATTTGAGATGTATATGCCAAACAGAAAAAGTCCCAGCACCGAACCGTGGGGGACTCCATTGGTGACTGGTCTCTTCCCCTATTTTGATCTGCTGCATCCTGTGAGCAAGTTGGCAATCCAGCTAGTGATCCAAGTGTTTGCTCCTACATTATTCATCTTTTGTACTACACCTGATTAAGGCATTGTGTCAAAAGGCTTGGCCATGTCAAGGTAATGTGGTGTGAACTGTTTTACCTTCATCCATTGTTTTGGTAACTAGAGTAAAGCTTAAAATTTGCCCATTATTTTGAGCCTTTCACACTTTCCTCTGGGGTGTTTTCAAACACATTTTTAGTGCCATGCGTACAAGTATGCATTCTTTGATTCACCTTCCTGATTGTATTAAATTATATTCCTTGTAAAATACAGCACCAGTTGTTAGAATGTGTTTTAAATTTGTAGTTTTGAACAGACTTCTAGTAAGCAATGAAACAAAATGTATGAACTAATAATGACAAAACTACCCATTTCAGAAAATGTCAACCATAAAAGCCCACTCAAACTTCTGTCATTACAATCCACCAATATCAGTAAATATACAAAATATCTGCAGAAGTAAGTCATCTAAAGTCCACATTAAAGGGATCTCTAATGAAGAAGTTAATGCTAGGAAACAACGTTATATTTCATTGTTTCATCTACGAATAAAGTGGCTGTTGCCCTTGAAGAATAAATTGCCTATGTTACATTAAAACATTATAAACTAGCAATATTGCAATAGGGAATGGATGGCAAACTGATGACAGGTTCATAGTTACTAGGTAACTACTCCAAAGGAGGGCATTCACAGGACTGCAGCATCCATTCCCTTTAAAGTACAACACAGTACAGTATCAGCAATCCATCTACATACTCTGGGTGTAGAACCCATAAACTTCTGCATCAAAAATAAGGCTACTACCTGTTGTGCTGCTAACAATGTAAACAGACTTGGAATAAGCAGCACTAAACTTCTCTTCCCCTGAAGCTCTCAACTCCTTGTAATTTTTTTTATTTAACATTTTTTTTTACCAGGAATGTCTGACCTGAAACAAAGCCAATTTTCAGCAGAGGCCCAGAGAGAAATGCTCCAGATGCATGTCTTTGTAACATGGGAGGAAATACAAATGAACACAGGAGGACATACAGAAGGCAACCCACCCAAGAATCAAACTGGAGAACTTACTGTAACGCAACAACACTACCACTGCACCATCCACTTGACACAAATAAATCTCTCAATTTTACAGCAGAAGAAATCTGCAAAAAGCCAAAATTTATTTGGGGGCAAAGGCCAAAACCAGGGACACATTTTAAATATTGCTTGTATAATCCTAGAAATTTGCTGAAATAGTGTTTTGTGTTACCATGTGTTTCCAGAAAAGATAAGAAGACTGAAACTTAATGGGCTATCATTATTTACTGAATTCCATTTTCGTGATTTGCCACAAAACCACACATTTGAAGAGGAACAGACCAAAGTATGAGCCAAATATTCTGTGAAATCTAGACAGTTGAGAGCTATGGACTCAACTCCCTGAATCACAAGTTGTGGTGTGGGTAGAGAATGCAGGCTGTTGTACCTAAGGTACAGCTTTTGAGCCTAGGTAATACTAACAACCAAGTATAAGTAACACAATTTCATTATATAAACTACACACACACACACACACACACACACACACACACACACACACACACACACACACACACACACACACACACACAAAACAGTTTCATTATATAAACTGCGCACACACACACACACACACACACACACACACACACACACACACACACACACACACACACACACACACACACACGCATATTTTATGAGGAACAGACCAAAAATATAAGGCAGCAGTCTGGACACACACACACACACACACACACACACACACACACACACACACACACACACACACACACACACACACACACACACACACACACACACACACACACACACACACACACACACACACACACACACACACATATATATATTATGAGGAACAGACCAAAAATATGAGGCAGCAATCCGGACATACTGTGAAATTCTGGACTGTTAAGGTATAGCATGCTAATGGGTTGCGAAGTGCAAGTCAGACAGCCTACAACTGCAAACAAATAAAAAGGTTATTGCAGTACAAATGTCCAATGATTAATGTTATGTACACCAATTAAAATAATTTGCTTTATAGAAGTTCACGAATTGCACAGTGTATAGTTAAAAAGGAAAATAATAATAATGATAACATGAACAATATTTTAGGCATTACTCTCAAAAAAACAGTTTAATGTAGGTTATTTACTGGATTTTATTTTTCTGTTGAGCACTTCAGTAAGAAACTATTTCAGTAAATCAGAGCATTATTCCACACTGGCAATGTTGAATGCCGATGTACTTCCACGTTATTGATTAGACAAAGCATAAACTACAATGCTGCAAAGTCCTCTCTAGTCAAACAGATGAGACTGCATTTCTACAACGCATTGTTTTTGTAGTTATTTATTTAATACAAGGTGACAAGAAAAATGAAATACCAACTAGGAGTACAACTTGGAAATGACACACCTCTGCCACTATGCCGCAGTTACTGTACTTGTGTGAGATTATTATTAATTTTATTAACATTTACTTTGAATCCATTCAGTTTTATCAAAAGAGCTTGGAGACCTTGTGCCCCTGGTCTAAACCATAAACATCTATTTTCCTTCAGCCATATTTTCACACTTATAATAGTGATTATCTCAAATTTATATACATATAATAGGATCGTAATGACCCTGCCAATTCATTTATCTGTTAAAAGCTTTTTTTTAGCTTCATACTATGCAGTGCAGTCACCAGAACAACAGAAAGGCAGGCAGCTAACATTCATAACTACCTGTACTACCAGAATCCCTCTCTGCTGCTTAAACAGCACTACCTACCTTAGTGGAATCCCTCTCTGCTCCTGAAACAGCCTGCTTGCTCTGATTTTTCTAATGGCAATACCCTCTTCCTGGACATAACATGGCATCTCTGCTGATGTCAGCAGAAAGTTTAAATGAAAAGCGCCGGGAAATCGGGAATGTACCATTCCCTCAAAAGTGTGGGGGGGTCCTTCCCCATTGCTCTATGGTTCCAGAGCCCATGCACATAATCCTTTAGTGCAAGATATGTGGACCAATCCTGACAATGTGGATGTTAACAGCCATGTAGACGGGTATAACATGTAACTACTGGTATACATTTGCCCCCATAGGTTATGCATTCACACATCCCTGTCTGTTCTGCCACACAATAACCGCTGGTAAGGAGGTGCCATGGCCACATACCATCCACTAGATATTGACATACATCTGTACAGCATACCACTGCTCTGTCTGACATACATGACTGTTGTGATGGCCTGGCAGCAGTACATCTGGCAAGTAACTGGATGTTACATCTCACTGGGTAAGTACACTAAGCTGCTAGGCATGTAACAAAGCACTGTGCAGGCTACAGGCAGACTGGCTCAACACTAGTCTACATTTCCTATGGGGGAATGGACATGTACCTGCACATAGATAGCAGGCTCTACAGGCATGCCACAGCACAAGGTAACATATACCTGTGTGTAAGTGCATCACCACAACCAATGTGAACACAGCCAAAGCTACATATGGCATGCTAGTGTATTATTACAGTATATGGACTATCTGTTCAACACCAACCTCATATGTGCCACCCACACACTAACCCTACGTATACTGGGTCGCTACACAGTGTGGTCCGCTGCCTGTCTGTGGTACGGGACATGTGCGTGTATGGCCCTACAAACATGTAAGCCGATAGGGTAACATATAGTGGAGCAGCATGTAACATCAGATAGAACAGGACCAATTACAACGACATCTACCACAGTCTGTACACAGGCCAAGGTACATATTAATAATACACACACTGCTGACAATCAGCATAAGTACACAGACCTCAGTACTGTACACACAACCACAGAATGTCCAGGTTATGTCATCAGATATAACCCATACTATACATTACATGTGTAGCAGTCTGATATCTCATTGGTTTGTTATCAGATATGATGTCAATAATTATGGTGTACAGTACATATGCACCCCTTACTGCATGACATATGTACAAAGGTTGTCAGGGATGAGGCTGGAAGCACATACACAGGGCCAATATTGACATGTTGCCGTGATAACCTCATACATTTACTGTTGTAACAGGGTTTGTTGCACCATATGTCCTATGAGGGATATGAAGTCAGTAACTCTCACGGCTGCCACCATCTACAGACTGCAATCCTCACACTACCTTCTGCAGTTCACAGATAGGTACTCTGTGGGTAACACCTGAAACAAAAGGCACCACACACTGGCCAGTCTGCAGATGGCCCTACATTTGGGTGTTCCCTCATTAACATAGCACTGACATGGCAGGTATGTAAACATGTAGGACAGCCATATCCACACACACCCCCTGTTAAACCAACATTATTCCAAATGCAGTATAGCAGCACTTACAGTCTGTAGTCAGGTCAGGCACATCCCCCTCCTGTGTGTTGGCCTGTTTCCACAGTGTATGTTGTTAGAGGTAAACCCCAATCCATCTGAGATGCTGTTTGCCAAACAACAGATTGAGTTCTTGCTCACAGTGAATGAACGACCCACCACCAACATGATGTGATATTGGTGTGCATTTCCATTCAATTGGCTATGGGAATGTTACCACAGCTGTTCTACATGCAATCAGCTAGAGGAGGGTTGCAATTCATGCACAGACCATCAGCTGATCATGAGCATCACTTAAAATATACATGCTGCTGCCTAAGAAAAGCAGGTGTAAGTCTTCACATACACCAGAGAGAGAGTAAGAGAGGCAGACAAAGGCACAGAAAAGCCAGGGAGGGGTGGGAGAGTGAAATTTACGCATGTTTGTATCATCCACCTACCAGTACAGGGTATCAAACCCCCGATGACTATGCAGTGCTATCACATGTCCATGCAGTTATTGGATGCGCCACATAGGTTTCATGTTGGGGAGACCTCAGAACATATATGTGATGGTGAGTGACATCTGCAACAGGGATATTGTAGCTATGTGGTAGGTGTAGTACACGTGCCTGCCCACATAAACAGGTGTCAGCGTCAACACAGCCACACTCTCACAGGGATGCACACACATTGTCACAATTGGCAGGGCCAGGAATACAACTCATCACTACTGGGATTGACACAACACAATACTGTGCAGGTATCACATGCACCACAGGGATCATACAGAGGTTATATGTGCAAAGGGTATGTGGAGGTGTCTGACATCAGACAGCATGCTTCAGTATACTAGTGGGGGTTGTAGTGAGTGTGAATGTGGTCATACACATCATACAGCACACACACTGACATGTGTGCCAGTACTGACATGCATGTGTGCACTGCTTCACAGGTGTGTTGTGGTTGTTGGTGCCAAATGGCTATACAAGGCTAGGTGATGGGTATACCTTGGCATCAGGCCACATGACAATTGTCTGCATTGTGGCTCAGGGGTGTAGTGTCTGGAATGGCCCACACAGGTGGGTATTGTATTCACCATCCAGTCATCTGGGTGACTATTGCATGTGGCCAATGCTGTGCATTGCTTGCCATGTATGTGTTAATTAGTCCATGATATGGATAGTGTCTGGGATGTGCACACCTCCCACATGCGTGTACAGTGACATGTGGAACTGTACCTGGGGTGTCTGGCCCATGTTGTGTACACAGATCATTATCATCAGATGTGATTACTTTTTGCTGCAACCTTCCCAGAGATGTATTTCTAGGTGGATGACATCAGCAGCCTTACCAAAGTAGAGCATTTGAGTTGTAAGGAGTGTGACTACCCTAAAAAGCATTGCTATCTACACAGACAGAGACAGACAGACATGCACACAGTTGCCATTTCTGGGATTGGAACTCTTACCTAACTAGTTTATCACACTACAGTAGTATGCCATTATGGGACGCACCATGGAGATAACTTAGCTACAGTTCTCCCAAAGGTGTATTTCACAGTGGATGACCTCAGCAGGCTTGTTATAGTAGGGCTCTGGGGAGGGCAGTGTGTGTGCATGGGCCATAACCCATTCATCTAGTTATAGTGTGTTGTCCTTAGATATATGTCTGTATTCTTATCCACTGTGTGTGCAAAGCAGGTGTGGTGCATACTAAGAAGTGTCTGCACTAACATCTGCGACTGCCAGTTATATCTGGTCCACTGGTGTTTGCAGACATGGCCTTCATGTGTTTAATTGTGTGAGCATGCACAGTATGACCTTTCAGTATGTTGTTGACTGACATTGCCTTCATTTCTCTAAGTGTGTAAGCATGCCCTGTATGCCTGTCTGTATTGAATGTGTGGATCAAGTCCAGGTAGTTTGTACTGCAGTGCTGACCTTTGTGCTGTACACCTACAGGTAGCATACTGTTTCTGCAGGGTATCCATCGATCATTTGGCATTGACTGTTACTACATTTCTACATAGGATGGTGGGCACACCTGACTATTTCTACACAGGACTGGGGGGGCACATCTGACTGTTACTACACATGTGCCTCACTATGGAGTTCTTGTTCGGGTGTGTGTGAATTTCTGATGGGTGTTATCAGCCATGGCTCCAGTGCGTATCCAGCATCCCCCACTAGCTGACTATGAGGGATGTCTCCACTGGCAAATCTCTGGTACAGCTGCGTCAGATGCCAAATGTGGGAATCGTGATAGCTTCCAGGGCAGCCAGCACACACATTCATTATTATGCCCTGGGCATCATACACAACCTGGCAGTTGATGGAGGGGAAGCCCTTGCAGTTGATGTAGCCCCTACCCCACTCACCGAGTGGTGCTTTGATGCGTATGTGCATGCAGTCTATAGCACCCAATACCTCAGGGTATTCTGTTATTTAGTGGAACAGTTGCATATTGCTGGCCAATGCCTCACAGGTGTTGGGGAAATATACATGCTCACCGACATGTGCTGACATGGCATCTAGGAACTGGTGGAGTACCCTGGATGCTGATGCCTGTGAGATCCCCATCATGTCCCCAGTTGGCCTTTAGAAGGTACCTGTTGCTAGTATTCTTAGGCCTACACATACCTTGGTATCTACTGGGATGGGTTCTCCTCTGTTAGTTCTGTGTGTGAGGCATGGCCGGCACAGCTCAACAATTTGCTGTAGGAGGTCCCTGTCCACCCTATAGCGCTCCACTATCTCCAGCTCATGTAGCCCCTGGTAGGTTACCCTGGGTCTGTGCACTCTTCTCCATCTCCTCACTGTGGGTTGGTCAACAGCATTCACATCCTCACCACCCTCAGCCTCTCCACAAGTTGTTGTATGATAGCTATTGCAGCCCCTATCATTTTGCTGTTGTGAGTGTTAAAAGTTCCCCTGTTTTTTACACCATAGTGGAGAGTGTGGGAAAAACCAGAGGGGAAGGTGTTTGCATAGTTTACAGTAGTGTCCTGAGCTAGGCTGGTCTGCTGCCTGTTTAATTGGCTGATTCTGATACATTTCACCTGCCAACTATGCTAGTTCTCCTAGATTACCTTCCTACTGCTGTTTTACCTTCCATTTGCCTTCCTGATTAAGCCCAGGGGCACACACACAAACAGAGTGCTCAAATGTTCACAGAGCTGCTATTTCCTGGTTTAACCTTTTTTTAAACCTTTAAAACCCGGTGCACAGTGCACACACCTGCTTAGGCAATGTACAGTGTGTTAGGCAGAGTCAGACACACCCCGTTGCTTAGCTGTGCTTAGCTAGGAGCAAACCTGAGCCACAGGGCTCCAGTCCGCTTACAGTATGCCTGACACACACACCCATGATGTCAGCTAACTCCTAGGCTTGCACCAAGCTATTCCTACTCTTACACTGTTGGTACCTGACTAGCATGCTGGGGAAAACTGGGATTCACTATCATTCCCCTCATTTGTATAGAATTGCCTGCTAATGCATAGTTACATGTCTCACACTGAGCCTCCCCCCTTAGCAACCACTACTCACTGGCCATGTTGTCTTCTGTCTGCCATTGACTTGTATGGCAGACTAGTGATTTTAGTTAAAATGCTTATTTTAGGTTTATTTTGCTATTTTCCCCCTATCCCGTTTGTGCGCCACTGCCCTACGCTTAAACAGCCGAGATCGGCTAAAAAAAATAAAAGTTGATTTTTTTATTTTTTATGTTGTTTGCAATGCCAATGGCCTTATACTTGGTTGTTGGCATGCTTCCTGACTGATATGCAGCCTTTATTTGGAGCTGTCACGGCCCCATTTATGATTATGCAGAAATGTACTCGGTTACTAACCGAGTACATTTCTACAGATTGCACTAGTCCTGCATGGCCAGTTGCAAGCTTCCTGGATTGCAGATTCACCTCATTTGCATGTATTTCTCCTGCAAATGGGGTGATTTGCATACAGGGGCTTAGTCCGTGCAGGACTAGTACAGGAGCGCTTGTGCACACCCCTGCAGGCTGTTCCTGGATTGCACGGCAGACATATTGCCTGCTAGAGCTCCTGCACTGATCCTGCACATCATGCAAGGCATACAGAATCCGGGGGACAGTCACATGTCAAAGTGAATGCTTAGTTTATTTTGTAGTTTGTTCTACCTGTAATCATTTTTATACAGGCAAAACTACACGGAAGTTAACAGATGGAATTAGGGAACATGTTTTGGCTATTAGGAAAAAAGATTAACACAAACACATTAGATAGGCGCTCACAAACATGTACAGATGTTAGGAAGTTTCTGTTAATGATTATAGAAAAAGTAAATAAACAGAAAATTGTAGAGTATAATTATTTGTTGGAGTTTTTAGAATTAAAGTGGCAGGTATTCTTAAGAGCAGGTTTTACTCCAGGAGTAAATGAAAACATTTCAGTAAAAAGTTATTTGAAGTTTAAAAATATTTAGTTATAAAAATTGTACAGCTTAACACATAACATAATGTTTTTAAGAAAACATTCTTATAGGATGGTTTTGTATTAATTTAGCACTGTGTTATGACAAGGAGGAAGTTGTTGTGTCTTTAAGAATGGATCTTACATTAGCTGATTTGTCATTTCTATTGGTTAAATTAAATGACATTGTTCATTAATATTTTCTGTTTAAACAGTATTTGTATTTCTTGGGAGTTATTCTGAGGAAGTTCTGGTTATTAAAGGAACAAAAGCACTAAATCATTGTGTTGTGCCTTAAATTTCCATTGTTTATTTAAAAACATTACATATATATTTAGCGTTTTCATTATTTTTCTTTTCTATTCAGTATTTTATAGTGATCCTTGAAGATTTTAGCCCATCCTAGGGAGGAAGAAGAGAAGTAGTCAATATGTATGTAAATATAACTTGGACAATTGGATGGGAACAGGAAATTCATCCCTGACCTGGCACCTATGTGTCTAATGGACACAGCAATCTGTAAATGGCTTATCTCCCAGGCCCCTGCTTGTAAATGTTTCATCTCCCAAGCCCTTACTTATATTTATCAAGGGTACCAAAGCTTGTCAGAGATTTGGGATGTATGACTAGGCTTTAAAAGGCCCTTGTGGTCATTAGCCTAGTAAACACCAATGAACCTACAGTATATACATAAATCTTCTTTCAATTGCTGATGTTGCGCACCAAGTTTTTCAATGCATATAATTTTTCCCTTGTTAGCTTTTCACAGATGGATATGGGTTGTAGTAGGGAGATTGAATTACTTCCAAACTAGACATCCTTTATCTACTCAGCCACTAGGGTTCTGAATCCAGACAAAACTGTGAGACTAGCATTTAAGAAGCCATTAGGAGGATGGGTCTCCTACTCTTGGTTGGTATTGCAGAACTATATAAATCTAAGATGCAGAACTGTGATTTAATTAATTTCTTATCCAATGTACCAGTTGAGGTCATAAGGCTTTTGTTATGGAACACAGGGGTGTGTTCACACTCTGTTAGGAGAGCCAAGATTCTATATAGAGCCAGGAGGAAGTGGAAGCTCATGCAATATGCCTTCAGGAAACTAAACACAAGGTACAAGATGCATGTAAGTTTTATTCTAAACAATTTCCTGGAGTAATCTCTGATCATATGCCAGGTGAGGGAATGGGGGGGTTACTTATGTTTCATAGGATACTCACAGCATTAACACACAAAACCCATGTAAGTGGGAAAAGTAGATATTTAATTTGGGAGGATTCCTTAAATAGAAAAAATGTGGGTGATAGGGAACATCTATGCCCTTATTAGTGATTATGTTGATTTTAGCAATGATTTTTTGTCAGTCTGGCAAGGTTCATTTGGTCCCAACAAATTCTGATTGTTGGCAGAGGAATTCAACATAGTCTTAGAGGCTCTGTTAGGTAGGCTATACCAAAAGAAAAAGATCCATGTTAAATGTCAACCCCTGTTGAAATTGTGGATGGAACAGATGTGATGGATTCATATTTAGAGGAGTCTTCATCCATCTGAGGTTGGTCCAAACTTCTCATAGAATTTAATATTGCAGGGTAGGAGAATAGCTCTGTTATTTACACTAGGACATCTGGGGGGGGGGGGCAAAGTTAATATTTTAGAATTTAATATATCAATTCATGCTCCAGTAACATTCCCTCCAGTAGAGCTCTTTTGAGTGTGTACCTTTAACTCCTAGTGGGCATGGCTTCAACATTTAAAAATTGAAGTTATCACCTTACAGTTCTAACAAATACCCATTGACAGAGGTCATATATCAATACAATTGTGTTTGCTATCATGTATGCTTCAAGATAAAATTTTCCGATACCTTGTATGTAACATGGTTTTGGAATTATTAATGCAAATATGTACAGGCAATATTTGACGCCTAGAGGAGGAGTAGGGTGTAACTGCAGAAACGCCTGGAGACGTCACTCAGCTGTAATGAGTTATATTATTCCTGCTCGGGAGATAAATAAATTTACGAACTGACAGTGTGCACACTTTCATTAGTCTTTTAGAAGATAAATCATTGCTGAAAACAGTTATTTCTCATGCTATAAAACGTAATACTATGCTGGATTTGGTATATAGTGTTATCTGGTGGGAGGGTTGTAAGCTTGCTATTACAGCAAATCTCATGAAAATGGACAGGTTAAGGCAACATAAAAAGAATGAAATTCTTGTTCAAAAAAGGAAACAGTTGTTAGACTTACAGAAAGAAATGGTTAAGTGTGGTAGGCCATGGTGTCTAAAGGATTTATTATTTAGTTCATCAATAGAAATCACCCCACTGGAAATACCTAAAACTAAAGCAGAGCTTTGGCATAAAGGACAGTTTTGGTGGGTGAAAAGGGAGGGGTCCCCCCGAATGTATATGCCCAGAGGCTGTTATTACCCCGGATGATTTGCTTATGGAAGGTTTTGTGGATTTCCTTGTCACACTTTACTCTTCGAAGAATACAGGATTAGTCTACACTCTGAGATTTTTTGGCTGCGGAAGCATGCCTAATCTCAGCAAGTGAGAGTTCTGTGCTTAATAAATGTATTTCTTTTGGATAACTGATTAGGGTGATCTCCAGAATTAAATGTCATAAAGTCCCACAAATGGATGGTTTTCTGACTGAATTATGTGTTTGGAGAGGGGAAGTAGTGACCCAGATGCCAACTAATGTGTTCAGTTGTAATATTCCTAGGCATCAGATGAATTTCTTTACAAATCATGCTGTTACTACTCTCATCCCTAAGGTGAAACAAAGGATTCCATATCAGAGTAACTGTAGGCCTTTTTCCTTAATTAATACAGGTAAAAAAAAATCTTTGTAAAGTGTTGGCCACTAGAATTGAGTCCTTTTTATGCAGAATCATAGGTGAAGGTCTAAATAGTTTTGTTAAAGGTTGTGAATGTTTTGATAATGATAACTGGTAGGAATTAATCACCATTCTTCATAGATTTGTATAGTTTATTTGACATTAAGAAGGCATTTGACTCACTCAAATGGGACTTTATATTTCAAGTTTTGCAATAAAGGGATTTTGGAACACAATTTATATGATGGATTCATAGACTTTATTTATCACCAGCCTTTACAGTTCATCTTAATGGGGGTCTTCTATTTCCTTGTAAAATTAGTAGATCCTTGGTCCTTTTATTTTTTTCTGTTAGTTGCTGAAGAGTTGGCAGTTCAGATATGGGCAGTTTTAGATGCTTGATCCAGTTCATATGGGTCTTTTATAATTTTTTATTATTTGTAAATGATTAACTAAAAAATGAACTTAGGCAACAACAAACTATTAAACAAAACTGAATCAAACGAGAGAAGCGGCACTTGGACAGCAAAACAATAAATTTAATCAATGTGAAGTGCTTTTCGTTTGTGTAGCATCCACAAACTTCTTCAGACAAATAGTAACATGTAACAAGCGCCTTATAAGCACAAGCAAGCATCAGCTCAATAAAATTATTAAACAATAAACTACTAATCAACTTTTAAAGGTGTAATACCATCAGTGCAGAACCACCTACGGTACAAACTATTGTATATTATGCCTCCTACATGACCACTAAAGAAACTACAAACAGTATCATAATAACAGTGATATCTGAAAAAATATTAATAAAATAAAAATATTAAAACAACAGTAATTAAATAAATTAAATTAAAGTCATATAATTTCAAACAAGTTCATCTTATTAAACTTTTAATCTTCAGAATACTGCTGATAGAGCAGTTTTCGTTTAGGCTGGGGACATTATATGCGTTTAATCTGATTTGCCAGATTAGTTCAAGCTCTTCCAATTTTAAACCAGTCGGACCCCCCTCGTTTATCCTCAGTAACCTGGTCTATCACCATAAATTTAAAAGAATGGTCTGAGTGGCAGAGAACATGTTTCGCCAAAGCATTGTCTTGTTTGTTTTTTCTAATGGCGTAGATGTGTTCGTACATACGATCACGGAGACGTCTCTCCGTCTTACCAATATAAAATGCTAAACAGCTTTGGCATTGAGCTAGATAAATGATCATTTTAGAGTTACAGTTAACTCTATGTTTCAAGCTGTACATTTGGCCTTCTATTTGTGAATGATTGCCTTTTCTTGAGTACTAACCTAATGGGGATTTTAGCAAGGTTATGAAAATTTTCCATTCATTTGGAAAGGTTTCAGGATTGAACTTTATAACTTCTAAGTCTGTTAAATTCAGTAAGTGGTGAATGTAAAATGATACAGAAGTCTTTTTTATGCTTCTTACATTAAAAGCTACTCATCTAGGGCTAGAATTATGGCACTCTTTAGAGAGCATGATAGACGTTAATTTGCAAGAACTTGTGTAGTTGAGGATCCTACTATAAAAAGTAAAGTTTTAGACCATTTTAGGTAACATTCAAGCATTATTTACTATGTTATACCTCTTGCTTTTATTTAACCAAGAAATATCCCCTTAGTAGTGAGTCACCCATTTGGTTAGGATTACAGAAAGATATTGATGATCTGATCTTTATCGAGCAGGGTAGAAAACTATCAGTGTGTCTGGCATATATCCTCCTGACACTATGAAAGACTGGGAGTCACATGCCTGCCAAAATATGATTTGGCTTTTCAGCATAACCAACTGAAAAGATTTTGAAAAGAGGACCTTGAAATAAGTTCCCCTACTAAACAGTCCAATAATTGATAGAGGCTTACCTTAACAAGGGAGTAGATAAATCAATTATATATAGAGTGTAATGATGGTTGGTGACTTAGCATGGAGTAGAGGCCTCTTAGTTTATATTTGGGATCACCATGAGGTAAAAAGGTTACATATCAGCAAGGGATTAGATTTATGGGCCTTCAAAGATATTTTTAACTGGTCACAATTGTACTCTAATTTTCTTAAACCATCTTGGAGAAGTTTTGAGGCTATTAGGATGGAATCTGACTTGCCACTCTAAGAATGGTTTGTATATGTACAGTTAAAGGAGATTTAGTTTAAATCCATCCAAACATCAGAACAACAGGGAAGAGTTATATCATGGGAGACATGGATTAAGGTGTTGACAGGTAGAGTCAGTCTAATTCATAAGGATTTATGGGAGAACAGAAAAGAAAAAGGTGACTAGTGACATTCTGCAGGACACAGCACTGATATATTTTCTACCTGCTTTTTAGGTCTCTAGACACTTGTTAGACATATGGCTTACTAAATTTACTGATGACTGTCACCTTGGTACTGCCTTTCACTCAGCACCTGATAGCATATTACTACAGCAACAGCTAAAGCACAAAAATGAGTGGTGTATCAGAAGATGGCTTAAATTAAATGAAAAGGAGTATAGCCTTGTTAACAGTAATAAACAAATGTTGACATCAACTTACAGTATAGACAGCATCTCATGTCAGTCATACAGCTGTCAATGCCCACAGTGCCACCATAGAAAACTACATACCTTTTAAACATCACATAGCATTGTTTGTAAGGAATGTTTTTCTCTAGCCCAATTAATAACTAAAGGTATCTCACCCGAGTCAAAAAGTTATTCTTCTATAGTCTGCCCTGATCAGATGAATTGTAGAAAATATTGTTCCTTTTAGTATGTATCTGTTCAAACACATTAAACAGCAACAAAGACCCAGAGGATCCTGTCTGAAAAGATCATCAAACTGAAGACCCTCAACTACCAAGACAGTCTTGAAGCTCTGTCATTTTACCTTGTCATTTTTAGATACCTTCTAGGTGATTTACATCTAGCATTCTGTGCTCTTCAGAACCAAATCCTTGTTGTTCTCATACACTTCCACAAAACAAATGGCTTCGCAAACACTCAAACTACAGACTTGAACCTCCATCAATACATAATTACAAAGACAAAATCATAGATGCAAGTAGAATAGCTGACCCCAGTTGAGAGTAGCCAGCAGGTTGTACTTCTTTCTCTCAAAATGACAACAATCATTTAGACTTCTGGCCTTCAGTAAGAGTTAACAGCAGTCCAGAACTTTAAAAGTACTTAGTTTTAAAAATAAAAGTAAAAACTGAGCAGATTTTGTTATTGAAAAAACACAGTTTTATTCAGCCATGATCAGTGTTTCCATCCACAAACTGAACTTTATCAGATCATTTAAAAAAATATCAACTTTATCAATAGAAGGTATATATTATATAATCAAACAAGGTTCTAAATCAAGAGAGAAAAACATACATAAAAAGAAGGTAAATACACAAGTCAACTCATGATAGTTTAGCCACTTAGAATATTCAACTATTTAAAATGCAAAAGTAGAATGAGCCTGATCTGCCACCCTATAAAATAAGTGCAGAGAAAAGCACCAGTGTGGATACACATGAGTCATATTTCAAAATATCCACAGGTAAAATAGGCAGCAAACAGCAAGCAGCAGGTAAAATAAATCCAAGTATGGAAACAACGGTCACAATTTAAAATATCCAAATGTAAAGTAGGCAGCAAATGGCAGGCAGCAGGTAAAATAAACCCATGTTTAATGCATATACAATCTGGTAAGCAATTTCGCTATGGAACCATAGGTTCTTCAGACCCTAATGAAGCAACATCTTTACTAAACATTTATATAACACTGTCATAATACACAGACAAATCATAATCTAAAACTAATAAAACAAATAGTTAAAGCTTGAACTCACTAAAAAAGTGAACCCAGAAAAAGGAAATAGCCATTACTTTTTCCTTTTCTTTCTGGCTTTTAAAACAGGTTTCAAAGGTACAAATTCATTTAAACCTAATCCCATATGAGAACGCAGTTTGGCTATCCATCTTACTTCACATCTTTCTGTTTCATTTTCAGTGTTACCCAACCTAGCATTCTCATATATAACATCTAACATAGAAAAAGAAAACCTATGTGCATTACCTTGCATCTGAACATGTTTAGCTAAGATATTGACAGTGTTACTTTTACTTATACAATATATATGGTCCCTAATACGTTCACGAAACCAACGGTTGGTTTTGCCAACATACAATGAGCTGCATTGCTCACAGTTGGCTAAATAAACAATGTTCATGTTGTCACAGTTAGCCATAACTTTTAAAATATATGTCTTCCCTTTCTGTATATGAACAAACTCAGTAACCTCTCTAACACACTGACAAAAATTACAAGTGCCACACCTTTTGTTACCCTCTCCCCATTGTCCATAACTCAATTTATCTGAGTAACACAACAACCTCTTTAAATTCACCATATTCCTGTAGAAAAACTTAGGATGTGTTATTTTTGACACATTTTAGTTTGCACAAAATATTATGTTGAAGTCACTGTTTGGAGAGACTGGTTCCGACAAGAATGTTTTATTTCATGAACCTAGTGCATTTGTTCCTGTCAATAATTCTACTTTAGAAGTGCTTTTGAGAATGTGTGAATCTGATACTTATAATGTGTTATAGAAAGGTAAAACTCATTGTGGTTTGTTAATTTGTCACCAGAAAAGTGGCATGTTTTATGATCCCTTATGCATGACTGAAGTATTGTGATAAAATCTGCTGACAAGGTGAGCATGGTAGTTGTTATTTATTTATTTATTTTACATTTGCTGACTGGGTTTGTCCAACTGAGCTGAAGAGCCCTTTTTCAGCAGAGGCCCGGGAAGAAAAGCTCCAACATATTATACAATTTTCATTAAAAATTAGCATTAAACAGCAATGTTACAGGATTATTACAAGGCATTAAGTGTCGTCTCACAGTCAGACGCTGTCCAGTTCGATTCTCAGCTAGAGCGTTTTCTGCGTGGAGGCATGTGTGAATGGGCGTACCTTTGTTGAAGGTTGTGCGTCAGGGCTAGTAACTCGGCACGTAAAAATCAAATACCGATCATTAGCGGACCAGAGTTCTGCTGTGGCGACCCCTAACTGGGAAAAGCCGAAAGACACAACAACAACAACAACAGTGTTATACAGTGTCAGTAATAAGGAATATAGCAAAACTCTTTCAAGCTGTATAAAAAAATATGTCATTAAGATTAATATAGTTTTTGGGGTTAGTGGTTACAAAAACCCAGTTTTATCATAATGTAGTTACAAAACAATTACAATAGAATGTTTCTCTGAGGCAATTTGCTTAACAGGTTTTAGAAGACAGTAGAATGAGTAGTCAAGGAAGATCAGAGAGAGCTAGTGAGAAGAGTGAGTTAAGGGCAGAAAGTAGATTAAGGTATGGGAAATAGGGGATGTTTAAGGAGGAAGAGTGTAGTGGCAGGACTAGTGACTTTTGAAGTGTTTTTTGGCGGCTGTCAAATTGATTAGCATATGTAAGGGTCCTGATTTCTAGTGGGATCCTATTGTAGGTAATAGTGGGGTGATAGCTGTACATGTTACATCCACATTTAGACTTGGGTTTGTAGATTTGCAGTAGGTCTTGTTTAGAGCTTCAGAGAGGTCTGGAAGGAGAATAATGGTAGACGAGAGGGGGGATAGTGCTGGGCAGTAGGAAGGCTGGTATAGGATAGAATGGATGATCTGGAGCTGAGAGAGAAGAAGCTGGTGGGGTAATTCAAGCCAGTTTATCTGTTTTAGAGAGATGCAGTGATGAGATTTGTAGGTTTGTTGGGCAGCAACTCTAGCTACATTGTTGTATGTAGATTTGAATTTGGTCAGGAGTGTTGAGTTAAGATTTGTGAGAATTTGAGAGTTGTACATTAGACTGGGTAGAAGGTAGATAAGAGAGAGAGTAATCTTGGCTTCAGAGTTATGGAATTTCTTGTTATGGTAAAGGAAGCCTAGTTTTGAAAGTGGCTTTTTGATACAGTTATTAAAATGAAAGTCAAATTTAAGCTGATTGTCGATGGTTATGGCTAAGAACTTAGTGCTGGAATCTACCTGAATGGGAGTGTTATTAAGGGACTGTATGGAGAAGAAGGGTTTAATATTGTTGAACTTGTTAGGTAGGAAGAGTAACAGCTTTGTGTTTTTTTTAGGGTTAAGGATGAGCTGGTTGTTGGAGAGCCATGTTTCAACTAAGTTAAAAGATGCCTGAGTAGCTGAGAAGAGCTTAGAGGTAGAGGTGGCTATGGTGATGACTGTAGAGACATCTGCATATTGCACTAAAGATGGCTGAGGACAGGAGGTATAGAACTGATTAATAAAGATATTAAATGTAAGGGCCCTAGGAGACCCTTGAGGTACACCCATTTTTACATGGAGAGGAGGTTAGAGTGCAGAGTGCCATCTCACTGATTGAGATCTATCAGTGAGGTAGCTGGAGAACCATGCAACAGTATCAGAGGAGAAGTTGAGTTTATGCAGTTTGTGCAGCAGAAGAGAGTGTGAGACAGTGTTGAAAGCTTTTGAGAGGTCCAAGAATAGGCAAGAAATAAGTTTATGGCCATCCATGGCTGTAGAGACAGTGTTGAGGAAGGATAATAGACAGGTAGTGGTGCTATGTTTGGGTCTGAAGCTGTGTTGAGTTGGTGTAAGCCAATTTTCCTGTATTTGATACTGCATAACTTGTTTATGAATACATTTTCTAGTACTTTAGAGAGAGGGCAGAGGATAGCGATAGGTTTAAAGTTGGAGATATCAGAGGAGTTACCTCCTTTGTGTATAGGTAGAGTGTAGCATTGTTTCCAGATGGAAGGGACTTTAGATTCAGAGATAGAGTGATTAATTAGGATAGATACAGGGAGCGCAAGAGAGTCAGCTGCTAGTAGAAGAAAAGTGGAAGGAATATTGTCAGCTGATGCTGAGCATGGTTTTAATTTAGGGAGTAGAGTTTTGATGTAGTTAGTAGGTACAGGTTTAAGGGAGAATGTATTTGAGGAGATAGTGTTAGGAGTACGTTCAGAAAAGTTGCAGATGAGGGGCGTGGCCAAGGATGAACACAGGATAGCAGCAGATTTCTTCAGCTCCACCAATTTCATTACATTGACAGGAATTAATTACTTAAAAAATTAATTCTTGAAGTAATTTTCTTTCTAAATATGTTTGTTTTATATAGTTCTTGAACTATATCTAAAAAAGAAAGGAAATCTTAATAATATTCCTGTCAGAAATTACTTTGGAAATTTTCCTGTCAGTTTATCAGTCTGAAATGAGTTCCAGTAAGACAAATTCTCAAGACTCCAGCATCAAGAAAGAACTTCAGTCTCTGATAATTATAGTCCAGCAACTTACTGCTAAGATGGATAAAATGGATACTAAAATAGACACTTTCATAGAAAAAACTACAAAACAAATAGACTTGTTACATATGGACCTGCAACAACAGAAGATCCAGATGACAGGCATAGAAGAAGCTGTGAATGACATGGAAAATAAAATACAAGAAGAGGAAATCAACATTGAGTTTCTGCTGAAACAAAATACACATTTACAAACAAAGCTGGATGACCTGGAAAATAGATCTAGGCTAATAACATTAGGATTTTTGGACTGCCAGAAAATATTGAAGGTAACAATATTACTTCTTTTTTTAACAACATGGCTCCCTAAAACTTTAGATTTACCAGAAGCATTCTCTTTTGGTATCGAAAGAGCACATAGATCTATAGCTAATACTAACTCTAACAAAAACTATCCTAGATCAGTTATAGTTAGATTTCTATCATCTTTTGATAAAGAGATGGTTCTTAAATCTGCTTGGGCTAAAGCTCCTGTTAAGTTTAATGAGACAACTGTGCGTTTTGACAATGACTATTCTTCCATGGTAATTGCTAAAAGAAAAGTTTTTCTGCCACTAATAAGGGAGCTTAAAAAAGCACAGTTTAAAACATACCTTCTGTTTCCTGCCAAGCTTAAAATCTTCCATCCTGATGGTCCTAAGGTCTTCGATGATTTAGACTCTGCTTTACTGTTTGTCAAAGAAAAAAGGATTTTGGATAAAATAGAAGAAATGGAATGGGCTAGTTCTTCATTAAAGAGATTGGCAACTGAAGCTTCCTGGAAGACTTCAGAGAAGAAGAAGAGACTAAAAACAAATGATTTGTTATATGTTTTTTTCTCTCTCATCATTTTAGTTCATTATTAATCTTTTGAATATAGTTCCTGCATTTCCAGAAAGCCACAAATATTTTGGAAAAGATTTAATCAAAGTTATTCTCTATGTGCAAAGAAATGTTTTGTTTCATAACCAGTCAAAATGCCTGAGGATTTAATGGCAGGCTGTGACTCGATTTGTTTTCTTTCTGAAAAAGTAAGGTTAGTAATTTGATACATTTTTTATCTTTATCTTTTTTTCCTTCTTCTTTTATTATTTTCTTTGTTTAAACAATGACATTCTATTTAGATTATGTAGTGGGTAAAGGGTGGGGGAGGGCAGAGAGAGAGAACAGTAATGAAAATATCATTAATAGAATAATAACATATTTATTTCTTGTAAAAGTTTATAAGTTCTTCAAATGCTATTTCTAATTATACTTTCTTGATTATACTGCTTATGCTTGTTTGTAAATAATCTGTCATGCTTTAACTAATAATAATCAGAACTAAATAAGAGTAAATAATATGTTTTATTTTTAACTCTATTAATATAAACAGTAAGTAACATTCCATTGTATATACTTCTTACAGCTTTCTCTTACATTTTTATTTCTGCCTCACTCCCTTTTATTTTCTACTCTCTTTTTCTTTTCTTTATTAATATATAGAAATGCTTTTGACTGTGTGGGCACAGTGAATAATAGGATTTGTATGAAAATTGAGTTGGGAGAAGAATGCTGAGTTTTATTGCTTGTTGGTAATTTTGAGTTTAATTTCACTTGCATAGAGGCTGTGATTATCTGTGGAATACATTGTGGAGGTTCTGTCATGTTTAGATGCATTTACACTGCTAAATTAATGTTTGTCACTAGTTTTTAATAAGTTTCCCAAAATGTTAAGAGAGACAATCTGGGATGTGGGCTGTCTTATGCACAATGTCCTTGAGTTACCTCAGAATCTTCAAACCACAGAATTCTCACAGAGAAACTGAAAGCAGTTAGTATAAACATTGACAAGGTTATCACACTGACACACCACAGATTCAGGAAAATACTCTGTTCATAAAATATGTCAGTTATAATGAGTTTAAATGATGTAGTTTCTTGTAGTAAGTAAATGTCTTATTTTAGAAGGCATACAAAATGAAACATTTATTTAAATGTTTTTGAAAATCTACTTAACAGCAGCATAATAATCTGTGTTAAAAATTTGTGTTCCAAACATATACTTTACTATAACTCATTTAATTCATCTGATTGACAAAGACACAACTCAGTGAGATCAGATAATATATATATATATATATATATATATATATATATATATATATATATATATATATATATATATATATATATATATATGTGTGTGTGTGTGTGTGTGTGTGTGTGTATGTGTGTGTGTGTGTGTGTGTGTGAGTGTGATGGCTTTTTTTCTGAGAATCTGCATAACTATCCAATATGATTTATAATCATTTCTATGAATACAATATTTTACTCTATTGACAAAATGAATGTTTGCCACAAGTTTTAATAAGTTTCCCGCCAAAATGTTAAGGGAGACAATCTGGGATGTGGGCTGTCTCATGCACAGTGTCCATGAGTTTCCTCAGAAGTTTCACTCACAGAATTTTCACAGAGATGTTTTTGAAAATCTACTTAACAGTAGCATAATAATCTGTGTTAAAAACTTGTGTCCCAAACATATACTTTACTATAACTCATTTAATTCATCTGATTGACAAGCATAAATAATCTTATAACTCTATTCTGGAAGAAATGTCATGTGATATATTTTAAAGCAGTAGGTTAGCATGATTGTAAAATCTGGTTACTAATATGTGTTTGCTGTGCATTATTTTGTATAAAGCAGACAGATTTATTCTAGGGACAGCAAGTAGGATAGTGCTCTACAAAGACACAACTCAGTGAGATCATATATATATATATATGTGTGTGTGTGTGTGTGTGTGTGTGTGTGTGTGTGTGTGTGTGTGTGTGTGTGTGTGTGTGTGTGTGTATGTATGTATATATGTGTATGTGTATATGTATGTGTGTGTGTGTGTTTATATGTATGTGCGTGTGTGTATGTATGTGTGTGCATATGTATATGTATGTGTGTGTGTCTGTGTGTATATGTGTGATGGCTTTTTTAGGTAATAACGCAGGTGTTTCTGAGAATCTGCATAACTATGCAATATGATTTATAATAATTTTTATGAATACAATATTTTACTCTATTGACAATAATGAGTTTAAGTAAATGCTCATATACAAACAATTCAAGATTTTTGGAAGCTGTTGATAGAATTCACATGACAGAAAATAGATGCATCTTAATGCATGTAATGTCTGAATAATATTAGCCAAAGTTTTTGATTTAAATGAATGTTAGAACATAATTTTCTCTCCTCTTGATTTCTAACATTAAGATTATTTGAATGCTATTAGAATACAAGTGTTATATATTACATAGATCTATATAATAGTATGAACAGTTTTAAAAAAAAAAAAAAAAAGTTTATTTTAGTTTATATGATGCTGTTTTACCAAATGTGTAGTTTTGTCTGATAGATAATTGAATTGAAAACTGTTAACCTCAGTTAAATATAACTAGTATTAAATTGATAAGGTGGTAGCTGAGGTACTGCTGCTTAGGTAGGGGTTAACTTGAGTAGTAAATACTGCTCTAAGTTGGAGTTTTCAACTCAGGCGGGATGCAAGGTTTAATCCTTACATTATTTTCACTTGTTCATTGTTATATGTGTATAGTTTTGACAGCCACAATATATTTTGTACACTCATTGTCACTACAAACAAAATTGAATCCTATACAAAATCCCATAAGAGATTTAATAAATACAGCTATATTTAAAGGTACACCTAAAAGAGGAGATGTAACATTATTTATCTTGTTATTTGTTATTTCGATCATAAGATTCTTGAGTTTTAAAAATGCCAAATGACATCTTTAAAAGGAATTTCTTTAAACATTAATGGATTGAATAATCCGTGTAAAAGGGCAAGCCTAATAAGATACATTAATCTACACAAGGCCAGTCTAGTCTTCCTGCAAGAAACCCATCTCTTGAAAAAAGATATTGATAAACTAGCCACTAATAAGTATACAGTATTGGTTAGTTCAGAGCACACTCAGAAAAAAAGAGGAGTGGCTATTTTATGAAATAAAAGTATGCCCATTCCTAAAACCATTAAGTCTTATCAGGATGACAAAGGAATGTTTTGTATGGTTACAATACAAATTAATGGGAAGACTTACACTTTAATTAATGTATATTGGATACCTGGACTTGGTATTAATACAGTGAAACATCATATTGATAAGATCATATCATTCTCTGTAGGGGATATTATTTTAGCTGGTGATTTTAATTGTATACTACATGAAAGTGATACTACCACTATAAAGAAAAGAAGAATTACATCTAATGCAAAACATTTAAATGATTTTGCTAATTCTTATCATTTGAATGATATTAATAATCAGATAGAGTCAAAATCATTACCATACACCTTTTTTTCTAACAGATACAAAACTTATTCAAAAATAGATAGGGTCTTTATTTCTAACCAGATGATAACAGATTTAATTAATTCCAAAATCATTTCATGTCCTATATCTGATCATAACTCAATTGTTTTTGAATTCATGATAAAAATACTCATAATGTTCAGATCAAAAGGATACCAGCATACTTAACTCAGCTAAAAGACTATAAAGAATATATACTTTCAGAAGTACAACATTTTCTAGACATAAATAATACTCCTGAAGTCTCCATTGTCTATGTTTGGGATGCCTTAAAATCATATCTATATGGACAAAGTATCAGATGGTATAATAATAAAAGGAAATCTTGGGATAAGGAATTGTTAGATATTCAAAGTAAACTAGACTCTTATAAACATAATAATAAAGAAAATATTATGGACAAGAAAGTTATTGAAGAAATAAACAAACTAAATGAGAAATACAAAGAAATTTTAACTCATAAAGTTAAAATAACTTTAGAGAAATACAAGTTTGTGTCTTATTCAATAAGCCCCAAATACTTACATAGACTTAAAAATAAAACAAAAAGATTGAATAAACAAAACCATATCAAAGAAATCTTTTCTCTAAGGAAAAGAAGAATGTTTCTAGTATACCAGAAATACTGGATGAATTTAGAAATCACTTTCACAAGATTAACCATAACAACATTAACATGGAACCTAAAGATAAAATAAAGGAGTTTATAACCACAAACATGAATAAAAAGCTTAATAAACAACAGATTAAACTATTGGACAAGAGTATTTCATATACAGAAGTTATTACACAAATAAATAAGCTTAAATCAAACAAAGCACCAGGTAATGATGGTATTATACCAGAGATATATAAAATCCTTTCTAAAACTACATATTCATTAATACATAAGGTTTTATTCTGGCCCAAACTGAGTTAATAACCCCCATCTTGGCAATATACATTTATTTCACCAATTTTAAAACTTAATAAAGATCCAACTAGATGTTCTTCATATCGACCCATCTCATTACTTAATGTTGATTATAAAATGTTTATGAGTATTTTTGCTGATAGATTGAAGACAATTATCCCCGACATTATAGACATAGATCAGACGGGCTTCATTTTAAATAGAAATACTTTTGATAATATAAGAAGAACTTTAACATTAATTGATTTTGCAAATAGGAAAAGAAAGATTTAACACTTATTAGTCTTGATATAGGTTCAGCATTTGATTCAGTAAGTTGGGACTATCTGTTTACCTTACTGAAATGCACAAATTTCTCTGATGCATTTGTAAATTTAATTGAGCATTTATACAAAGGAACGCTGGCTTATATTAAGGTAGGAACATATGTTTCACAAAAATACCCATTCTTAAAGGTACAAAGCAAGGATGTCCACTTTCTCCACTATTATTCACTTTAGTAATGGAGCCTTGGGCTAATTTGATTAGAAACAGTACTGACATAGAGGGTTTTGAAATAGAAGAAAATACAACATCAAAATTCAACTTTTGCAGATGATGTTCTAATTACATCAGCAGGATCTAATTCTTCTATGCAGTCTTTATTTGATAAAATGATGAATTTTAAAAGTATTTCTGGTTTAATATTCAATGAAGAAAAACTAACATACCACCTATATATACACTTAAAAATACTCTCATTAGTGATTTTACTAAATATGTACCCAACTCAGGTCAGATAACTTATTTAGGTATAATACTATCTAAAGATATTAAATCTATTATATATAATAACTATAATACCTGTTTTCTTAATATACAAAATCTTTTTAATACCTGGAATAATATGTTTTTACTATGGAGGAGAGACTTACAATTATTAAAATGATAATATTCCCCAAGATTTTATACTTAATACAATCAATAATACTTTCACCTACAAAAATAACTATCAAGAAACTGAATACACTAATGTTAAATTTCTTATGGGCACCTAATAGACCTAGGATTGCATTAAAGAAACATACTAATAGCTGGTCTCAAGGGGTATTTCTTTTCCAGACTTTAATTTATATATTATCTCTTCTATTATAAAAGTTATTACTTTATTAATAGATCGGTCATATGTCGCAAAATGGAAAGATTATTGGGAGCTAATTAGTATGCACTTCATGAAAATCTCCTTAACACATAAAAATATGATTATAAATAACTCCATGTTGTGGTTGCTAAAGGAATTTTGTACTTCACCTATTACACCTAAACATATGGTCTGTTACCCATTAAATATTATTATTAGTTATCGTAACTTTATATTCATGCACCCTAAGTATAGGGAATGGAATTTTATTGTATTCCTATAATTTATACTCAGGGTATGCTTATGTCATCTACTTCTGAAGGAGCTCATTTAGCTATAGATAATAATCTAAAGTACTGGTATCAGCTGATATCTGATAATAAAGTTAAAAATCTAGATTTCTTAAAACAAGAATTTGATCTAAGAGAAACTTGCTGGTTAGAGGTTCAGATCTTTAGACGACATCTCATTGATAGAATAGATCTAATGTCTATAACAGTTAAAGAATCTATTCCAAAACTGATTGATTACTTGATAATAAATTTACAGCATAAAGTTTCTGATAAAGGTAAACTTTCATATATACATAAAATTATCAGACAAGAAACTTTTTACAATGTAGATTCATACTGGAATTATTTCACCTCTATTAATGGGGACCCACCAACTCAACAAGATAAACAATATATATTGGAATCTGCTTATAGAACTACATCTTCCATTGTCTGGAGACTTTATACATGGAAATTTTTACATAGATCTTTTTATACACCTTTGATGATGAATAAAATTAATAATAAAGATAATCTATGTAAGAGATGTAATGTAGAAATTAATGCTGACTGGGCTCATATGTTTTATGACTGTATGAAGTTGAAAGAATACTGGAAGTCAATTAATGAATTTTTGCAGGCTCTTTTTACAGATAATTTCATTATTTCTAAGTCTCTTATATTATTCAACACACCTCAATGTGTTAAAAAGATTAAGCTTCCCTTGTTATGGTCTATCCTAGCAGTGGCTAGGAAAATAATAACTAGAAATTGGATTTCAGATACACCTCCTTCGTTCAATGAATTTAAAAATGTTATGAATATAATGTGTCATATGGAAATAAGCACAATTAGAATGAGAACAACTAGAAAAACATCACATTTTATTGTATGGGATAATTTACAAAATTTGTTAAAAAAATTCTAATTTCAATAGCACAGTATTTTAGTTTAATTAATTGATCTGATTGTAGTGGATGTCTTTGTAAATACTTTAGTTGTTTTGTTGAATATTATAATAATACCTATTTTTAATTATTTGTATAAAATTGTTATGATATTTCTCTTATATGTTAAAACAATAAACTTGTTTTGAAAAAAAAAAAAGAAAAGTTGCAGATGTTAGTAGTAGATGAGTTTGGGTTAGGGGTGAGTAGCTTAGATATTGAATCGATAAAATAGGTATTTAAGATAGTGGCAGTTTCTTCAGATATCTTGTCTGGGCATGGATTCGGGGGGAGCAAAGATTACCGGTATGTAATATTTGGTTAATAGAATTCCAGAATTTTTTAGGATTAGATCTTAGGGCTGTGGGAGGTTTGTTATAGAAGTCCTTTTTATCTTTGTTTATGTGTTTTTTGTCAGATTTCTGAGTCCTTTATATTTTATATTTTATTTATTTATTTATTTACTTTTGTTGACCGGGCTAGTCTAACTGGATACATGTCCATTTTCAGTAGAGGCCCGGGGAGAAAAGCTCCAAGCAGACAGGTAAAGACATTATTATGCAATAATAATATAGAAAAGCTATCAACATATACAGATAATACCATTATTTGTGATATTTGCAAAAGAGGATGATCAAGAACAAATTTACAATAAATGAAAAAGTGTGATTTTTTTTTTTTTTTTTGTAGGACAACATAGTACAGCAAAAAGGCCATAGAATAATTAGCAGTAAAGTACCCTGGAGAAGAGAAATAAAAGGGATAGAAGGAATGGGTAAAGGTGGAGAGATCAGTCAGGGTTAGTGCAGGGGCAGAGCCAGTGAGTTTTAAAATGTTCTTTGAGATGTTTTTTAAAAAGATGTGTGGAAGAGAGAGTATAAAGTTCACTTGGAATCTGGTTCCAGGCCTTGCTAACTGTGTTAGCAAAAAGAGAATCTCCAGCTTTGTTTTTAGATTTAATAGTGGAAACTAGAAGCTTATCGGCTGAGTGTAGAGTAGTAAGGTTTTTGTAAGAGGTAGTCAGATTATTGAGGATTGGGATATTATTAGGGTGGAAAAGTATCTTTTGGGTTATAGTAAGTTGATGATAGAGTAGTTGGTGCTGCAGTTCTAACCATCCCAATTGTTTGAGGTTGAGACAGTGGTGTGTTCTAAAAGGGTTGCCGGTAGCAAATCTGGCTATGTTATTATAGCTAGTGGCAAGTTTGTTAAGGTTGCTTTTGGAAAGGTTAGTATAAATGGCAGAAGCATAAAGTAGGGTAGAGATCAGATGAGTTTGGGCTGCAGTGGTTCTGGCTGGAGGTGTAAGGAAGGGTTTGATTCTATACAGGGAACCCAGATTTTTGTTGACAGATTTCATGGTAGTGTTGATATGATTGTCATAGCTAAGGTTGTTGTCAATGGTTATACCTAGGAGATAGGTTGTCGTATCAGGGGATATGGTGGTTCCATTGTTAGAGGTTATAGTGAAGTGAAATTGTGGTGATTTTAGAGTGGGAGTAAAGAGTAATAATTTTGGTTTTTTTTTGCATTCAGGAAGAGGCAGTGTTGCATGAACCAATTTTCAACAGTATGAAATACAGACTGGGTGAGGGTCTGGAGTGTGGTTGGGGACCTAGCAGAGCAGATTAAAGTAGAATCGTCGGCATACTGAATGCAGGTGGCTTGAGGAATTTTAGTATTTAGGTCATTAATAAACATTGAAAAGAGAAGAGGGCCTAGGATGGAACCTTGAGGTACTCCAAGGTTTATGGGGAGGGGAGTTGACAGCATATTATCCCAAAGGACTGCTTGATGACGGCTGTCTAAGTAGGATTTAAACCAGAGTAACCCCTGTGCGTCCAGTGAATGGGCTTTTAATACCTCTAAAAGCAGATTATGGTTGACCATATTGAAGGCTTTTGAAAGGTCGATAAACAAAGCGGAGAAAAGAGTGTTATTGTTACGATTTTTGTTTATATAGTCAGAAAAGGATAGCAGGGCAGTTGAGGTACTATGGAATGGTCTGAAACCATGTTGGCAGTTGGCAAGCAAATTGTTGTGGAGAAGATGGTCAAGTAATTGTTGGTGGATACATTTTTCCATTATTTTAGCTATAGGAGAGAGTAAGGCGATAGGTCTAAAGTTGGAAATATTAGTTGATATCCCACCTTTGTGTAAAGGAATGATGTGAGATACCTTCCATATAAGGGGGATTTTACTTTCTGAAATAGTTCTATTAATAAGGATAGAAATAGGGTAGGCTAGAACTTTAGCTGCAATTTCCAGGTATTCTGCTGGTATACAGTCAGCAGAGGGGGTGCATAGCTTGAGTTTTAGAAGGAGGTTACAAATGAGGGATGTAGGAATTGGTTGTGTGTGAAAAGAGGGAATAGAGTTTGATGTGGTATTAGGTGGGAGGGAGCTGGTGGTTGGTATGGAATTAGCTAGAGTTTGTATGGCTTAAATAAAGTAGTTATTAAAGGAATCAGCTATTAGTTTAGGGTTATTTTGGGTGATCCCTGATGGGGTGGGAGACTTGGTATGACCTGGATATCAGTTATATATCAGTTATGACTATATAATTGTGTTTTATATATATATACATATATATATATATATATATATATATATATATATATATATATATATATATATATCAGTTATGACTGAGAAGAAATATCAGCAATAAGACTGAAAAGATCTGTGTCTACAGCACTGTAGTTGTGCATTCATAATGTTGTTTCTTGTTAACATTAGTAGAAAGTGGTTTGCTATAACTTTTTCTCCTCTATTTGAGTTGAGCATGGGTTGGGGGAGCAGATCTGTGACCTGCACCGGTCATCACAACATGTTGGTTTGGGCTCTGGCAGGCATTGTTGTAGCTGCAAGTACAAGATCATTTCTTGTAACTATTAGTTTATTCTAAGCTTCAGTGATTAAAATGAAACATAAAAGCACAGATGAATTAAGGATAATCAGTTCAGCAGTGTTGCTACATTGCTGATGGTTATTGCTGATATCTTAAAAACTCACAGAGACAGGACAACACCTCTGCAAACAGACAGTGGTCATAGTTTTTTTTAAATGTCTAACTGTGGCAGTTTTTCAAATCATTCTTTTTTCTCCCCTTTGCTGCTTGTAGAACATCAGATCTTGTGATGAATTAGGCATCCATTACACCATGGGTGAGAGTCAAACATTCAAGCCATCATGCATGCAGTCAGTGAATTTTTCTTATAACAGAACGTTGAGCAGCTGCATCACTGTGGACATCCTGTATTCTCCCTATAGTGTATATGTGGTCACACACTCATGTCCCCTGAGAGTTACAATCATCAGTCTGGGATTACTAAGCTCATACAATCTGGTTCTGTGTCTCACCCACCAAGCAAGTAAGGCATAACACTCAAAATCCAAGTTTTCTTGTCATTGGAGACTCAATAGTGAGACACACAGATGTCCCACTCACCAGGTTGGACAAGGAGAAAGTCACGGTCAGCTGTCTGTCTGGTTCCAGGATTCGCCAAATCACGCATGCACTCAAGTCTCTCAGCAACAAGTACCATTATGACTCTGTCATAGTTCATGTTGGTATGAATGACCTGAGATGTACCTCCCTGGACTATATGAACAGAGACATGGTCAAGCTCTCTGAGTATGTGTCCCAGGCGGGTATATCCTCAGCCTTGAGCAGCATACTACCCTCGCCTAGAATGATGCCACAGTATAAACAAAAAGGATTGATTTCAATAATTAGCTTAGTTTTTGGTGTCATTCTAAGGGGATCCAGTTCCTATTTGCCTGGGAAGCCATGGTTGACAAACCTCGCTGCTTTGCCAGAGACAGTTTGCATCTGGCACTACTAGGTTTTTGGCTGCTGGCAAAGGCTCTTGCCTTCCTCATAGTGCCTTTTTCAGCTGAGGTCTCGAAAACAACTTTACCAACATCAAATTAACAAACCAAAGCAAAATAAGGGTCATGCTGCTAAATGCTAGGAGCTTAAACCAAAAATTGCACTCCCTGGAAGAACTTCTATCACTAGAAGATATAGATGTCTGTGCAGTCACAGAAACCTGGTATAAAGCCTCAGAGAATACTCCGGCCCTGCAAGGTTACAATGCCTTCCACACCCTTAGACCACAAAATGAACATGTGAAAACCAAAGGAGGTGGTGTTTCAGTCTATATTAAAAATAAATTCACCTCCATCTAGTTAGACTGGACAAGTCCATGGAGTTACTCCAGGTCCAAGTTATGGTGTGTAAGACCCACATTTAAGTCCATTTCAGTTATAGATCCCCCTTCATTGGTCACGACATCCATGATGCCTACTTAACCAAACTGAAGACAATCCAAATTTTACTGAGCTCACTAGTTATGGGGGATTCAATTTTTCCACTATCAACTGGAAACCTACTGCAGCCCAAACTCACTAGCACAGAAGTTCCTTGAGTTTGTGAATTCAAATGCCCTGGAGCAAATTGTCCATACCCCGACAAGAGGAACAAACATTCTAGATTTGGTCACCAACAGCATGTCAAACAGATGCACTGCTGCAACTGTTGGACCCCTATTAGTTAAAACTAACAACAAATCAGGCACCTTTGAACTGACAGTAACACCAGAACTCACAAAGGGTGAAATCAGACTAAAACACTTCACCAAGGCAAACTATACCCTCCAAGGTGAAGGTAAAAATGCATTCCAAGCCCCACCCCAAGCTGAAAGTGGTAACTACACCAAAGATTACACTAATGCCCTGTACAATCATTGATATGTGTATAAACTCGGCTATATGAAATAGAATGAAAGCCAGAGCCCCAAGTAAAATCAAGCTGCCAAAGTAGACTTCCAGCATCAAAAAACGTTATAATAAATGCAAAAAGTTGCTGTCCAAGAAAACAAGACAAGGACCCAACAATGAAAAAAGCACCTTTCTCAGCCTTAACAGGCAAATAAGACAACTTGTTAAATCTTCCAAAAGCTCCTGTCAGAGAAACCTAGCAAATACTGCCGAGATTAACCTTAAGGCCTTTTACAGCTATGGTATGTACGTAACCTAAAGTGTAGGTATCACAAAATCTGAATCCACAGAGATAGCGAACCTGCTAGTGGATAGGTTTGGCAATCTTTCACTCCCTTATCCTCTCCTAACTTACAACAAACCTTCCCCCAAATCCCTCCCCCAACCTTACATATCTGAAGAACAGGTCCTCAAAACCCTGTGCAAGGCAAAGTGCAAGGCCTCTATGGGACAAGATGATATCTCAGGCTGTCTTCTAAACAGGCTAAAACATGAACTAGAATCATCACTAAGTACCCTTTTCAATCATAGCCTAACTACAGGCTTTGTTCCTGCAGAATGGAGAACAGCTACAATTATTCCCCTCCACAAAGGCGGCCTGCCAACAGACCCAGGGAATTACAGACCCATAAGCCTGACCAGCCTCATCTGTAAGGCCATGGAACGTATTATTATGAGCCTCATAAATAAAGACATAGGTGACCTCCAAACCCTGGATCCTACCCAATTTGGCTTCATGAAGGACAGATCCTGCCTGTTAAATCTGGTGGATTTCTTTGAATGTGTGACCAGGGCCATTGATGAGGGCAAATCTGTGCACACAGCATACCTCAACTTGGCAAAGGCTTTTGACACAATCCCACATTCAGACATTACCAATAAATTTATCAAACTGTATGTAAGCCCCTTCATTGTAAAATGGGTTGCCAGCTGGATCACAAACCAGCCACACACTGTCAAAGTGGGTGGGCTGCCTATTGTTTGATATATACTTCTCAGAAGTTCAGGTCAAAACTAAAAGGTTGTGGCTGACCAAGTTTGCAGACAACCTCAAACTAGGTGCAATCATTGAATCCCCAAATTATGTCAGTATACTCTAGGAGAGTCTTGCACAGACCAACGACTGGTGCATTAGTCATGGTCTCAAACTGAATGCAAAGAAATGCATCATCATTCCCTTTGGCTCAAACAATGTTCCTTCACACTATCAAATCAACAACAATATGAAGTGGTAAGGGACCTAGGATCACAGGTTGACTGTAACATTAATTTCGACCACCATGTGTCTACTGTTGTAAAGACAGCTTTCCACTTAGTTCAGTTGATTAGTAAAGGCATTGAGTTGAGAGCAAAATAAGTTATAATCGCTCTGTAGTCGGCACTGATCTGACCCATAACGCCCCATTTGGTATGTACCATACTAAGCACTTACAGCACTTACAGAAACTTGAGAGGCTTCTGACAAAGAAGATCAGGGGTCTCCAGCATGTGCCTTACACTGACCGATTAAAGTCCCTGTCACTATACTCCATATTGTATCATACTGTATAGACTTCTTACGCGAGAGTTATGCCTGGCCTACAGGCCAACCCAAGACCCAAACCTAATGAACTTACTGCATATCCATAAATCAAATGGGTTTAGGGCTACCCATTCTAGGGACTTAAATATGGCCTGTGACTTAAATAGGTCATGCTGAAGGGACAGATTTATCTCCCAGTGACTGCCACATCTTTGGAACAGGCTGCCAATTCATGTGAAACAAAGCACCTCTATAACACTGTTCAAGAGGAACCTGGATGAGTGAATAGGCCACTATAAACTCTTACCAGGGATAGTGCCCACAACCCTCCTGGACATGGGCAGTCATCACTAAATGCCATCTTTGGTATTGACTAGTACTTATGTGGTATTACATTTGATTTAAGCGGTTAGGGTGAAAATGACCTCCGGGTTGATAGCCTAGTAATCTCCTATGATCCTATGAATATTTTGTTACTTCTGTCAGATGTACATTATTTGTAGCAAATGGTGGAGTTTGTATATAAAATGAAACAACAAAAACCAAGAGGGTAGGCTCCACAAGTGTATCCAAGGTGGTAGACTTCGAAAATAAAGGCAGTAATTCAAGAAGTAAGTTAGTGAAGATAAACCTCTTGTGTAAAAATCCGCATGAAACCACGTAAAATCCAAGAATTTATTATGCACAAGGACCAGACAAAACGGATAACGTAAAACACTCAAAAAAGCGTTTTTCGTTCGGTACACTGCCCGAACTTCTTCAGACAAACATTAGTCCTGTTAGAATGCTAAATTTAAATACTTAGTTTACATAATTGGTTAATTAAAGCAGTGCTCTGTAACAGCTAAACAACCGTCATGAAAAAAGTAAGCTAAATCAAACTGGCTAAATAGATTAACCTAGTGAACACGACAGGAAACATCCTCTAAAAGACAAATATTGATTAAAAGTTTTAAAATAAAAATTTTAAAATAACCATGATGGAAAATATACTAAATAAATATTTAAATAATAAATAATACAATGTTAAATGAACAAGTGAGTAATATTTAGATTTAAAGTCAGCTTGAGAAAATGGCTCTGAATGTGCCAAATAATGAGAACTACTGAAAATGAACAAATAGGGTAACATAAAATAAAATACAATAGGTAGTAAAGAAACTTATTCAGTTTTGAAAAAACATCCTGTTTCAACAAGACATATTAACTAACTAACAGACACAACCATTATAAAGTAAATGTGTGTATATATGTGTGTGTTACTAATGTACATTCAACAGTCCTACCCTCCGATGTCGAACTAATACAGTTGTAATAAAATAATTTACTTAAAAAAGAACTATGTAGTGAAATTGGCAACAATTTGGCCAAAAATGTTTATATATCTCTACACTAAGTCACATTATATTTATTGACCTAATAGACATTAATTTCATCCTGTAGGAATTTCTTTAGGGAGTAGCCAGGTAAATATGTACACAAAGTTTACCCGGTACAGGTATTTAATAACCTGAACAAAAAATTTGTATTGTAAGTAGTAGCTTTATCTTAATAAACTGTTGAGTTTGAGTAAACACATAATTGAACAAGCCTCATTGAGGCCAGGGGTTTTGTGTGCCACCAAACGTAACTGCCTACTAAGTTCCTTCTTTTCCAATTGAAGCCTTAGCAGGTTTTCATTGACTAAGTTAGGGTTGTCAGACTGTACTTGGTCAATGGCCATAAAGTCAAATAAATGGCCTTCATTCTGGTTACAATGTTTTGCAAGGGCATTTTCAGCCTTGTTTGTACTAATTGCGTAACCATGTTCATACACCCTGTCCTTCAAACGCCTGTCCGTTTTTCCAACATAAAATGCGGGACATTGTTTGCACTGTGCCAAATAAACAACACGCCTACTATTACAATTAAAACGTTTCCAAATCACAAATGTTTCATTCCCTATTGTGAATGAATCGGCAGTGTTGATGTATGCACAGTGCCTACATGCCCCGCACTTTCTGGTGCCCCCCTTAACACTGGATCTCACTGATTTCCTTTCAAGAAGTTGTTTCATATTGGTGCCCCTCCTAAATGTAATAGTGGGTCCAAGTTCAAAGGTTTGTGTTGATTCATTATCCAAAGATAGGCAGAACCAGTATTTTCTGACCGCCTTAGAAATTTCGAAGGCTTCTGGGCAGTAGGTGAAGACAAATGAAACCATAAAGTTTTTGTTTCCCCCTACTGACTCAACAGTAGTAACCCTTGAGTTATTAAGAACCCCAACGATTTGGGTATCAATCCCGTTTGCATTTGGTTCATCAGGGTATGTTACTATATTCCGTGGCCCTAGTATCGCTTTGTATACCCCATGTTCCCTTTTTGAGATAACCTCACTGAATATTCCTTCTAGGAATGAACTTGGGTATCCTCGATGTTGAAACATTTGGTACAGATTCTCGCATTCGTTAACAAAGTCCTCCTCAAGTGTGGTCATCCTGGCCACCCTTACCAGTTGGCCTTTCACCACTGATTTCTTCTGGTGGCGAGGGTGGGAACTGGAAAAGTGTAAGTATGTGTTGGAAAACGTGCTTTTCCTGTGGATTTTAGATGTATAATGCCCTTGGTGTTTACTTAGGACAATATCTAGGAAACAAATATTGTTTTCTTGAAAGTTCATGGTGAACTTAAGGAACTCTGTGGTAGAATTAAGAAATTTTACTAGCTCCTAAGCTACTGTCTCATCCCCTTTCAATAAGATGAAGATGTCATCCAGGTATCTTTTATACATAAAAATATTTTGTTTCCAAACACTATTCAGCACACAAGATGTCTCCCAGTGGGCCATGACTAAGTTTGCAAAACTTGCGCCCACTGGGGACCCCATAGCTACACCTATTTTCTGTAAGAACAACTTGTCCTCAAAGGAAACATAGTTGTTCTTCAAAATCATATCCAGTAGTTGTTCAACTAGGTTACATTGGTCGCTAGTAGCTCCCTTTGACCCTATAAATTCTACAACCCACTGGATACCCAAATCCTGGGGAATACTAGAATAGAGGTCACACACGTCCACTGTCAAAAAGTTAAATGAGCTGTCAAACACCACTTTCTGCATACTCTCGAGAAAGGACCATGAGTCCCTCAATATTTGGGTTTCCTCCTCCACATATTTTTTAAGAATTGAATCGACCAATTTAGCAGCAGGGTAAGTTATTGATTGACGTGCATCAACAAGTGTACAGAAAGGGGGATTTTTTAAGTCTTTGTGGAGGTTCGGAATCCCAAAAATTTTTGGGATTCTAGGGGCAAGCATTGTTAAATATTGGCTTTGCTCGCCATTAATTAAACCGTCAATAAATAAGTCATTTATATGAGACTTAATGTGGTGGTATGCTTGATTAAGCTGGTTCTTGCTTACTGACTCATAGGTGTCCTTTTCAAGTAATGTCAACATAATTTTTACATAGTCGACATTATGTACAATTGCTAGACCCCCTCCCTTATCCGGTTTCATAAGTCTCACTGGTAAATTCCTAAACAGTGTCAGTAAATGTTTGTCATCTTTAGAAATGTTGTACTGATAATTACTACACATTCTAGAAACTATTTCTCTAAATTCTAATTCACAAAGCTGTTCAAACAAATGCAATGAATTATTTAAGGGTGGGTTAAAACTACTAGGGACGCTCTGTGGGTCAACATAAGAGTTAGAATTACCAAATATCATGTTAAGGTTCAGCTTCCTGATGAACATTTTAAAATCAATTAACAGTTCTACAATGTTGCAGGCTTGTGAAGGTACAAAAGTAAGCCCTTTAGCAAAAAGTTCAACCAGTCCACTGTCAACATGGCACTCAGTGTAATTATAGATCTTAAAATCAGCATCCTTGTTGGTCACAATTTCAAATAACGTTAATCCCACTGTTTGTTGTTGCTCCGCGTGTTGTAATATCTCTTCGGGGCAGCTGATTGTTTCGGTTTTGTATGGAATGTATTATTATGAGCCTCATAAATAAAGACATAGGTGACCTCCAAACCCTGGATCCTACCCAATTTGGCTTCATGAAGGACAGATCCCGCCTGTTAAATCTGGTGGATTTCTTTGAATGTGTGACCAGGGCCATTGATGAGGGCAAATCTGTGCACACAGCATACCTCAACTTGGCAAAGGCTTTTGGCACAATCCCACATTCAGACATTACCAATAAATTTAGCAAACTGTATGTAAGCCCCTTCATTGTAAAATGGGTTGCCAGCTGGATCACAAACCAGCAAAGAAGTCAAACAAACAGCAGAGAACCAAACCAGGAAGTAAATGCACTGTCAAAGTGGGTGGGCTGCCTTTTGTTTGATATATACTTCTCAGAAGTTCAGGTCAAAACTAAAAGGTTGTGGCTGACCAAGTTTGCAGACAACCTCAAACTAGGTGCAATCATTGAATCCCCAAATTATGTCAGTATACTCTAGGAGAGTCTTGCACAGACCAACGACTGGTGCATTAGTCATGGTCTCAAACTGAATGCAAAGAAATGCATCATCATTCCCTTCGGCTCAAACAATGTTCCTTCACACTATCAAATCAACAACAATATGAAGTGGTAAGGGACCTAGGATAACAGGTTGACTGTAACATTAATTTCGACCACCATGTGTCTACTGTTGTAAAGACAGCTTTCCACTTAGTTCAGTTGATTAGTAAAGGCATTGAGTTGAGAGCAAAAGAAGTTATAATCGCTCTGTAGTCAGCACTGATCTGACCCATAACGCCCCATTTGGTATGTACCATACTAAGCACTTGCAGCACTTACAGAAACTTGAGAGGCTTCTGACAAAGAAGATCAGGGGTCTCCAGCATGTGCCTTACACTGACTGATTAAAGTCCCTGTCACTATACTCCATATTGTATCATACTGTATAGACTTCTTAGGGGAGAGTTATGCCTGACCTACAGGCCAACCCAAGACCCAAACCTAATGAACTTACTGCATATCCATAAATCAAATGGGTTTAGGGCTACCCATTCTAGGGACTTAAATATGGCCTGTGACTTAAATAGGTCATGCTGAAGGGACAGATTTATCTCCCAGTGACTGCCACATCTTTGGAACAGGCTGCCAATTCATGTGAAGCAAAGCACCTCTATAACACTGTTCAAGAGGAACCTGGATGAGTGAATAGGCCACTATAAACTCTTACCAGGGATAGTGCCCACAACCCTCCTGGACATGGGCAGTCATCACTAAATGCCATCTTTGGTATTGACTAGTACTTATGTGGTATTACATTTGATTGAAACAGTTAGGGTGAAAATGACCTCCGGGTTGATAGCCTAGTAATCTCCTATGATCCTATGAATATTTTGTTACTTCTGTCAGATGTACATTATTTGTAGCAAATGGTGGAGTTTGTATATAACTTTAAGCTAAGAAGAATCCTTTTTTTTAAAAAAAAAATGTCTGTATTTTGAGAATGTAGAGTTTGAAGTCCATAAACTCAGGACCACCATTTCCCTGCACTCAGGATGGAAAAGACCGTTGCAAGGTGCTACCTCTCACACTCCTCGCACACACGTAGGAAGTATGGTATTGGTACATGTGAAGTGTGTTAATTTTGGTAGAAGGGTGACTGCATCAATAATATGCACATTTATGGCATCTAATATGTGATATGGGTACAAATTTAAAAAAAATACAGCCACTTCAAGTTTAGTTCAGAGAAACTGGGGGAGGGGGGGCTTCTCTGAAAACAGCTTCTGTTTCTAGGCAATCTTCAGGGGAAGACAACATTTCTGGGAAGTGTGTGGGATTTTGTGATTTGAATGGACACACTTATCTGTTGAGATATATCTGTCAAGCACAATTAGGACTGCTGACTAAGATATTTATATTGTGCAAACTGTAAAGTTAAAAAAATATCTCAGCTCATACCTCTCAGCTGTTCAGATTTTCACAGAATGTCCAGATTTTTGTCTCATATTTTTAGTCTGTTTCTCATAAAATTGTGGTTTTTCTAGTAAATCATTAGCACATCATTGAGGATTCAAGTCAGAATATAATGACAGACATTCGGGTTTCAGGTTCATCCCCTTCAGAAAATTCATGTTAATTCCAAACTTGTTATTCTATCAACTTTCTAAGTTTGTAAGAACAATATTTAAAATTGTCCCTATTTTTTGCCTTTATCCCCCCACTATTTATGCTTTTGTCCAGATTTCCTGTTCTAAGAGATAAAGAGGTATGCTCAGTATGAAAGGCGTTAGATCCCAATTAGGTGTAAAAACATTAAAAATTCAAGAATAGCGTGGCACACAAATATGTAAACATCATGACTGAAAAACGGGATGAACTTATGAAACATGATAATGAAACTGGTTGCAACTCTCTAGTGGGTAATATCAAACAATTATATTGAGAAAAGAACACCTAGCTAATGTTTAACTCATGTAATTCAAATATCCAAATAAAAGTCAAATAAATGATGCATGTTAGTCTGGTAGGACATTGTGTTCAAACTTTGTTTGCAGTATTAGTGTGATTCTGCTTGACAATGTTTTAAGTGTTAGTGTGTTTTGAGTCTGTATAAAAAGGGATACAAGTAAGGTTTCATTGATAACTGTTAAAATGGCATTCAAAGTAAAAAAGAGGTTTGCTGATGGCTTAATTGTCTAAAAAATTCTCCAGTGAAAATGCTTAGAATATCCTATTTTTAATAATTTTTATCATCTACTGTGAAATAAAATGTACATGCTTATTCATTTGATATTGTATAAGTGCTTCTAATTAAGAAAGGAAAACTTGCATTGCCAGATATTAAGGGATGCATCCTAAATTTGACTCACAATTGTTCTGGATTGAAGCATTACATACTGTATGTTGCTTTTTAAACATACTTTGAGATTAATGTTTAATATTAAAGCCGTAGGGCATGTTGGCAAAATGTGGCTGTATATAGTATGTCACTATTGTGATTAAGACCTAAACCTTTCAAGAAAATGAATATGTAATTCTGAATATTATGTTTTTCCTTAGTCTGCATGTTAAGTAACAGCAGAAGCTTTTTGAACACCTTGTCAGCCATTGTCCAGCATGGGACCAAGATTTGAGGTCTAGCCATGTGCTGCAGCTCCCATTTATAATTCTATGACCCATAACTTTGAGCTTTGGAATTATGGAAAAAATATGAAAACACAGCAAACAGAGCCAAACATTGATGTTCTCCTTTACATCTTCAAAGAGTTGATAATGTATGTTTTAGCCATGTTGCTTTCATTAGAGACTAAGAATAACATAAAGATTAGAATAAAACTTTCCTCATCTCACTATTTATCTGGCCAGCAACAGTTAAAGTATGAACTTTTGCAAAAAAAAAAACAGCAATGCAAAGACTTTTCTAATTCTTCGCTTTGTTGTTTTCATCACTGACAAAGTGTAGCTACTTACTGTGGCTTGAAATTAAAAGTGCAAGTTACAGAAAATATGAGTCATACTTTTACAAAGCATAATTTACAACTTCTAAGCTTCTTTGGGCTGTGTAAATCTTGCCATGTCTTTTGAAGTACATAAAATTTCTAAGGACCAAGCAGCCTGCTATTGTTGCATATTTTGATACTTAGAGGTAGACACCCGTAAAAAAATAAGCTAGGCATGTTTTATTTGCGTAACTCCACTGTCTGAGGAAAAAGTCTAAACATGAAACTTGTTTTGCTTGTATACTTATAAACAATGTTTCAGAACTTTGAATTAGAATATTATGTGAGTCTACATTCTTTTTTGGTTTTTCAAACATTCAACACCATTTCTTTAACAAGGGAGTGTGAGAGCCAAGCATGTATAAACTTTTAGACAGTTAAAATACAAGAATAATTTCACTAAACTTGTGCTTCCATTAGTAGATCATATGTATGGATGCTAAGTCTTTATTACCGTGGATGTGGTCGGGTTTTGAGAGGCTGATCTCTTTGATGTCTAACAGAATCTCAGTGGCACTTCTAGGGTAAATGTCTGGAAACCTATGTTAGGTAGTGTAATTAAAAAAGCTTATTATGCAGCAGTCTAGTCTTATAAAGTTGCTTATGAAGAGAAACACATATCTACTGTTCACTTTTTGTATATTTTTGGAGAAATGCTATGGATATAAGCTCACATAGTGTTATCATAGGGACAGTACCCTCCCTACTTATTGTATAAACCTACACAGCAGTAACACAATGATGGACAAAAAGCAATTTCAGTTTCACTGAAGTAGTGTTTTTAATGAAATCACTTGTACAACTGAAACTTGGAGAACTAACACTCAAAAGAATAGCCACATTCCCTTTATCATACACTGATAAACGTGACATTCTAGTTGTGTCAAGGAATCTAATTACACTAAAAATACTGCAAGTAGGATGGGCTATATAACATGCCATCTTTAAGATTAAATCATGATTAAATCAAGCAGGACAGATTTTGATTTTTATGCATGTATTAGTACCTTAAGTATTGAGTTTGATATACTGGCCACAAATCTAGGGCTGTAAGAAGCATAAATTAAGATTGCTGTCATGGTGGGCTGTTCACAGTATAACCATTTGTTCAACAGAAGGGATTGTATGGTGTGAAGGGCAGAAGGGTGAAATTGGGAATGTTGTATCTTTCGGCTTTTTCCCGGTTAGGGGTCACTACAGCAGAACTCCGGTCCACTAATGATTGGCAGTTGATTGTTACATGCCGAGTTGCCAGCCCTGATGCACAACCTTCAACGAAGGTACGCCCATTCACGTATGTCTCCATGCAGAAGACACTTTAGCTGAGAATCGAACTGGACAGCGTCTTAATGTGAGACAACGGTGAAATTGGGAATACTATATTAAATTTCCACTTACAAAAGCATGCTTTTCTGTAATCTGTGTAAGTATACTGAACCTGGTTGAATAAATCATCAGCTATTCTATTAAACTGGTACTTTTGTTCGCTGCCTGTAAGGTATAGCTTGTGTTAAGTAGAACTAAACTCACGCAGCATAAAAACATTTCCATTTTATAACATATAAAAGCATACAGATGGCATACAGTCTTACTCTGTGTACTCAACTCTTATTTATACATGCATCACCAAAGAAGCATTATTTGACAGTGTACTTGTCCCTCATCAGGCCAATAATTGAGTACATAGCTCCCTTTGGTATGTACCTTACCAAGCACCTGCAACAACTTGAAAGATCTCAGAGATTTCTTACTAAGAAAATTCAGGGTCTCCAGCACATGTCATATACTGACATACTGAAATCACAGTCACTGTACTTAGTAGTGTACAGACTACTTAGACTCGATGTGTGCTTGGCCTACAGAACAATCTCTCATCTAAACCTAATGGAAATGCTGTACATCTTCAAATCAAATGGGACACAACCATCCACTCCAAGGACCTTAAACTGTCTTGCAACATAAATAGGACCTGCTGGAGAGACAGGTGCATCTCTCAGAGGTTGCCAGTTCTCTAGAATAGGCTACCAATCTACATCAAACAGAGCCCCTCTATGACTCTGTTTAAGCATAGTCTGGATGACTGGATTGAAAACCATAAATATCTGCTGGGGATTTCACCCATGACCATCCTAGATATGGGCAGTCATTGCTAATTAAGACCTTGAGTTTAGGCAACATCCTTCCTCTAGTGTTATATTAGGTGATACGGCTAGGCTTGTAAAGACCTAGTAACCTCCTACGAACCTTATGAGCCTAGTAACCTCCTATGAACCTATGAACCTATAAATGACTGCTTTAATATTTGAGCAGAATTAGGATGAATATTGTTCTGAGTATATTCATATGCTAAGATTGTTTATCATTCTTTGCTATGTGCATATGTGTATTTTTCAATATCATTTTTATCTTAAGTTCACAATACCTGACAGCAATTTTTGAATTTTCTGCCACCCATCCACGATGTTAATCTTACCTTGCTTCCAGTATGCAGTAGACAGAAAATCTTTTCCAGCCACACATAAAAGATAATGAATGTGTAGCTCTTACTAGTTAAAATAAATGTTATCTTAAAATTGCTTCTAGATAGAATAGGTGGAAAGAATTTGGAAAATGCATTACATCATCTACTATTAGTTATACTCAATATTATCTGAAACAAATACCAGAACACTATCATAATATCACTGTTAAAAAGAGCAATGGTGGTATATGTGCATGTGTGTGTGTGTGTGTGTGTGTGTGTGTGCTAATATATATGACATTATAATGAATAATCAGCATCAACATAAGTTTGATTGAAACACAAAACATCAAACAAACTCATCAGTGATTGCCATTAATCACCATTAACATCACAGAAAAAAAAGTAAAACCAAAAAACAGCTTTTTTATACCACACCCCTGGAAATGAAAAATACTAACTCCATGGTCACAAAACCTTGAAAAAATGGGCAAAAATCCTTGAATTATGTAATGGGCAATGTAATGAATCTTGATCATTACATAATTTGACAAACTGTACCAGGACCTGAAAATACCACTGTTTCACCACTCGATAAAATGCATGCAGTGATAAATCATAGGCACTCATATCACCCATGTCTATATATACATATATATAGATAGACAGATAGATCTCTCTCTCTAAAGATATATATATATATATATATATATATATATATATATATATATATATATATATAGATATTTAGATAGATACACACACACACACACACACACACACACACACACACACACACACACACACACACACACACACACCGCACACACACATATATATGTATACTTTGCATGAGAGTGCACCCTGCCAGGAAATGTGTTAGATTGATGGCCAATAGTATTAATTGAATGTATTTGGTGTATGTGTATGGCTGTCTGGGTCCTGTCTGCTACATGTGTGGCCAATTCTTCCGGTTTGTGCAGTGTTGCTTTACTCGCAAACAAAATGTGCATTGCCATAAACCATTTGTGCTAAGTGGCACATCGCACAAACAGTGGCCACCCCCCAACAAAAGTATAGAAATTGGAGAATTAGTTGAAATGCAGAAAGACTATCTATGACATACACAGCAGAAACTGTTAGTACACATGAGATATGACTACATATGTCTGGTTCCTGACTCTCACTGGAATGCACTGTCACAAAACAGGAGGGGGGACGTATCCATCTTTGCCCCACAAAAACCTTTGCAGCAAATACATGGCATAATTCTTCTGACAACCAAGTTTAACTGAATGTACTCTGATATCAAGGCATGACCTGATATTTGTAAATGAATTCTATGTAATATATTTAATATATTTGGATGTGGTGTACTTACCAGTCACACAACCTGCTGATGATTATTCTTTGCAAATATACAGCTGTGTCCTACCTTTCTGTATTTCTTGGTCATTCATCAGTTGTTTGAGTAGTACTCAGAGTCATGCAGTGTGTAAGCCAGTCTATATCATTTACCTTAAAATATGTGAGGATATTCACTTGGAAAAATATGATATGCAGTCACCATCAAATTAATGGAAGGTTGAATGCTACAAACAAACATAGACTGCTATTTTGGGGGTGGGGAGCAAAGGAGAGTTTCTGTCATAGAACATGCAAGAGTATAATGTTCTTTCAAGGGGGGGGGGTAGACCCGGCTGAGCTTCTGTTATGGCACAAACAATGCTATGTTGCTCCTGTTACTCTCCTTGTTTTGTATCCTGATGGTTTGAACATGTGAGGGTGGTGAAGCCAGAAGCTGCTATGTATCTCGTTACTTTCAAAATTCTCTGTTATGATTTCCAGTTTCAAATGTATGTTGCTAAACTAAGGGCATGCAGTAATGATCATTACTTTGGGGAGGTACCAATGTGTGAATCTTTGAGGCCTGAGGCCTACTACTTCCTAATGGGAACATGCAGGACAAATAAGTCTCTGCTGTCACATGTGAAATTAATTTCTAAACAAATCCCCTGCCTTGTAGTTGCTTACAGTACCAAGTGATGACATACAAGGACATGTCATAATATTATTATACAACACTGTAGATATTCTGGTCTTTCCTTGTAAATGCAATGGTTGACAGCATGTTATTTCAAGGCTGACTGTGATGCAAGCAGTACACAGCCAATACATGGGAAGGCAAAGACTGTGCCTCTGAGTTCAGGCTGGCAGAGGTTGCAGGGTTCCGGTATAGCATCCCTGTCTATTCTGTAGCACTCTACAATGTCCATGTCATGCATGCTGTGATAAGTTAAATGTGGCCTAAAAACACTGCTCTGTCTCAGCCTAGGCCTATTGGCAGCAGCAGCAGCATTGTCTGCATCCTGTAACACATACAAATGGAGTTAAGGAGCAGCAGCAGCAGCTCCTAGCATTCTGTCTGTGTAGACTTTCTGTATATGTACTCCACTACTTTTGAAATCCAGAGGAAAAAACAGCATAGAGTCTAAATGGATGCTTTATAACCTGCTGAACAGCTAGACCAGATTGGCTGATTAACGTGATTCAGTTGCTTATGCTGTAATTAGCATGTCTGAAACACAGCCTAGACAGATGCAGTCCATTAATAATCTACTCCATTACAAAAAAGGCAAATGAGTAGCTAGCCAAATTGATGGTAAGGATACTTTCTGCATGTTCAACAAAACAAACAATTTTCAAAGTTATCATTACAGAGGAGAATTGAACTCCAGCAGGTATGCTGTTATTTTTTTACTGGCATAATGCATATGCTGGAATATATTAATGAATAATGTGAAGCAAAGCCTTTTACACTGTTATCTGCATACACGAGTTAGAAGTGTACTGATGTTTTGGTCTTGTTTGTCAAGCCATTTCAAAGGTACAGATGATTGACAATACATGAAAATAGTGAGCTGTGTGATATGTATGTACAAATGTTTCAGGGATAGGTCCTTTGAATGCATGTTTAGCATTTCCAGTGTGTTTTATTAGCAAAATGATTCATGTGCCTGTTCTTTAGTGGGTTGGGGGAGCAAAGAGAATTTACTGTTATGTCACAAACTAGAATGGACTGTTGTTTTGGAGGGTGACACAGCTGAATTATGCTGTGGCACATACAAGGTGATGTTGCCCTTGCTACTCTTCTTGTTTTGCATCCTGCCTGTTGTTAGCATTTCACGTATGTTGTATGTGATATGTTGTTTCAGTGGGTACTACTGACTGCCTACCTTAACTGTTTTATCTGGTAATAGTTATTTTGCAGTTATGTGATAGTTATGTGTATCATCATTCTGTTGTGTTTTAGGACCAAAAATGTCATTGAGGTGCAGACACCCCTTCAGTGAGGCAGAAAGCACCATAATAGTGGACACGCTATGTCAACATGGTACTTTTCTTCTTGGAAGGGGTCATCCCAATATTCGCAAAAGGCTGAGGGTATGGCAGAAAATCACTGATAACATAAATGATGTGGGTGGCTACAGTCATACCACAGGGTCACCACATGCTCACATCTGCATGAAGGCATACAGCTACTGTTGCCTCAGACCAGAGAGTAACCAGGGATGGGCCTGCTGCAGAACCATTTTTTTATCCCCATTGAGAAATTCCTGGGAATCTTATGACACAGGACAACTCACAGCAGAGTGGCCCACAATATGTCCTTGATGTGGATGCAACTCCTTCTCACTTCCAGGAAGAGCTTCCAGGTAGGATTTGTTTTATGACCAGTTTGATACTGTTGTATAGTAAAACAATTGAAGTAAAGATTACTTCTTTGTCACTTGTGTTTTTTCTGGGGGCATAGAATATTAATACAGTGATAATCTCAGTTTGGAGCTGTCAGCCACGTTCTTGTTAAAGTAACACATTATGCTGATTAAGAGGAGTACATGTAGTACCTCCTGTCTTACTGTTAAATGTGATGATGCTGGCCTTACCTCTTGCTTAACTTCTTTCAGGACTGTCAGGAATCCAGCACCATAGGTCTCTTGCAGGTGGTAAGCCAAATCAAGTTATTTCAGTATTGCAGATCAATTTCTCGTAATCTAATATGTCATTTTAGGCCTGTTGCACATATTGCTGCACTGTCTGTAATAGTGGTAGCGCTATTAGTGGTTTAGCATATATTGCATCACAGTAGTGTAGGTATTAATGTATGCCTATGTTTCTCCCTTTTTATCACAGGTGATGATAACAGTGGAAGTATAGGCCCTGTGCTACCTGATGTCAGTGTTTCATCGGACACTGATGATGATGGTTGCAAAACTGAGGCACAGTCAAGGGTGCACAGGTTGAATCTGACACAGAGGTTGACATCCAGTCACCCATCCAGTCACCCCCTTCTTTTTCTCCAGACACAGCCAGTAGGCCTATACCTACCCAGTCCACTGAGCCCACAGATATGGGACAGGTGTAGGGTGATGACATTGAACAGGGATGTGTGGCTACTGTTGCTTCAGTGCCTATTGAGTCTGGTCATAGCCAAAGTGTTCACAAGGTGTCATGAGGAGAGTTGATAGGGGTGCTTGGAGGGGCTTGCTGTCTCTCCTCCACTTGCTGCAGGTGTCTCTTCCTGTGTCACTCAATGTAGGTTTAAGGCCATCATGGAGGCACAGGTATGTTCAGAAAGGTGCTCCAGATAAATTCTCAGGGTTGAGGATGTGGCACAATCTGACAGACCTGACTTCCTCCACAGTGTCACAGATTCCCTGGATCAGATGATTGACACATTGGAATGAGGGGTATCCGTGATGGACTGAGGGGGTGTATGTCATGGAATGAGCAGTGTCTGTGATGGAACACCCGCTGGGAGGGGAATGGTGTCCTCATTGGTGTAGGGAAGCCACAACATCTGCAGAGAGTAAATGTAGCTGTTTCTGATCACGCTTCCATACTGGCAGTATTTCCGCTGGTCCATTGGGGAGTTTGCTGTCCACACACAGACATGGCAGGCCATGGGGTCATGGTCCTGGGCATTCCCATGAAGGGAGCACTTCCAGCAGACATCAGTTATGCTCAGGTAGCAGCACTCCATCTGTTCTTGGGCATGGAGGTGCCAGTGCAGATCTGGCAAAGCCAGTTACTGTGGTTAGGGGAAACAACCATGAACTGCTGCCTCTACCACGCACAACTTACACATGTCCAACATACCAAGACATAGAGCTAGCACTGAACTCTGACAGACCACTTTCACATGGAGGACCCCTAAACACACGCAGCCTGCCTGCTTCACTTTCTCCCCCACACACACACTCACTGGCCTTTTGTGTCAGCCTAGGCCTCCTGCCCCTCAAAGCACCCTGTGCAAGTGATGATAACTGTGCATATCCCTATTGTGCTATCTTTTGGATTTAGGGATGCAAAAGCTTTGTGTCTGATGCACAGGGTGCATAGCTACATTAGTGCTGTGTTATTGAACTGGTAATTGTACCTGTCAGTTATATTTGCCTTGCCAAATGCTACAGTAGGTAGCATCATCATGACAGTACTTTCTTGTGTATTCTCTTGTAAGGGCTGTCAATCAGGAACTGCAATGTGTGTCATTACTTTATAAACTTTCTCTTTATTGTTTTCCAGTACATTCATATGGTGCATATTATAAGACACACACCATCACATGTAAATCTCAGGATTGTGTCACAGCATTGCAGTCAAACTCATCAGAACAGTAATACATATACTGTTCTCTTTTGCATGAACCTCATCAGACACATGCATCAGCTGGACAGACCACAGTGCTTTCTCATGAAGATAATGCAGGGCCTACTAACCATGACAATGTATGTAGGTAGATTAACAGGCATGTCACTGTCATCTGTCTGGTATCGCATTACATTGCAACTGTAATTCTAAGCCTATTACTTTTGGTTTAAACACCTGGGCTTCAGGCCATTTGTTGTCTTACATTACGAAGGTTTGTAGTTTATATTCTGGTGGGAGGAGAGGGTAGCCTCTGCTCTTCTAATCTGGGGATTGATGGTCGAATGCTTATTGTGGCTGTTGCACTAAGTTACTTTGTTATGGTTTAAATACTTGTCCTGAAAACCAGTTATTGTACATTAGGAAAGTTTATGGTGTAGACTCTTGTAGCAGGGGAGGATAGCCTACACTCTTCAAAGTTGGGAATTGCTGGTTGAAGGCTTATTGTATCTGTTATTCTGAAAGTGTCTTAGTTCTGGTTTAAGCACTTGTGTTCCAGACCACCAGGAAGGTTTGTTGTTTACATCTTGTTGGAGTATTCTACTGGATTGCTGCTTTATTTAAAATGTTTGTTCTTCTGTTGTGATTGCAATTTTCTACACTGGATGTCTAGGACTTCTACACTTTATAGCATAAGCTTGATTCCAGCTTGCTAAATCTAGACTGTTTTGTATCACTGGAGCAATAAAACCAGCCCTCTTACATTAAGAAGACCCCCTGCACCCTTGTGGCAGAACTACGCCGCCAAGAATCCATTTGACTTGGGGATTGCTGCAATAAGTCTCACAGTTAGCCTTTCTCTTGTTTTACTTGTTTAAAATAGTTTAACTTTGCTTGCATTCCAGCATTGGGTTTTGGGGTGTTTGCACTTATTTTACCATTGCTGCTCAGAGTTTGCACAGCTGCCTTGTGAACAACTCAGGTGTGCATTGTGAAACATTGAGACATTTTTCTAACCCTAGCCCCCCACAGAATAAATACATTTTGTTAGTCTTACACAAAAATCTGGTCCATCTATCTCAGCCCCCACAACTTACTATAGTATAATACCTTCTATGATCGATGGACAGCTTCCCACCATGTCTCCAGGCAGCCTGATGGACATGTGCATCCTGAGGTAACAAAGCAATTACTTCATATTAACTGGCAACAAATTACTGCAAACTAATACAACATGTGACAGCTGTATCTATATTATGAATTTGGAATCAGTTCTCTCACATAACAACAAACCAGATATCAATCATGTTGTCAGTACACACAATTCACCTGTTGCATATATGCTCACAACACATAAACTCACAAATGCAGTGGCACTCAGTAGAAAATTAACTAAAGATTGGAGACCTCCTAGGTGCAAACCTACTGGACACAGTGCAGACCCAATATAGCCTACTACACATAATAATACACACACCAATGTCTCAGACAATAAGCCCCTCAGGAAAAGCACCTAAAAACCCATTCCTCTTACTCATAAGTGACTCCATAGTAAGAGGCACAGATGTCCATCTCACTGAGCTGGACAAGGAGAAGGTCACAGTCAGCTGCCTGACAGGTGCCAGGGTCTGTCAGATCATGCACACACTCAAATTTATCAACAACAAGTACTGTTATGACTCTGTCATAGTCCATGTTACAGTGGATGACTGGAGACGTGCCTCACTGTACTATATAAAGGTGCTTGCCACCCCCATAGTGGCTATTTTAGACAATGTCAGAAGTAAAGTCCCAGTGTAAACGTATCCACCACAGACAACCTGGAGGTTATGCTGTTTAATTCATGGAGTGTAACTCAAACTGCACTCACTAGAACAACTACTTACCTTGGCAGACGCCCATACCTGCGCAGTCACACAGACATGATTCAAGGCCACAGAGAGCACCCTGGCCATGCAGGGGTGCAATGCTTTCCACACATTCACACATCAAAATGAGCATAAAAGAACCAAAGGTGGAAGTGTATACATCTTCATTAAAGACATATACACTGCAAGACTGGTCAAAGAGTATGACTCTGTAGTGCTACTCCAATAGCAACTAACTGTATGTAAAACTCCCTTCCATATCATTGATAGCTACAGGTCCACACCTTGAACCACAATGACCACTCTGCCTACTTGGACCTAATTATGTCATTCACTAGACAGCCAAACACCTTGGCCATGTGTGATTTCAACTATCCTTCCATCGATTTGGAGTCACAAACATACTCACCTTAAGGTTCCTGGACTTTGCTAATACACATGCTGTATACCAGATTGTCTGCACCTCCACAAGGGGCTTGAATGTCCTAGACTTAGTACTGACCAACATAGTGGTCCTCTGCACTAACCCCTATGTGTTGCCCCCCCCTGGTCAGGTCAGATCACAATTCAGTCTCATTCGCATTCACAGTCATACCCAACACCATCTGAAGAGCGGAAAGAAAGAAACATTTCTGCAAAGAATACTATAGGTTTCTAACCAATTCCATAAAAAGTTGCAGCCCATCTGCTACCACTGTCAACAATGACTGCTATACAGAGGTGTACACAAACGGCCTGTATAAATAGCTATACAATGTATAGAGTTGGCTGAACATGATCAGATCAAAACAAATTCCACACAGAAAGCAAGCCTCCCTAGTGGGCTTCAAGTATACACAGGTTATACAAGTGAAAGAAAGTAATGTCTAAGAACAAGAGGGAACCGACTCAGAAGAGGAAGGACACCCTCAACAGCTTGAACAGGGAAATTAGCTATCTTGAAAAGTCCTCTAAAGCCATGTACAAATCTAAAGTGGCATCCCTAGCTAAAGATAATTAGGAGGCATTCTTTAGCTATGTCAGGCATCTAAAAACTGAAGACCTGGCTTTGTAACCAACTAGTACAGGACGGTACCACACATGCTGACCCTGAGGACATCACCAACCTGTTACCAGACAGTTTGGCGCAAACTTCACCCTCCCCTTTCACCACCAGACACACCCCAAAACACACCTATCACCAGTCCTCTACCTAGTAACTTCCTATGAACCTAAGGTGACATCTGCCTGGGCTCCAGGCCAATGTTTGATTGTGGCCTGGTTGGATGTTTGGGTATGCAATAATATAATATAGCTGATTACATCAACATTGTCTGTTCAGAATATGGTGTTAACAGTGTCCTGCATGCTGATATAAAAGGATCTCTCTTTAATGTCAGCTAACATCTGTCATACACACACATAGTTGATATCAGTGAATACAGAACCCATATCTATTGAAGTACACAGACTACAGAACACAGTATTATATACAAGCACCAAGGCACATATCTGACTTTTACATCTCTGCAGGTCAACTTATAGTGGATGACATCAGCAGGCTATGTGGGAGACAAGATGTTGAGAGGGTTGTATGAAATGGATGTGTAGGCTTCTGCAAGTATGAAAAGACTAGCAAGCCATGCCATTGGAGAAGTATAGCACATCTACTCTGCTGAATAGACACACACACACACACACACACACACACACACACACACACACACACACACACACACACACACACACACACACACAACATGTAGACTGTAGTGCGAACAGAACCCCTGTCTAAGTATACAGAATATAGAACTCAGTATTTACTGCAAGTGCCACGGCACAAGTCTGACTTTTATATGGATTCAGGTGAACTTAATGGAGATGACAGCAGGCCATGTGGGGGACAACAGGTTGTGAAGTCTGCATAGGCACATAGATTCATAGGTTCATATGAGGACAGTAGCCTAACTGTACAGTGTGTTCTAGGTGTGTAGAAGCATAGCTATGTAAAAACACAAGTGCCCTTACTGAGCATAGGTGGATGTTTGAGTTTAATAGAACAAGATTGTCAATACCACTGACTAGCCCTGTCCATGAGGGAGCACACAACATTATATATTACATGTTGTAGTGTTTTTGATATATGTGTGTAAAAAATACTGAGCCACCAGGGATTTATTGCTTGGAGGGGTGGACAACACATGTATGTATTGTGAATATATGATGTATACTGAGAATGTGACCTGAAAAACTGATCATATTTAGAGACAATTAGCTCAATTTGGACTGCCACCTCCAGAGAGAGAGAGAGAGGTGACAATAATATAATTATGTTATATAGCCAATTGGACCAATCAAGTGTGTCAAGTAGACATGTTTGCAACATGGAGAACTATGTATGCAACAATTTCTTTTTTTGGGACAGGTGTCCTATTTTATTATGAAGAGAGAATGTTGGGAAGGGACTTAGGTATGTCTGAGCATGTAATTTAGCAAGGTGAGAAAGCAATTGCTGACAGATAGGACATGCAAGACAAGAGACAGATACAGTGAAGAACACAAGAGATGGGTGAATACCATGGTTGGGGTAAGGGTGTGGACCTTGAAAACTATAAAGTCCAGCAACAGCTCACACACACACAAAAACTAACCCGTGATTTGACTGTAGTGATAATAGAACCCCTACCTAAGTACACACACACACTACAGAGCATATTACTTAATGCAAGAGCCACTGTTCAAGTCCAGTTTGGAGTGTGTCAGACAACACTTTATAGATGATGACATCAGCAGTGTCTGTTGAGGACAAGATAAGATTGACCCACAGACTGCTGCAAAAGGCTCACTATAAAGTCCAGCAAAAGCTCACACAAACCAACCCCCCTCCGCTTCACTGCAGTGAAAATAGAACTCCTACCTATCTAAGGTACACACACTACAGAACACAGTACTTACAAGTGACACTGCTCAAGTTTTTCTTGGCGTGTGTCAGACAACACTTTATAGATGATGGCATCAGCAGTATCTGCTGAGGACAAGATAGCAATATCCCACAGGGTGCTGTAAAAGGCTCGCTGTGAAGTCCGGCAACAACTCACACACACACACAAACCAACCCCTCCCCCATGTGACTGCAGTGAGAATAGAACCCCTATCTATCTAAGTACATAGACTATAGAACACAGGTACAAGTTTGATTTTAACAGGACTGCAAGTGAACTTATAGTAGATGACATCAGCAAGCCTTGTGGGAGACAAGTGGTTGGGAGGCCTGTATTAAACTGATGTGTAGGATTGAGCACGTATCAAAAAACTGGCAAGTCATGCCATTGGAGAGGGAACTGTGGAACACATACTTCTCTTCTTTTGTGTACACACACATACATACAGTTGACTGTAGTGAGAATAGAATCCCTACCTATTTAAGGGCACTGACTACAGAACTCAGAATTTATCCTACATGCCATGGTACAAGTCTGCTTTTGTCAAGACTGCAGGTGAACGTATAGTTGATGACATCATGTGGAAGGCAAGAGGTTGAGAGGCCTGCAGAGTTACATTGTTTCATAGTGTCATCTGAGGCTAGTAGCAAGTGTGGAAGCCTAGCTGTGTAATGACACAAGTACATTAATTGAGCCTACTTGGCTGTTTGAGTTTTGCAGAGCAAGGCTGTGAGCACCACCAAGTGGCCCTATCCATGAGTGAGCATACAACATTATGTATAACACTCTGTATTGTTGTTGATATATGTGTGGAAAAAGTAATGAGACCTCAGAGTTGTGGTGTTAGTTGGGGTGGTTTGGGGGGGCAAATTAATGTATTGTAAATAATATATTATTATTAGTAGTAGTAGTAGTAGTAGCAATAATAATAATTATTATATTATTATTCTCATAAATACATTATTATATTATATTATGTTATGTTATGTTATATTATATTATATTGTGCCCTTAGTTTGCAATGTTTCCACATGTAGTTTTATATCATGCACAGGAACTGGACAATAAATGACAATAATAAAATGTCATATATATAATTCCACAGTGCAACAAGCATTGCATCTGCTCAATGGTTAACAAAGTGTACACACATGTGAGCTAGGCCTGTTTGCATGCAGGGAAGCAGTGTGCAAACATGAGGAGCATTATTATACTCCAGTCCCATCTGTACTCCAGGCCAGTTTTTCAAATGGCTAAAAGCATTAATTGAATGTATCCATTTTCTATTTTTGTGCGACTGTTTTCTAGAAAATCTGTTTTTCCCTTGTTTCCTCAGTGCTGTGCATTGCTCATACAAGATAAGTTTAGCCATATGGTTTTTCGGGACCCGGCACATTGCACAAAACTGAAATTAAAAGAAGAGAAATAGGAAAGATATTAAAACTAAGGAACACATATGCAAAATCTGTACAAGCTCAGTAAAACTTGATAGTACACATCATAAATGTCTACATATGTCAGGATTTGAACCCTCACACTAATACAACTTCAGAAAACAGGAGGGTTGCCTTAGTCCTCATGGTCACACAAACAGCTTTGCATTAATGAAATGGAAAGTCATTCTTCACACAACCAACTGCATCAGAATGTACAGTGCAGTCAAACAATTAGCTGTGATTTGTACATTTAATTCGCTTTAGTATATTTGGAAAGTGAGCAGTGAGAGATCACACAACCTGTCAAAATTATGCTTACAAATATACAGCTCTGTGTTACCTTTCTGTGTTTCTTGATCATTTATCAGTTATCTAACACAAGCAGTGTGTAAGCCATTCTATATCACTGGCCTTAACATGTGAGAGGATATTAACTGGGAATAATATCATAGCCGGCCTTAGGCATAGGCCAACTAGGCAGCCACCTAGGGCACCACACTAGCAGGGGAACTTTTCCAGTATTTATTTGGTGAAGGTAGACCAGGATAGGGGAACCGAGTGGTGTGTGTGTGTGTGTGGGGGGGGGGGGTGCCGTAGATCCCTTTTGCCTAAGACACCAGTTGACCTAAGGCCACTCCTGATAATATGATATACATTTGCCAACAAATGAAGTTCTGTTTGGATGGCACAATCACACACATATTGTTCTTTTGGGGGGGGGTCACTTAGTTGAGTTACTTTTAGGGGAGGAACAAGTGTCCACTCCACTTTTGTGGGAGGGGGAATATGGCTCAGTTACTGTTATGCACAAACATGTCTGAAGTTTGAATCTGCAATGTGTATCATCACTTTCTGACTTCTGTCTTCAATGATTTACCAGTACTAAGGTATGGTGCTAAACTGAGGTCATGCAGAGAACATCAGAATTCTTCACAGGTATGACTGTGTGAATTGTTCATGCCTGAGGCGTACTAATTACTAATGGACAAATATAAGTAATATAAGTGTCTGGTGTCACATGTTAAGCTACTTTCTGTACAAATTCACCACTATTTACTTGCTTACTGCACCAAGTTAGGAAATACAAGGATATGCCATAATATTATTAAAGAATACACTCTAGGTTCAAGACTTACCTTGCAAATGCAGCAGTTGACACACCTTGTGTCAGTAGCTATGCCAGTGCAGTGATGGCAATTTGGGAATTAGAACATTTAATGCAAGGTCCTTTTCATTACTCTATACTCATTTTTAGAAGGTTCGTAGATGATCTTTGTATTGTATGGGGAGGCACAGTAGCTAGTTTAGAGGAATTTGTTAAAAATATAGATGGTAGTACTAATTTTCGTATATTTGCACAATTATTTTGTGAATGAGATCAATTTTAGATGGTACTATTAAGGTAGATGAAGAATTCAATATTTACACATGGCTTCATAGGAAGGAATGCTATGTTAATCATTTATTAAGTAAAGATAGCATGCATCCCCCTCACATTTTTAGAAATGTGGTATGCAACCAGGTTTTTAGGGCCTCCAGACTTAATGTGAGAAATAATGATTTTATACAATGTGTTAGTACAGTCACAAGAGAAATTGGTGATATAGGTTATACAGATAGAGACATCAGATCTAATGTCACAGAAATTAGGAACATGAGGGATACGAAATTGAAACCATATTTCTCTGATGGTTATAGATATAATATTGCCAGAATTTGCAGTGGTAATAACAAGAAACTGAGAGTACCATTGAGTTATTCGAATAATGTATCCCTCTATATGAACATTATATGTAAGCTAAAGAATATTTTAACTACAGATAGAGAAATTGCTAAGTTGATAGATTTTAAACCAAGGTTCCTATTCAGGAACATGACATCTTTAAAAATATGTCTCTGCTTTCCAAGAAGTTAAATGGTTGTAAGTAAGGAAGTTGGGACCAGACCCTGTGGTGAATGTTCCTTTTGTTGTTATATAGGCACTAGTTCACAGATCTAACATCCAGATCAGAAGAAGTTGTATAAGTTCAGTGTATATGCCACTTGTGACAGTGAACACATTGTATATTTAGCTCATTGATCAGAGTGTAGGAAATTTTATGTGGGGAAGACTGATAGAACTCTGAAGGAAAGGATATGTGAGCATATATATCATATCAATAAAGAGAGTAAGATCAATGCCTTGGCTAAACATTTCAGCAGTACTAGCCTCACACATACCTTCAAGTTTATGGCGACAGGCCGAACATATGTTAATATAAGAGGGGGTGACATAAGCAATGCTACAGAAGAGTTAGAAATTAGATGGATAGTTAGGCTCAGGGGAGATGCAGGATGTGAGTTAAATGAATATATACCCCTGAGGCCGTAACTAAAATCCAGGCCTTTACCTAGATGAGTATGCCATGTTAGATTTTTGCACAATATATTTTATATGTATGTTTTACATATATCAGTTGTTTATTTGAAGTTTATGTGAGTTGTATTTTAAGCATTTTTTGAGTGTATATTTTTATATGTGCTATATATTTTATTGTATTTTGTATCATGTGACTTATATCATGTGATCATTCACAGGAAGATATTTAAGTGAGTAGGAATTTAATTTTCTTTAGACACCTGAGGAAGCATATTGTGAAAGGGCTTGTGTACTGTGTATTGTTTTATCTGTATTCATTACATTCAGAAAGAAACCTCTTTGGTGGAACTGCAGCAAAATAAGGAACATAATGATGTTATAAAAAAAAAATCTCCCTCCCTTACCTTGAGACCACAGTGAAACCTGCTATAAAGGAACTTAAGAGTACAACTAGAAAATGAAAAGCAGAGTCTGAGCTTAAGGTTGCTCTACATACCTTAGTTTCCACTGGGATGGGTTGCCCTCACTAGGATCTGGCTCTGAGTTGAGTGAGGCAGAGCCCACAAAGTTCTTGGAATGTGTCCCTGTCCACCCTGTAGCACTCTACAATCTCTAGCTCATGTAGTACCTGGAAAATTACCTTGGGCTTGAACACTCTTCTCCTTCTCAGCCTAGGCCTCTTGTCAGCAGCACAAGCAGCACTGACTTCAGCCTCTAGCACATGCAGATGTAGAATAGCTGCAGCAGCCCCTAACATTTTGTCAGTTAACATTTCCTTGTCTGTACTTCGGTGGTATTGAAGAATAAAGGAAAAAACAGGGTGGAGGCTACATGGATACTTTATACATTACTGAATAGCTCCAGTATGCTGGATTGGTTGATTGACATGCAGTTTACCAGCTTATGCAAAAAATAACATCTATTAAATACACCTGTTGTTTGCTCATTAGTGCACTATGCTCAGCTATGGACACCTCCATGCACCTTCACAGAAATAAGATAAGCATAGGTAAAATTTGTATGTCCTCCATTCTTGGAATATCATGCAAACATGGACCATAAAAAGTAAAGAAAAGGTTGCACACCCTGGAGTCAAACCCAGGACCATCTATATTCTAGCTGAAATGCATAAATGTGTTGCCACAGGAATAGTTACATAATTGCCCACAGAAACCTGGCATTCATTCCACTGTTTCTTGTGGTTGCACTAAGTGCCACATCACACAAACAAGTACGAAAATTAAAAAAAAAAATTTAAATTAATGAGGACAGATCTGATACATTTTAACAAACAATAAAGAAGATGACACAGAAGTTAGGAATTGTGCACTGCTTATTTGCACTTTCACCCTTCACAGCCCTACATGTTCACCTCTGTAAGTGTAACCTGACACACACCCCGATATCCACATTCACTATTGCCATGCATTAAACATGAACACTGTGGAAGTGCCTACATGAAGTGAACATCCCTACACGGTTACTCTTTTTTGAGATTCAACAACTCTAATGAGTTTTGACCTCATCTGCATTTTCACAATGCTGACAACACAGAATCTACATGTTCAGTAACCATGTAGGCAGGGAAACTGCATGGGAGTCGAATGCTGTAACAGAGGAATACTGTAATCCATCAGCTACATCCTACATATGCATACATTACCATATAATACTCTGTTTCATGGAGGTTTACACATTTTAGCAGCCTGCATTACTTACAACTAAAGTCTTCATTTAGGGTGGGGGAGCGAAGCTGCATGTATGTTATGGTTCTTAAAAGGGAATTATTATGATTGTTACACTAATTTTCTAGCATCTACTCTGTGTAATTAGGTCAGAATATGCATGGTGTTACATGCTAAGGGCTGTTCTGTACAAATTAAGAGTTTTACTTGCTCTTCTTTCCATGTAGACTCCTTTCGGTGGCTGTATTCGGAAAGTTTTGGAATACACGGCCAACAAGGCATGGAGTCTACACTGTTGCTTTAGACGTTGTTGAATCACTCCACCATGTTGATTTACTTCATTAGCATAAAATCCAGCTAGTTATGCTGTCATTTGCATGCCATGAAAGTTTCTGTATTTGTGCTCTGCTGTGCAGAGCTACACAGAGTTTACAGAATCTAAAAGTTTTCATGCCCATGTGCACATCGTGCTGCGGTGTGCACACGGTAAAAATTATCGCGTAAGCTTTATTAAATCCCCCTGATTATGTTATGATTTCAGTGATGAGTGGAATGATTTTTAGTGCTTAAAGAATGAAAGCTATTTGGTTTAGATTTGTATAATAAGATGTTTTCTCTTTTTAAGTATGTGATTAATATGTTGGTATATTGCAAGTATTTTTGTTTTATAACTCTTAGTGTTTTTCTTTTCCATGTTCAGTAGAAGTATTTAGTGAAGTGATTTTAGTTTTGTTTAGGTTTTCCTGACAAAGAATGTTACATTTAAAAGTAATTGTAAAACCAATGAGACAGTTTTCAAGAAAGGATTTTTTTGTTTTATTTGCTCAGTTTTAATATTGTTTAACAGAGGCTACAAGGCATACTAATGTAGAATAATACTGGACAGCCTTTTCCCATTCTGGTGAAGTAAATATATAATTTGTGAGGTGATATCCTCAAAGTCATGCAAAATTTCCTTTTTGTCACAACTTATCTGGCTTTAGTCAGACAGTGTTGCATAATGGGTAAAGTCATTTCAAATAGTTTGGAGACTGGTACTAAAAGTTATATTAGCATTCTTAATTTATTTTGTTTTATTTTTGCAATGACTGTTTACTTAAGATATATAACATGCACTTGAACATGAATTCAATTAATAATCACAAGGTGATACCAGACCCATAATACTTTAAACAGTCTGTTTTCCAGGAGAAATACCTTAGGCTAATCTATAAAGAGGGGCCACTTGATTCATATGCTGTTACTTTAACCCTAATTACAGCATGTTAAACATTCTATATGTACAACCATGAGACATTTACTGTTGTAGCTCATGGTACAGATATAGGCCAACATACTACCTTGAGCAGATATTACCTGTCCAAAGAAAAGATTTTAAGAGGATTCTATCAGTTATGCCAAGTCTCCTTTAAGAAGCAAAGTGAATATAAGGAGGAAATGTAAAGTTGGAGCATTATGAATTGGCACAGGGCAGCCTTGGTTTCTCATACCTTTCAACCTGGAGGGCAGGTTTCCCATAGTGCCCAAACAGACAGGCATAATCCTAATGCATCTATTGCCAGCAAACCTTAAAAAGGGTTCAGGCATAAATACTTCAGATTAATAATCCCTGCAGTATTCAGTTAGAAGACTATCATATTAGAAATGCAGATGTCAGTTAGCATCTTAGATATTTAAGACCTGTTAATTAATGTTATTTTGCATAACAGCAACATATTTCTTCATGATCAGAGGCTTAGTTGGCATTTTAAGTGCCTGGGGCTGATCCTCACTTCTCCAGCTATTCATTTGAAGAGTTAAAAAAAACTCCACACTGTGTACTGGCACAAAGTAGAAGATACCCCCCCCCCCCCACACACTGCAGCTCTTCTATGGAAGAAAAAAAATCTGAAATCTTCTTGCTGGAATCAGAAATGCAGGAGAAACACAGCCAACCACGTCCTATTTCTGCATCCTACCCACACCCCTCCTCATCTGAGAGTCAATTAAAAATAGTCCCCAGTCAGATACCTGTGACTCCTGAAATATAGGAGTGAATTAGGTTCCTGTTTTTGCACTCTGCCCCGGCCACTCCTTCCACAGCTTGTTGCAAATATAGCAAAGTTGTTGAGTTTATACCTCCACAGAGTGTTATGGCACTTAAAATGTAATTAAACTAAATAAATAAATAAACAAGCATTTTTTTACTTTTAAACTGTAGCAAATTGTTACAGTTTAGACAACACAGGGAGCACTACAATGCTCAGGTTTTGTTAAAAACACAAAATAAAGAAAACAGACATTTTCTTCTTTTTTTTTTGAACTGTAGCAAATAGCTTGTTACAAATACACAGGGAATGCCACGGGTTTGTCCAGAAATGAACTACCATATTTTAAAAGTTGGTATACACTAAAGAATGTTTGTAATCGGCTGCTTGGGTCCCCTAACACCACAGTACCTGTTAGCAATTCTGTGCACACACAAAAAACAGTTATGTTAGCATGGAGAGAATTGTCATTCCATAATTAATCATGTGAAGCTGGAGTCACTGTTGGGCATGTATACTCAGCGGCAAACAGGAGGATGGAGGACTGCAATATTTTGCACTTAAAAGTGTCTTTGGAACCATAATAATACAGTACCCATATTTTATTAGTTTGCCATGCACCACACAATTAAGGTTGCAATCTTTGCATGAAGGGTAAGACACATAAGAACTGTTTTGAGTGCCAGTAATATGTCATTTTTTCTGATATCTTTAAAACTGAGACAAGTATGGCTGGAGAACATTAAGTATTTTGCTTATTTTGGAGCACAGCTGAGGTGGGTGGGAGAGTGAAAAGATTTTTCTGAGCATCCTCCATAAGCATTTCAGCCAGATGCTCCTGCAGTAGTACTATACTGGGTCACAGTATAAGGATGATGCCTGGAATAGTTTAACCAAGCCTGTCACCCATGCTATTTCCTACAAATGGGGAAAGAATGTCATAATCACTTCAGTGACACGAGTTGATGCAAGTCTGACCTTCTTGGCCAATGGAAGGCTGAAGTTAGGGCACAGTTTCCATCTCCATATTGTAAGTATACCATCTTTTATCTAAATGAGTAACCTACCACTGCATGCCACCATACAGTTACTTATGTTATGTCAACATTTTGTTCTTATGGACTTTGTGTGTAGGCTCTGGCAGAAGCTTAATTGAAGTCAAAACTGTTATTCTTTAAGTGTTCAAACTTCAGTCTTAACCTCATATTTTTTTTAGGATTGAGTCACAACTGGTTAAGACAAGGCATAATGCAGTCTTATTTGGCACAAGGTGCATCCATTTATAGGCTTCTTATAATGATTTTGGCTTGTTACTCAAACTATCATTACAGCAGTTGCGTTGTTGCCTCACAGCAAGAGGTTCTCCCATTCAATTCTCAGCTAGTGTGCGGGGAGCGCCTTCTGTGTGGAGTCTGCATGTCCTCCCCGCGGTCGAGTGGCCTCCGAAAGACATGCATGAATGGGCATGCCTTCGCTGAAGGTTGGGCATTGGGCTGGCAACTCGGCACCATAAAAATCTACTGCCAATCATTCCGCAGTGGCGACCCCTAACCGGGAAAAGCCAAAAAGACAAACAACAACAACAACTCAAAGTATCATTAACACTTTCTTGATAATTTGTCCGTGATGTTGTTATGTCACTTTGAGCTGCAGCCATCTAGGATTCTTTAATAAATAATTTTGCAAATCTGAAAGTCATGAGCATTGGCAATTAATTCTATTTTACATTCGTTAGATTTATGTTGCATGTGTTTGCAGACTGAAATGTAGAATCTCAGGACTACCAAAAGAAATAATTACACTTTTTGTGTTATGAAATTGTAGTATAATGACATTGTAAATCTTAAAACTAGATATCACTTTCTTTCCGCTCTTTTTCCTTTTCTTCACTACAGTCAGTCATATTCAAACAGCCAGTATGACACTTATCCTTCCAATTGCATCCACACAGAGTAACCGATGGAGGACTGGGCATAGCTCAGGGATAAAAGCGTTGACTTTGAGCTCTGCTCAGTTTTCAGAATATTTTCTTATTATGGGCCTCCAATGTATGAATATCATTACCTCTAATCAGAAGCCATACCGGGCTGTTTAGTGATGCAGAAAGACTGGTCTCACCCATCTAAAACATTTTTTGTGTGTGTATGGCTGCATGGCAGATAGGGCAGAAGCATCCTATACTGTCAGCTTTGAAAAAGTCACCATTCTATCCAATTAGTCTTGGTTAGGGCCAGCCTTACCAATTGTGGACGCCAATTTGGACAAATTTAGTGGACCCCCTCATCTGGACCCCCTTCTACCACTCATCTCTACACCACTTGTTAGCTTCTTGAACCTAAGAGTATTACAGATTCGATATCAGAAATATATGCTACTACAATGACTTAAAATAAAATAATACATATATTTATTAGCATAGAATTTATCATTAAACATGTTAAAGCATAAGAAAAGTACTGGACTCCTGGATTACCCCTGATCCTACATCTCCTTTAGGTCTTCTCTCAGGGCATACATCTCAACTGTCCATCATTTTGTAGAATGTCTATATTTTTGTGTCATATTTTGGTCTGTTCCTCCTAAGTTGTATGGATTTGCAAATCACTGAAGATGAAATAACTAAATAATGAGAGACTGTTGATTTTCAAACTCTGGGTCCTTCAGAAAATGCACACTAATGCAAATCATATTATTATGGCTGCTTTCTTGGTGTATAAGAGCAATATTTAACAATCTGTCCCTGATTTTGGGCTTTGCCCCTCCATTTTATTTATTGTTTGCTCTGTACAGAATTCTTGCACTGAAAGACTGAGAGGTGTGTCTCAGGGTCTGCTTAGTTCACTCAGGCACACTGTATGGGATTTGTTTGATGGGCCAGTGAGGTCCTGTGTCTACGTGGTATGTCACCAGATGAGTTCACTCTGGCTTATCAGTAAAATAGTTCCCATACTCTATAGTACTGCATGGATCTCCCAAACCTGAATAGGAGATAGTGGCACATTTACTCCTTGTTCCCTGTCAGAAAAATATGTATTAATGTGTGTATTAGTAATATGCTTAGTGGATACTGAGCTTGAAAAGGGTTAACACATTTATTCTATTTCATACTGCATAAATCTGTACAAACTGCAGATGCTTTCTGACCTTGTATTGTTAGCTAAAATCTTGCTTGTGCCTTGGAAATTTACTGAGAAGCAGATAATTTCTGCTTATGTTAGGAAAATAATGAATAGAACAATACCACTTGTATGAAGCTTAGACAAGAATTTCCGGTTGTGCTGTGAGAAAATACACAGCTGTAAAAGCCATAGATAATTAGGACAAAGCCTGTTTGAAAATATGAACTGCAATCAGCATTTGCTTGTATCTGAATTAGAAGAGTACCTTGAAATGTAACACTGTACAATGGAAGCTTGTAAATGAATTAGTGCCCACCAAGGCAAGGTTGTTTTTCTCAAAAGTTTCTCACAAATCTAGTCATGTCAGCAGAAAATCTGAGTAACATCTGTTGTAGAACAATACTGAAAGTTGTGTTTGATTACGTCAGCTATAGAAGGCCATGTCTTGTGAAACAGTATAGGAATAAACGGTAGTTAGACAAATCCTTGTATTTGCATGTTTTTGTCTCCTTGCGGCAAGTAAATAAATATACCTTAATACCTTAACTCAACCTTATGTGTATTGGTCTTTGAAGTTTTTTCCTTTGACAGATTGGACCTTCGAACCGGAAACCCTCACTTCGCCTCGGATCAGACAGGCCAGGTGGCTTGAAACCGTACGTGGAAGAAACCACATCGGTTCTTCTTAGTTGAAAAGCCCTCCGACTGAATTGTCATACAAAAGAGGCCAGCCACTTTCTGATCTGCGACTAAAGGATGGGTTTACTCATACCAGGTGATCAATCACAAAGGCTCAGGTAAGGTGAATCTACCTTTTTTTCCTGTTTTAGATCAGGGACTAGATTTGTATTTATTTTGTTAAGACTTTGTTTATACAAGTCAGGGACAAAATGATTACTGTCTTGTCACAGATCAGGGAAACAGAGCAGGTAGGCAGTCATTCTGAAGAGACTACAACAAAATCCGTGGTACCACGTTAAAAATAAGGAGTTACGTAACGATTAAAAGGGTAGAACAAAATGGGTAATAATTGTACAAAAAGATCCCAAAATCCACCGTTAACCGAAGACGCGAAATACATGCAGTCACAGCGTGCTGATAATATTAAATACTACTCAAAATGGGTTAATAAGTATGAATTTGATGGTAAACTAGAAAAATCCTCGCTTGTCAAACTTGTCAAACAGCTTAAAACCAATTCTAAAGGTCGGGTAAAAAAGCAACGTCAATTAGGAATTCCTCAGGCACACAGGTGGATTGAGGAAGTAAACCGAAGGGAACAAAAGAGTAATAATTCAAAAGCAATGTTTTTAGATAAGGAGGACAATAACTTAGTAATAGCATCAGCCCCTCCACCTCCCTTACCAGAATATGAGGCAAGTGAACAAGTTAGTCCACCCCTATGATATCCTGCTGTCACTGTAAATAGAGACACTACAAAAGCGAAACCGTTTATTAGAGATCCCGTCGAGACCAGGTCTCGAACACGGGCAGGAAACTCAAAAGGAGACATTGAGTTATATCAAATGGGTAGAAATTCATGATTTATGAGTGAAGAAGAAATATGCCCACTTACAGAAGTGCCTAATCCTCAGGCAGGACAAGAAGGTCAGAACCCGACTATTGTAGTGTATACACCCTGGACTCTGGAAGACATCCAGAAAGCCATTGAGGGAATTCCCCATCCAAAAGTAAATTTTAGAAAGTTCTTAGAAGATTTGCAAGGAATGAGGCTAAGTTATAATTTAAACGGAGAAGAGGTAAAAAAAGTAGCCAGACAAATTGTGGGACCAGATTGGCACATGATTAGTGGCGACTGGAATCCCTGTGGCGCTGCGCTCAGGCCCCTCCCCCATAGCGCAGACTTAGACAACAGAGTGAAAGGTTTTACAGACCACATCTCTGAGAAATGGAAGCCTAGGGCAGACTGGACTTCCATTAATCAATGCATCCAACAGGAAGGTGAAGCTATTGACAGATATTATGCCAGACTATTAGAATGTTTTAATAACCATTGTGGAATGCAGGTTCCTGAAGATCAGACACACGATTCCCCATATGAGCAGCAGTTAAAGAATGCATTTTTGAAAGGCAGTATTGCACCCATAAGCAGCTTTATTACAAAGCACATGGTAGATCATCGTACAAGCAGGTTACAGTCATTACTTGAATATGCTAGGCATGCCGAAAGGCATTTTAATAGCAAAAAGAAAAAGAAAGCCCAAGTATTTTCTGTAGAAGATGGAGCAGAAGTTTATGTAGTACAGTCTGGGAAAAAGGGCAAGAGAAATGCCCAGGGAAACAAACAATTTGATCAGCGATCAGAGGACTTTGAAGGGCGAAAGAAAAGGGGTGAATGTTTTAAATGTGGTAAAAAGGGACACTTGGCAAGGGATTGCAAGAAAAACAAGAAAGCAACCATGGAAGATAAGGAGGGTGAGGACTGACTATATGGTAGTCAGGAATCACTAGAAGGGGATAGCAGAGAAGGGACAAATGAGAATGTGATAAAGGGAGTAGAGAATGTGACAGAAGAAATAGAGGAAGTGCAGGAAGTCACGGATAGTGAAGAAAATGAAATATTAGATTTGGCTTTATTGAGCTTAGAGCTCTATTTAGCAGACATGAAATCAGAAGTTACACTCCTTGTAGAAGGGAGGGAAGTCAGATTCTTGTGTGACTCAGGGGCATCATGGACCCTGATACATCCCTCCAAACTGCCAGAGAACTCAGAGTCACCTGATTACATATTAGTGAAAGCAGCTAATGGACAGCTGTATTGGGAGCCCCTCTCCCATAATATTGTGATAACTGATCCTGTTTCAGGATTGACCCTGAAAAGCAAAGTTGTTGTTTCTGCAAAATGCCCAGTAAACCTTTTGGGCAGAGACCTTATGCAGCTATTTGGTATAGCAGTAGTTCTGACTATGCAGGGTATGGAAGCACAGTGACAAATTGATACCTTTGCAGTGCAAACGGAGGGTAAAATGTTTTATTTGTACAGCCAGGACTTGGTTACGACTGGTCCAGGGGAAGTGACCGAAGAGTTGATGAACATAGCCATCAGCAAGTTCTCCTCCCTTGACATTGATAAACAACATTTGTTGCACTGTACTCTGTATTATTGTAACACACCAGGACCTGATAAGGAATATGAGCAAGAATTGTTTAGAAATTGTGCAAACAGATTGATATTACGTAATATGTACTGGGACACAGAAGGGAACAGTGTTGTCAGCTGTTCATTGCCCCAGGAATTCTTTGCACTTTATAAATCTAATCGATTACCAAACGTTAGCTTAACTAAGGGCAAGAATGTAAAATGGGTAGACTTAGGAGAAAAAGTCACGAGATGGGAAAAACAGACAGAGTTAGTACTGTCAGAACAGGGAATACAAATGCAGAAGTTGAGTTGGATAACTCAGACCCACCCAGCTGTACACTTGTAGTCTAGCAAGGACAGCTGATTAGCACTCCTATTGAAGGAGGAAGAGAATGACTTACAGAATATACCGGAAACTCCCTGGTCAACAGGAAAATCAGATGTAGGACTTATTCGTACAGCGGGACCAGTTACTATTATGCCAAAGTCAGCATTTAAACCACAAAAAAGACAGTAACCCTTAAGAAAAGATGCAGAGGTAGGAATCAAACCTATTATAGCAGCTTTACTTAAGGAAGGGGTGCTGGTGGAATCTCCTGATTCACCATGTAACACACCCTTATTTCCTGTTAAGAAAGCGAATGGAGAGTGGCGTATGGTCCAGGATTTACAAGCTGTAAATGATGCAGTAATACCAAGGGCACCTACGGTGCCAGACCCACACACCCTGTTGAATGATTTAAAACCTCAACAGAAATATTTTTCTGTGGTAGATATCAGCAATGCGTTCTTCTCAATACTGATACACCCTGACAGCCAGTATTGGTTTGCATTCACATTTCAGGAGAAAAGGTATACATATACATATACATGACTACCACAGGGGTATTGTGAAAGTCCAACAATATTCTCACAAGAAATGGCAAGCAACTTGGGGGGATTTACCCCACCAAGAGGTAGCCAGATTTGCTATGTTGATGATATCCTGCTGGCGTCCCCCACCCAGCAAGATTGTAAAGAAGACACCATAGCGCTATTACAATTTTTAGCCACTGAAGGACATAAAGTAAACAAAAATAAACTGCAGCTTTGGAAAAAACAAGTTAAATACCTAGGATATGTAATATTCAAGGGAGGTAGGACATTAGATGAGGACAGAAAAGTAGCGATTTTGCAAGCACCAAAACCCTCTACCAAGAAGGAAATTATGTCCTTCCTGGGTACAACTAATTTTTGTCAGAGTTGGATTCCAAACTATGCCTTGTAATCTGCACCATTGACTAACCTGATTTATAAAAAGCCTATGGCAGCACAGGATTTGTTACAATGGACATCAGATGCAGAATCTGCTTTCTGCAAACTGAAACAGTTAATAGCGTCCTCATTAGTTTTGGGATTACCAAACTATCATAAATGTTTTTTGCAAACTGTAGATTGTAAGCAAGGTTATATGACATCAGTGTTAACACAGCAGCATGGGGACAAGCAACGCCTTATTGCTTATTATTCATCACAACTGGACCCAGTGGCACGGTCTTTACCCCACTGTGTACAAGCAGTAGTTGCAGCTGCAATGGCAGTACAGGCTTCAGCCTCATTAGTTTTGTTCCACCCTCTCACATTGAGAGTGCCTCATGCAGTCACAGTTATTTTACTGCAAGAGAAGGTAGCATATCTTTCCCCTGCTAAGCATCCTTCCAGTATGACTATATTGTTGAGCCAACCTCATATGACAATTAAACGATGTATGACTTTGAACCCTTCTACCTTGCTCCCAACCCTTGCAGATGGCACACCACACAGCTGCCTGCAGGTGATTGAGCAAAAGACACTGCCTAGAAAAGACCTTACGGATGTTCCCTTGGATGATGCCAAGGTGACATACTACATGGATGGCTCATGCAAAAGGGGTCCTGCAGGACAGAACCTAGTAGGATATGCACTAGTTTCTGATATTGAGATTATAGAAGCAAAATCTTTACCACACAATTTATCTGCACAGGCAGCAGAATTGATTGCCTTGACACGGGCATGTACCTTAGCAAAGGGTAAATGTGTGAACATTTTTACTGACAGCCAGTATGCTTTTTCTACTGTAAATGTTTTTGCGCAACAGTGGAAAAATCGAGGAATGATAACATCTAATGGCAAACCAATCAATCATGCACAGTTTATTTTAGATCTTTTAGAATCTATTCAGTTACCTCAGAAAGTAGCTATTTGTAAATGCACAGCTCATACCAAACAACAGGACAGGATTTCAAAAGGTAATGCAAGAGCTGATACAGCTGTAAAACAGGCAGCTTCAGAAGTATTTCTTTTGAATGAGGAATTACAACCCTCTGAGATTTTAGACTTCGAAATGTTAAAGACAATGCAGAAACTTACTACGCAAGTTGAAAAACAAAGATGGGTAAAATGAGGAGCAATTCTCGAAAAGGGGCTGTACATCTCTAAAGAATGGAAACCAATATTGCCGTCTAATTTGTTTAGATATGCAGCTTTGCTGAGCCATGGGCAGTGCCATGTCTCAACAGGGGGGATGGTACAGCTGGTGAACCAAGTGTTCGCGACATATGGATTCTTAAATTACACTAAAAAATTCTGTTCGATGTGCTATGTTTGTAATAAACATCATGCACAAGGGGCATTAAAGCCCAAGCAAGGGAGTTTCCCTACACCACTGTATCCATTTCATACTATCTGTATGGATTTCATAGAGTTGAATAAATGTGAAAATAAGAAGTATTGTCTTGTCATTGTAGATATGTTTCCCAGATGGGTGGAAGCCTTTCCGACTAAAAATCCAGATGCAGCAACTGTGGCCAAAGTCCTTGTTAAAGAAATCATCCCTAGATTCGGCATTCCAGAAAGGATCTACAGTGACAATGGCACACACTTCGTAAACCAGACCATAAACAGTTAAGTAGACATTTTGGTATTTCTTTAAAAAATCATTGTGCGTATCACCCACAATCTGCAGGGCTAGTAGAGAGGCATAATGGGATTTTAAAGAATAAGCTAAGGAAGTTAATAGTAGAAATGCAGAGAAATTGGGTGTACTGTCTGCCCCTGGCACTGTTGAGCATGAGAACTGTTCTGAATGCAAAAGGATTGACTCCTTTTGAAAAGTTATTTGGAAGGGCTTATTATATACCTCAGTGAAAATCTCTCATGCCCGCAGACCAGGAAGCTGACAGTACACTAGCTGAGTACATGCAAAACCTGTTAAATTCTAAACATTTGTTGCAGTCAAATTCTGTTTCAGATAAAGAACGAACCAGACTGTCAGAAGTAGCAGTGTCCCCTGGAACTTGGATTTGGGTGAAGAGAGTAAAGAGAAAGAATTGGGCATCACCAAAGTGGGAAGGTCCATATCAAGTGCTTCTGTCGACACCCACTGCAGTCAAGATAGCGGAGCACACCTCCTGGATCCACCTGACTCACTGTAAATTAGTAAAGAACATTGAACTGGACAAAAATCTTGACACATGCCAAGAGTAAAAATGATAGAGTCCAGAAGAAACAGGAATACAGAACAACCTTTTCCTCAGAAGTATTGCATAACCATCCTGTTAACTGTACTAGTGACAATAATCTTTTTGTTGTGGCCTTTCCTTTTCCCAGCCACACAGACTGAACTGAATAAACGTGAAGCGTTACTCATCGACTGGCATCCAAACTTTAACACTTACCAGGCAATTAAATATGTGTATGCTAAGACTTTCAATGTTTTGAATTGCTGGATTTGCACAGCTTTGCCGACAGCATACGGGGGGTTATTAATGACTACAGTCCTCCTAGGGGTCAATCAGACCTGGTAGAACTTGATTTATGATACCTCAACCATTACATCACAAGATAAAATAGCATTGCACTTGTCTGTTCCACAAAAGGGAACTGTGTGTTTTTATAAAAATGATACTGTTCAGGTGGGTTGGAGCAATTACAATGTGACTGTTCCTTATAAATGTTACATTAAAGGTAACAATGTAGATCTTTACTGTAATACAAACTATGATTCATTTCTTGGAATGATGCACAAAACACTTGATGAAGTAAAACATAATTCTGTTCTTTATAAACAACTGTCTATTATACATAGAAAAATGTTTCATGCAGGGCGAGTGTATATTCATAGCAAGGTTACTACTAAAGTAGAGGACTGTTACTTTGTGTGTGGCAGAAAGGCATACAAATGGTTACCTGAGAATTGGTCCGGCAGTTGTTTTTTGGATTACCTGGTTCCGGCCATACAACACACTGCAGTTTTGCCTCGAGGAAAAATTCGAAATGTCTGAGAGGTCATCAAGAAACCTGTAAATCCAGTGGGACAAATTGATGCATGTTGGAAAGACCATCATTCCATAGGCAAAGGACTGACACATATGGACTTGAGTGATAGCGTTATATCATGGGTAGGCATATTACCGGCATATGGAGCAGTGAAATTGATCTGGGAGCTGAGAAAACTGTCAAGACTTCTCGAAGTAATGAGTAATGCAACATTTTCCGCTCTTGAATTGTGACTGATGAACTGAATGCTATGAGAACTGTAGTGCTTGAAAACCACATGGCTCTCGACTTCACCCTAGCGGTGAGAGGTGTTACTTGCGCTTTAATCCAAGAAGAATGCTGTTCGTATATTCCTGACCATAAACATGAGCTAGACAATCATCTTGAGGTAATTCAGCAAGTGTCAGCCATGACTAAACCAGGCCTAAACCCACTGATGGACTTTTTCCAGAAATGCTTTGGGGGTGGGGTACCATCCTAATGAACATCCTGATTGCCATTTGTGTAGGAATGCTCCTACTGGGGGTATGTGTTTGTTGTGGCATCCCCTGCATGAAAAGACTGATTAAAGACCTTATAGACATGTCAGTTTCTGAAACCTTATATCAAAGTACTGAGTTTGAAGAACTGTTAAAAGATTGAAAATGCTTTCATAAGTTTAAACCAAATGACTCTCTTAACTGCAAATCCTAAGTGGAAGAGGTTAGGAGAAGAAAACAAACTGTTTATGCTTATTTTGAAAGTAGAATAAAAGTATTAAAAGGGGGGAAATGTCAGAAAAATATGTATTAATGTGTGCATTAGTAATATGCTTAGTGCATTTAGAGCTTGAAAAGGGTTAACCCATTTATCCTATTTCATACTGCATAAATCTGTACAAACTGCAGATACTTTCTGACCTTGTATTGTTAGCTAAAATATTGCTTGTGCCTTGGAAATTTACTGAGAAGCAGATGATTTCTGCTTATGTTAGGAAAATAATGAATAGAACAATACCACTTGTATGAAGCTTAGACAAGAAGTTCCGTTTGTGCTGTGAGAAAATACACAGCTGTAGAAGCTATAGATAATTAGGACAGTGCCTGTTTGAAAATATGAACTGCAATCAGCATTTGCTTGTATCTGAATTAGAAGAGTACCTTGAAATGTAACACTGAACAATGGAAGCTTGTAAACAAATTAGTGCCCACCATGGCCAGGTTGTTTTTCTCAAAAAATTTCTCACAAATCTAGTCATGTCAGCAGAAAATCTGAGTAACATCTGCTGTAGAACAATACTGAAAGTTGTGTTTAATTACGTCAGCTATAGAAGGCCGTGTCTTGTAAAACAGTATAAGAATAAACATACTTCCTGTTAGTAGTTAGACAAATCCTTGTATTTGCATGTTTTTGTCTCCTTGCGGCAAGTAAATAAATATACCTTAAATGAACATTACGTGTAAACGAATTAGTGCCCACCAAGGCCAGGTTGTTTTTCTCAAAAGTTTCTCACAGATCTAGTCATGTCAGCAGAAAATCTAAGTAACATCTGCTGTAGAACAATACTGAAAGTTGTGTTTGATTACGTCAGCTATAGAAGGCCATGTCTTGTAAAACAGTATAAGAATAAACATACTTCCTGTTAGTAGTTAGACAAATCCTTGTATTTGCATGTTTTTGTCTCCTTGTGGCAAGTAAATAAATATACCTTAACTGAACATTACGTGTAAACGAATTAGTGCCCACCAAGGCCAGGTTGTTTTTCTCAAAAGTTTCTCAAAAATCTAGTCATGTCAGCAGAAAATCTGAGTAGCATCTGCTGTAGAACAATACTGAAAGTTGTGTTTGATTACGTCAGCTATAGAAGGCCATGTCTTGTAAAACAGTATAAAAATAAACATAGTTCCTGTTAGTAGTTAGACAAATCCTTGTATTTGCATGTTTTTGTTTCCTTACGGCAAGTAAATAAATATACCTTAACTGAACATTACGTGTATTGGTCTTTGAAGTTTTTTCCTTTGACATTCCCTCTTCATTATTTTATTGTATTTTGCTTTTTCTGTCTCTTCACTTTTCTGCCTTTACCTCATTTGAGTCATGCCTTACTCTCCTTCACATCCCATGGCCAACAACTGTACATATTCAGATACTTTGTTCTTTATATGGTATTTTCTCCATAACAACATTTATGCTATTTGATTTTATGACAGTGTACAGGTACTTATCTTGCCTATTTTATTACTTATTATACTGACTGCATTCTTGTATCTTGTCTACTTATGATTGTGTTCATTTATGCTACATGCTATCATGACTTATACTTCTCTGCGTGCTTACTTTTATGTAATCACACACTGATACTGATTCAAATTTATTGTTTCTTTACCTGTTTTCCACAAGCAAATCCAAAAGCTAACCTAGACATCCACATCCCACCCCCACCCCCCATTAGGAAAATGACCATAAAAAATTTCTGCAAAGCCAACTTCACGCTTCTTAAGACAGAAGTGGCAAAGGAGTGGTGAAAGCCACACACACTCTGGCTAGGCTTATAAATGCCCTAGGGCAGATAGCCTAGTATGAACCTATGAACCTATGAACTTCACGACACCCATGCTGATGGACAATAGAGGTACGACTGCTGAATTCTATATAATTCCACTTTATAAGCACTTACACGAGTGCATGGATCATGCAATCCCTAACAGAACCAATATGCTATCCTCCAAAAAAAAGGAAGCCAATCTGGTGGTCCCCTGCCATAAACAAATTCTACAACAGAAGAAAGAAACTGTTGCAAAAAAGAGCAAAATCCCATGATTGGAGGAACTCTGTGGTCAGTCTCAGTAAGAAGCTGAGATCCCTCATAAAATCCTCCAAAACTAGTTATGAAAACAAAATCGTCACTGATTCTAAAGACAACCACAAAGCATTCTATAGCTATGTCAAGAATCTCAATGGCAACACTCAGATCTGCTCTGAGTTACAGCACAATGGCACTAAATATACAGAACCAACTGATATTGCCAACATCCTGGCAGATAGGTTCAGTGCTAACTTTACCTCTTTCTCATCCCCTAAAGGGCCCATCTCTATACCGGAAGAATGCAGAGTTCCTGTAATCACGGCTGCACAGGTAAAAAACACACTCTCCAAAGTCAAGAACACAGCATTCATGGGATCTGACAACATCTCAGGCTGCGTTCTGCATGAACTACAGAATGAACTGGCACCCCACCTAAGTACCATGTTCAATCATAGCCTCACCTCAGGCTTTGTACCCACTGAATGGTGCACAGCAACACTCCACAAAGGGGGAGCCACCACAGACCTGGGGAACTACCGCCCCATTAGCCTGATGAGCCTGGTCTGCAAGGCTATTGAACATATCATCATGGAACTTATAAACAATGACATTGGTAATCTCCAAACTCTGGACCCTACCCAGTTCGGGTTTGTAAAAGGCAGATCATGTCTTCTTAACCTGATAGACTTCTTTGAAGTGATCACCAAAGCCATAGATGAGGGTAAGGTGGTTCACACAGCCTATCTAGATCTCGCCAAGGCTTTCAACACCATCCCCCACTCTGGAATTATAAATAAACTCAATAAACTAGGTATAAATCCCTATTTCACAAGATGAGTTGCCAACTGGCTCACTGACAGAACCCACACTGTGAAAGTAGCAAACTCTAAATCCAATTTCAGACCAGTGACAAGTGGAGTACCACAGGGTTCAGTCCTAGGTCCTCTCCTCTTTGGTATCTACTTCTCTGAAGTACAGGCTAACACAGAAGGTCTTTGGCTAACAAAGTTCGCAGATGACTGCAAACTAAAAGCCATAATCAAAACTCCTAATGATGTGGACATCCTACAAAAGGGCCTCACTGAGACAGACACCTGGTGTCAAAGCCATGACCTCAAGCTCAATGCCAAAAAGTGCATTGTTATCCCTTTTGGTAAAAACTCTGTACCCATGAACTACCACATAGGCAGTAGTCTACTTAACACCGAAAGTGTGATGAGACCTTGGGACACAGGTGGACAGTAGTCTCTCCTTTGATAATCACATCGCCACAGTAGTCAGGAAATCCTTCTATGTGGCACACCTCATCACAAAAGGTTTCTCATCCAGGAAAAAAGAGGTCATTGTTCCCCTCTACTCATCACTCATTAGACCCATTATAGAGTACAACGCTCCTTTTGATATGTACCTCACAAGACATCTAGAACAACTGGAAAGGCCAAATACCTCACAAAGAGGATTACTGGCCTCAAACAGATACCCTATGCAGACCATGTCAAAAAACTCCACCTTTATTCTGTCGCATATCGCCTACTCAGAGGCAATCTCTGCCTAACATACAAAGCTATGTCAAACCCAGAGCTGTTGGACATGCTGCACTTAAAGAAATCCCAATACCTCTGAGCTACATGCTCTAGAGACCTAAACCTTGTCACCACAATAAACAGAACATGCTGGAGGAATAGATTCTTGTCCCAGAGACTTCCCATACTCTGGAACAAACTACCTATCTATATCAAACAAAGCTCCTCATTAGCACTCTTCAAGAAAAATCTTGATGATTGGATGGGAGATAGGAAACTCACCCTGAGGATTACTTCTGTGGCTCTGCTTACCAGGGGCACAGGAAAATATTTTTCTTGGGTGGCAAAAGCCAGGGAGCCGTTTGGCTAGGCTTATATAGGCCCTAGGGTCAATAGCCTAGTACTTACCTATGAACCTATGAACCTATGAACCAAAGTGAATTATGTTTCTATCCACCTCTACCTTGTGCCACTCAGCACATACACCTCATGTTATACTGCTCTGTGAATATTTTTGCTTCTGTTACTGCAGCAAGCATTTCTCTGCCATACTGCAGAATTGGTAACATTCTGTCACAGTATCTGCATGTTTTATGCTTACTAGTGTTTGTTTTCATGCTGTCTGAGACTGACGATTTTGCAGATATTTCTTGTAACTTTATTCATTAATAAGCATTTATAGACCTCATAACATCCAGAGAAACAAAGAAAACAGTGCCGTTCTATCAGTCATCAAAATAAGGCCGGTATTCGTCTGATACAATAACTGTAGTGGTGGACAAAACCAGACAGTTAATCTTACCAGTTTTGGGATGAAAACCCTGCTGAGCACTCAGCAACAGCAGCAAAGTACTAAGGCAATCAAGAACCTAAATAACACTGTTAGCCATACAAGAGGCATGAAGCTGCAGTTATTAATAATACGGGACCGAAAAATACTGGACTTGTAAACTCTATGGTAGCAAGAGTACACTAGGAAAATACCTTCCACATTGCTCTAGTGCCTTTTAGACAAATCTTAAGGTCATGTAAGGTGTAATGACCAGTCTTAGCCTAGTGCAGTGCATCTTGTGGGAGCAGGGTCCTATTGGGTCAAATTGTTCTAAATGGCTAAGAATGGCCTTGGTCTCAGTCATATATTAGCCATACAGAGTTTGTTGAATTACAATATTTTTGTTTTACTGTAGTCTCATGAAAATCATTATGTTTATATGCCAAGCAAATAGCATTACACATGTGCCCCTCTTGCCTTTCCTAAATTATTTGCAGAGCATTGACTGTCTCTGTCCTCCATATAGTATTTTTTGGATGGGGAAATTTGAAGGCTGGTGTTTTTCAGACTCACTAGGGTGGTCCATCTCTAATGAAGAAAAAAGATACAAAGTGTGGTGACGCAGACCCGCTAAGAGAACGCATGTAGCAATTATATAAGAAAGATATTCTCTCACTTTTTATCTTGACCCCTTTATCTACTTTTAATTGCATTATTTTTATGTATAGAATTGGTATCAGAAGTGCAGCGTTCAGCTTGACTGTCAGCATTCTCAGAGTTTTAGTTTAATATAATGTGTAAGTTAAGATATTTATAGGGGAAGGTTAAGGAGACAAAAGAAATAATTTGTGATATGTGATTAAATGTCATTTTGCTAGCACAGGGTTTTATTCACTACTCTTCTACTGCTAATTAAAATGCCAACATGTACAAGAGGACCCGTACTGTCAGACGTAATTGTGTCTGTGGAATCACTAATCGAAATTCTGAGATTATATGTTTGATAATTCTCCAGGTCAGAGGAGGAGCAGAAGTTAAGGTCAGCTATAAGGTTACTTAGTAAAAAATGTAATACTTCACTCAATAAAGACTATAAACATCTGTCTATAAAACAAATCTACCAAATGCTCTGCAACTGTACCTATCTATATATCTATTTATCTCTCTCTCTCTCTCTCTCTCTATATATATATATATATATATATATATATATATATTTATTTATACACATCTACATATACATATACAGAATATGAACAAAAGGTTGTTTCCACCCAGATTTAAAATACATGCCTATGCTGGCTAAAACTGATTCTTTCCAATCAGTTTACTGCATTGAAGGGTTGTGATTGTGTTTTCACTCATTATTAACATTAATAGCATTACCAGTCTCTCTTTCCTCTCTCTCTGTCTCTCTCTCTATCACACACACACACACACACACACACACACACACACACACACACACACACACACACACACACACACACACACATAGACAGACACTTCCCTACTCAGAAAAATGTATATGGTTAACCAACTAAAATTTTTAACTTCTAAATAAAAGTTGTAAAAAGTTTTTAGAAATGCCTGTAAACTGCATAAGAGTTTTATTATGAGGTTCAACACTAAAACAGTGACTTGAAAAAGAAATATACAACCTTTTCTATGAAATCTGTAAAACAATAGCTCTCATTTTCACCATATGCCCCCCTACCTCTAAAGTGTACATATAATTCAGCCAATATTGTACATATTAAACAGCCTTCTCACTACATACTCCACATTTATTCTAAAAATGGTCTGAGATAAGTACCAAAGACAAATTCTTACATATCCTTCCTGGGAAATAAAGCTGTTTTGTTTCTTTATACTTTAGAACTGATCAGTTTCTAACAACTTCCTTTTCAATTATAGCAGTTTTTACAGCAGTTTTACTTATGATGGAAGTGCTGATCACATTCAAAATAATATAACATAGCCTAAATGATGAACCCAGGTAGCCTTGAACTGTAAATGCCATGGGTCAGATTGAGAAAAAGTTTCTGCGTTGTTGTAAGTGAATTTGCATTACAAGCTGACGAACGCAGGGTGGGAGTTATTCAGATAACCTGTCTACATGATGTGGCTAGACTAGATTATGCAGCTGACTTTGCTATATACTATGAGTGTACAATGAAATGCTGCATATGATAATTAAGCTAAACAAGATGGTGGGGAAATTTAGAAATATTTAAATTTTGCACTACAATGCTGTCCTCACTTTTGATTTGAACTCGATCATATGCCTGTATTCAAACCATTTTATATCACGCCAATATCCCTTATACTGCTACAACCATTGTAAATGTACATCTACAGGAGGCTCTCATTCCAGATGCTTTGCTCAATAGTGCGTGATGTCACCCCTGCAGAAGAATTGTCATCCATCCATGCTTAACATTTCATGCCATCCACAACACTGACATGATGAAACAATACCATGCAGAAAGGAATACCATGCAAGAAATCATGGTTTTGTGTCAGCCTTGAATAAAGCCATGGTCATGTGTCAGTCTTGTCTGCATTCCCATGAGAATCATAGAGTACCTGTCCTAGTGATACAAAGACATGTGGTTTTATATATTTTAGCTACAAGGACCTTTCAATGGCCCATTGGGGACACAGTGGGGGTATCCTAGCCATCTGTCTCTAGAATACTTCATCAAGTCCATGATGCAATGCTTCAGCATATGAGGGAGCCAATGTCTTTTTTTTACATATTCCAGAGGAGACAGCAAACATCATAGAATATAGTCCTTTTCCCTCTGATACTGGGGACATAGACTCTACCCACATTGAAATAAAGGTACAAAATTATAAACTGGAAAGGATATATCACCCCATCAACTGTCAGGTGTTCTGTAATGCACAGGTATCATCCATAGTGTGTGTTCAGGCCACCCAAGTAGTTTTCACTATTCACGTTTGGCACACGTGCACTTTTTAATGGTTTGTGAGGGCCCATAGGGCTATCTTGTGGATGATGCTGGATATGCCTTAGATGAGTGGCTCATGACATGCATCAGAATGCCACACAATCATGCATCTGTAGTATGACCATGCACTATCTCAAATCCAAAATATTAATGGGCATGTGTTCAGTCTGCTGAAGCAATTTCCTCTGTGTGGATACATCCAGTCATGACCTGCATTATGACCACAATACAAATGCTGAACTCACAGCCATGTGTGCTGTGTTGTATAATATTATAGCTAAGAAGGATGTACAGCAGGGTGGTTTTATTTGGAACAACTGCAGTTCCCAGCACCACAGTTAGTGGCAGCTGAGACAAACATGGATACAGAAGAGGAGAGAGTACCAAGGGGTGACCATACAAGATGGAGACAGGCAAAGTAAGCCATGGCACTAGCAAAGAGGCAACAGACTGCACATAGCTTTATAACATAACTATATAAGCATTGCATAAATACACTGCAGTATGATGCATGCAAAAACACCACTCTGAGCTTACAAATGCAAAGGTTGACCAAAATATGCAATGGACTTAGGCACCCTAAATGACAATGTAGAAAGGGCAAGGTACAGTTAACATTGTTTGCACAGTGAAAAAGAGAGTGCATGAGTCAATGTCTTTCACAGGGTCAAATATCAGTGCAACTGTTGAGATGTAGAAAAAGAAAAAAAGTGAATTTATGTGTCATGTGAGAACTTGCTTTGGTGGGGGTTTAATTTGTAGTGTGGCCCAGTTCAGTGGGTGTGTGGGATGTGCTGATGTCTGTTGCAGTACATCTGTGCATATGGAAGGGAACAGCCTCAGCACATGGTATAGCACTACAGTTCTATAGATTTAGAGCTATAGTAGCGTTCAACAAAAATAGCTCAGCCTACTGACCAGGTCCAGGGCATGCAGGAAAGAGGGTTCTGCCTCCTGTGCATGTTCACTCTCTTGAGAGCTAGCTATACCAGTAGTTATACTGACTATACCATGACCTTAGCTAGATGTTGGTGATTTGCTTGACCTACTAATAGATGTGCCAGTTTGCCAACATGATGATTGTCATAACCATGGGGCTTCCTTCTCTAGTGCATAGTCATGTCCTCAAATGATGTTGCTGTGGAAGTGCTTGCACAGAGGGAACAGGATTTATTTTATTATATGTTCATAAGTTTTTTGTTATTACTAGGCTAACAACCACAGGGGCCTTTTTAAGCCTAGCCATACTTCTCACAGGTGAAAATCAAACCATGTACATTGTATCTGTAAGGTAAACACCTTAACCATTAGGCCAACCCCCAAACCTAACATGGCCTTATTCTTGGCCATGTTGCCTAACATCTTTGGATGACCAGCCGTGGTAACAGCCCCTCACTTCTGACAGATGCCTCAAAGAACATGCTGCTTGATCAAATATATGAGTCAGTCTATCTAATGAATCACACAAATATGATCATGATCTCCCTTAGGTCAGTATATATAAAGCCTAGGGCACCATCACTATCTCTGCCTATCTGTAGTGGAACTAGCCTGTGATTCTACAATGGCCATGCACAGTCATTGGGTGGGAGCTACTATGGAATACCAACTTTTGGGAGGACTGCATTAGCCATATATTTGTGAAGCATCATTACACCCCATCTCATGTTAACCACCTTAGCCAGTGAGTGCTAGGGGCAGATGCAGATATCTCCTACCTGGGTGCCACTACACCACTTTTCTGGTTTATAGTGTCCCTACCACACTGCCACATCACATATGTTTGTGTTTCCTGGGTAATTGCAGGCATAGAAACTGTATCCATATGCTGAATAAGAAATGCAGGGGTCATACTACCTGTGTCCAACACACACTCTGCTCTCCTTGAATGTGCCAACTCATACCCATCATCATTTTGTGGACTTCAGCTCCTCCAGCATTAGAGAGGGAAGTTCCACAGTGCTGATGACAAATAAAGAATCTACTGTGAATAGACCAAAGCAAAAAAAATCAGGTGTAAGTATGATGCAGCATTACAACTACACATGCAACTGATATCTTTACAACTATAAAAATATGATAAAAATGAATACCCCTGGCATACCTTGTTCAAACAGACATGGAACTTAGATGTTAGATGTATCTGTATACCATAAGTCAGAAATACTTAATGAACCGTACACTGACTATGTACTAACAAGGATTGCAGCTCTTGATATTATGTGTACTATAAACCTGGGGCATCTCTGTTTGAAACTGTACAGGGCCTCTCCAACTCTGCCCCAACATCCAGCACCACACTATGAGACTCCACAGAAATGGTACTGCCTTGTAGCCAGGTCAAGAACTTATCCATCTCCATAAAATGTGGTTCACCACCAATTTTCCTCTATCCCCATACCATGGCTTCCACTTAGTGGATGGCATTATGGATCATATCCATGGACCTGTGATGGAGCATGTCATAGCTATGGTCCTGACCACCCACAGCATTTATATTGGTCTTCATTTCAGACAAGGCATGGCCAAAGTAGGCCTGGAAAGTGGCATAAGCAGCTAAGAGCCATCGGCCATAGAGACAAAGGACCTGTAGTACTACTTCCTTTTCTGCATCTGTAATTTTGGATTTTGGGTGGATGAGGATAGGCCAATAGATCCCACATACTAGGCAGAGTTCAACAAAAGCAGCTCACAAGATTCACACACCTTTATTGCTTGTTTCCAATAGTACAATGACACTTCAGGCTTCTTGTCACACTTTTGTTATGCATATTCACCTCTTTGGGCACAATGATTTTCATAGCTAGGGCGCACCTCATTATTGTTTCTGAATCTCTCAATCTGTGTGATGAGCAAACCTAATAAACATCATAAAGATTACTACTGGATGCCTTGCACATTCCTGAGAACCTGCAGGCATCCCTATACACATGTGAAAAGAAAATTATTTTAGGATGGAGAAAACTGTCATTTAATAATTAACCATCTGAAGATGGAGTCACTGTTGAACATGTATTCTCAACAGCAAACAGAGGGATAGAGGACTGACATTTCACATCTTAAAGGGCTATTATAACTGTAATAGCAGAGTATCTATATTTTATTAGTTTGCTGTTCGTTATGCAAATTTGATGCTCATCATTGTCCATCTTTGTGTGAAGGCTGAGATGTACAAGAACTCTTCTGGGTGCAGATTCTCTGCCATTTTTTCTGTGATCTTTAAATATGAGATGGGTCAAAGATTTTTCTGGATATCCTTCATAAGCATTACAGCCAGCAGCTCCTGCCTGATGGTTATACAGAGTCATAGTGTAAGACTGATACCTGGAATAGTTTGTCAAAGGATGTCACCCATGCTACTAGCATCCCACATGAGGGCAACAATGTTATCACCAGTCTGACCTCCTTGGCTGATAGGAGGCTGATGTTAGAGCTCATTACCCCCTCCGTAGTGTAAGTATCCATATTTTAGATGAACAAACAGTCTGCCACTGCATGCCATCATCCACTTTCTCATTACACCCTGTCTATGTCTATAACTTTGGCAGAGATCGAAAGGAATAGGGAGATGCACAGGAGCAGACTAAAGTGCCTGTGACAGTGCTGAGGTAAGTTTGCAGAGCTGTTACTGGCTCTCCCAGTACCTGATGCCATTTCTTAATTTGGTGCCACTCAAGAATAACTTAAAAAAGCCAGAAAAAATGCAGTCTGGCTGAAGAGGCTAAAATTCAGGATGCAACTGGATCCCATTTCTGCAATTTGCCCTGGAAGAGTTACAAAAAATAAAGCTCTTCACTCGAGTTGAAGTGAAAAATGTTAGCACTTCAGTTTACATTACAAATGCAATACAATGTTGGTATGCACCAAAAATGATTAAGATCAGCCAATCCCATTGCCTAACACTTCGTGCACGGGATGACTGTCCCCTCTGCTCCCACCCTAGATATGCTACTGTGAGTATACATGCTGACATTTAAAATACCTCTGTTGGCATTGTTACAGTTGTAGCTATTAAAAAAAATCTGCATAAAGTTTATACATCAGCACCACACCTGTCACTACTGGCAGAGCTCAGGGTTAGTAGTACAACATGCATGGTTTGAAGTGTACTTCTGCATGCCCTCTCATGTATAGGTGGAAAAGTGCATCGTTATGCTAAGTCAGTTTTAACAGAGATTGCTAGGGTTACTGACAATTCAATCCTCCAGCCTCTGAAAAAGTTTTGTTGTCATGGCAAAGGACATTTGGCATCAGGCTAATATCAGTTCATCACTACAAGGTCCATATATGTGATATCCATAAGTAGTAGTAGTTTTCTGGGCATTTTACAATATACTATAGATGTATCCGTCACTTGTCTATCACCTGTATTGGGCATATTTATTGTGGGCTCAACCTGTTTATTCTATATAAGTAAATATACAGTTTTATTACTGTAAATCTCAAATAGCATCACTGGCCACAGGCACTGATGTGCTTTTTTGAGAAATACCTCCTGAAATTAGTATTATCTTATGTCATACTGCATGTGAGGATGGGTTTTGGATTATACCATCCTCCATATGTTATAGTCAGACAAACTGGTAGATGGTATACCCAAGTTCCAGTAGTTAAAATGTATTATGTTTTCCTGTATCAATATCAATATAGTTAGGAATGTACTATCCAATGTTTTTGTATTTCTCCTCTACCACCTTCTTGCATGCTATCTTTCCCCTTTAATAAATTTATTTGGTTTATGTTTTTCTTTCAGTCCATTTCTGTTATTATTGCATGCATCCACACAGCAACATGTCTCTCTACCATCAGCAATGCTTGTTGCCCCACGGATGTAGCAGCACCTGTCATTTTCCCAGCAGCAATGCTCGTTGCCCCACACATGTAGTAGCACCTGTCCTTCTCCCATCAGCAAAGCTCATTGCCCCACACATGTAGCAGCATCAGGGCCACCCATGCCACTACCATCAGAGACACCCAGCACATCTAGTTCCCAGCTCACCACATTTCTCCCATACCCAGTGCCCTACCTGCACTACCTGCTTCAGGAAGGCCTGCACGGTATGGCAGTACCATATAACTGGAGCTAACACTTTGGCCACCTGTCAGATGCTGACAGAGTTTGTGGGGGGATGATGAACTGGAGGCTGGATGCCCACATCAGTCACATAGAGACCATGCTCTGATGACTCAGTGAGTCGCATGTCTACCCAGCACTGACTCCACATTCTGAAGCAGGGCCCAGTGATGATGGTTGCAAGGCTGACAACTAACTCCTACTTGGTCTTACCTGGCAGATACTGCATCTCCGAATTCTTAATCCTAGCTCCTCCCAATCCAGTGTTCACACCCCTATTGTGTTCATGCTCACTCCTGTGTGTTGTACTATCCTCTCCTCACCATTATCTTCCCCTCTCTTTGTCTAATGCCTCCTTCTTCACTATTGTGTTCCCTCCTTCATTTTACCTCACAGCCTGTCAGACATGTCTGCCTTTCCCTGCTATATAATCTCCTCGTCTTGCCAACCTCTAACTTCCCTGATGTCCTTCCACAACTTTTCATTCTCTAAAACAAAAATAAAAAATAAAACATAAAAAAATAAAATGTTATCTGTTCCATAAGAAAGTCTCCCACCCGTACCTCCCAACATCCCAGATATCTGATTAATGTACACATGATTGGCAACAGTTGTTTGGCATAAAAAGTGTAGTTTTCTGACAAATCACTGAAGACTGAAGTAATAAATAATTACTACCATTGTTTCAATTCTCCTTTTTATTGAACTAAGACGTTGACAGCTATGTTCCAATCCCATTTACATCCTGCTCATTCATTATTCAGTCAACTATTCTGCTATCCATTGCTTCCTTCCCTTTTTAATCTTTGTCTCCTACTCCCATTTTCAAACTTTCATTTCATCAAAAATAGATAAATGCACCACACACACATGTCCCCTTAAAGGCCTGTAAAAAATCCTCTTTCTGTGGTCACACATTATACAATGGGTTGCAGACAGCAACACTGATGCATATGTTTAACCACTGAGACACAACACTTCTTATCATATGGAAAAAATGAAGTTCAGTCCTTGTTAAGTGCATTTTCTTTTTTAAAGGTATAAATAACTTTAAAAACAAAATGAGTTAGTAAGTTTGTTAGTCACCAGAAAGAGACACATAACAGGATACAGTGAACAGAGATATCATTTATTTATTTGTTGACTTGTTAGATGTAGTAGTGAACTGACGCTTTTTAGCCATGACCCAGTATTCAGCTGCCTTCACAATGAACAGGCATTTTATGTATAATTCACTATAATGTTTCCATAAATTATAAAACTCCAGAGGTTATACTACTGCACTTAAAAAATGCAAACAGATATAAATCAAAAGTAGATGTCACAGCGGTCGAAAAGCTGACAGTTTCAAACCCAAGAACAAGGAAGGGGGAAACCTTTCAGGTCCAAAACCTGAGAACTCCGTTTGCAATAAAAGTATTTTAACGAACTGCCAATAGCTTGAAGATAACAGTAGCAATGCAATGTCCAATTGAACTAATAATAATACTCCAAATGGTCAAAGTAATCCAACCTCGGACAAGCCGACTGCTTTAATAGACAAGAAACCAAAACATACAATAAATTTTTCACAAGCGCTTTCGCCCGGTCTTACCGGGCTTTTTCAAGTGTGACAAATTAAAACCCAGCACAGTATTTTGTAGCGCAAGTGCGTTACATTAATTGGTTAATTGTTTGAAACATCACCAACAGTGCAATGATGCCTCAACAAATCAAACACGCAAAGTTAATTTAAAATTAATTACACTTATATATAAATATGATTGCATATAGAAAATCATTTTAAAACTAGAAAAATTTGTTTTAAAACAATGTGTCCATTACAATATAAAACCTATTAATATTGCTAATAATAAATAGTAAATGTAGACCTTAATAACATTCAAAATCACTATTTTGTCTGGTTAAAAATGGCTAGCTGCCAAAATTAAGGAAGGTAGTGCTTGTTAAGCCTGTAAAAAACCTAACTACCTAAGCTAACTCTACTAATAAGTGTTTAAAATTCTGGAAAAGAAAAATACCAGAATAATGTAATGTTGAATGCTAATGTTTCATGACAACTGTGTAAAAATGTTGTGTTAAGGTCAAAAGTACAAGTTAAAATCTTCTAACCAATATATGCAACTTAGGATGAATTTAAAGTACATTTCTTTTTGTTTTAAGTATGGGAGCGAGACTGGTATTGTCATTTAGTCCTGGGTACTTAGTGGCATTCAATTTTAACTGCCAAATAAGTTCTCTAGTACCCAGTAAAGTTTCCCAGTCACCTCCCCTTTGATCCTGACGTATCTTTTCGATAATGAAAAATTTTATGAACATTTGCGGACAATCTAGGGAATGCTTATAAAAAGCATTTGTTTCTTTCTCTTTGCTGATGTCGTACAAGTGTTCATAGATCCTATGTTTTAGAGCCCTTTCAGTTTTGCCAACATAAAAAGCTGGACAAAGTTGGCAAAGGCCTATATATTATATATACCACCCCTGTAGTGTTACAGGAGAAATGGCCCTTGGAATATAAAGTGATGTTCCGTGACTGAATACGTATATGATCCACTTGCAAAACGTGTGGACATTGATTGCATTTGCCACACTTGAAAGTCCCTAGTTGTTTAGTAAGTCTGTCACCAGTAAATAGTTGTTCACTAGTTGGGTTTTGCTCAAATATACCTTTAAGGTTAATACCCCTTTTTCTAACAAACCCAATCTTGGTAGGTAAAAGCCCAGAAGTCTCTTCTTGCATAGTAACCATAGGCCATACATTTTTTATAGTGTTCTCTATAAAACTAGCATCTTGCGTGTAAGTGTAAACAAATTTTTTTCTAACATGAAAATCAGTTGCCACTGCCTTATTAAATGTATTTACCTGAGTACCTAGTAAAGGGAAGTACAATTCATCTCTTTTTTATATAATTTCAGTTAACACAGTTTGAAATAAAACACAGACAAGGAACAGACAAACAGGATAAGCCCAGTGCTCCCAAAAAATAATAATAAAAAAAAAATAAAAGGCAAAAGGGCACTAGTAGATGAGCAGAGCATGCAATGAAACAAAAAAAAAAAATCCTCAGGTTGAAATTACCTGCAGTGAAATTAAAGTTAGTTTTAACCTGTTTTTACTGCTGAACCTGAGGATTTTGCCTTTCATTTCTACTTGTGACTCTGCATCAGCCTAGTTGCTCCTTTTGGTTTCATTAATACAGTTTGCAATAAGTTCAGTGGGTAGTCTCTTTCCAAAAATAATTTCCTAAGGAAATCAACTTCTTCGAAAAAAAGCTGAATCGTACTACACATTCTTGACGCTCGAATGAGCTGTCCCTTAATAATACCTTTTTTTGTGTAAGGGGGATGTCCACTTTCAAAATGTAAGAATGTATTAGAATAGGTATCTTTCCTATAAATGTGTGATACAAATCTAACTCCACTGAGATCTTTTGTTAATTTAACATCCAAATAATGCAGTGTGCTATCATTTACTTCATAAGTACAAGTGAGAAAATCAGTTGAATTATTTAAATAGTCCATAAAGGCCAAAAATTGTTCTTTCGAACCTTCCCAAAGCATACAAATGTCATCTAAAAATCTTCTGTAGTGTATAATATGCTGTTTCCAAGTTGTAGAATGGATATAAACCATCTCCCATTTGTGTAACACTATACTAGCATATGCGGTGGCGCAAGGTGCCTCCATCGCCACTCCACTTTTTTGTCTGAAAAATTCACCATTACAAAAAATAAAGTTACTGTATAATATGGTGTCCATAAATTCAATTATAAGATTGATCAAATTATTGTTTAAATTAGCTTCTGTAGCTATCATTTGACTAAACCATTCCATACCTTGCGTGTGCGGTATACAGGGGAAAAGTTCTACTATGTCGATGGTTACCATTAAAAAATTAGAATTGTTTATATCCGCTGGTAAAGTGCTCAAAAATTCCCATGAATCCTTACAGACATAAGGAAGAGTGGCAGTATATTTTTTCAAATGTTGGTCCACAAACTTGCTAAGAGGTTCTGTTACGCCACCTGCACCTGCAACAATGGGCCGGAATTTTAAAGGGTTTAGCCCTATGTGGACTTTAGGTATACCAAACAATGTTGGTGTTCTTGGTTTAGGTACCAACAGATAATTATATAACTTTTCATCTATTGAACCCTGCATTAAATGGTCATATAAAAAATATTTAATTTTATCAACTGAAATGTTTAATTCATTAGCAGAAACAGGTTCATAAGTGTGGTTATCCTGTAACATGTCGTGCAAATAATTTTCATAGTCTTGCTGGTACATCAGCACGATGCCTCCCCCTTTGTTGGGTTTCATTACAGCGGTGTCAGAGCAATTATTCTCCTGCTTCTAAATGGCAACAATACCAAGGGTATTCCCTTTCCCTGATAACAACTTTTATTTTATATAAAGTATTATTACATTTAATTTAAGAAGATAATAAGAAACACAATCACAGTATTTACACTTACTTATGTATGTTTTTTATATTAAAGAAAATTCACATAAAGTTAAATGCAATTAATGTGTTCTAGGTCAGAGATATAAGATATGTTTGTAGGAAAGCGAATTTACATTCATATATCTCACTTGTCAATGTTAAGGCAAGCTGACTAAATACCCTATACAACAAAGTGAAAATAAACAGAACAGTGTAGTAATTTAGAAGCATATATGCATGCGTGTATATGTACACAATATATATATATATATATATATATATATATATATATATATATATATATATATATATCTTTTATAAAAAATATGTATTATATATAATACAGAGACATACATATATAGAAAATTTAAGGGAGCAAGACAGAGAGAGAACTATAACTTGCTATTCTTTGTCACATCAACCTTTAGGACAAGAAAAACTTTACTGACTATACCTTCTAGAATAGCCTTAGCATGCACCCCATTTTTCCTAAAACTACCTTCATAGTTTATGATTGACTGAAAAATTGTTGAAGTTCATAAACATATCTCTGTCTGTCTCTTTTAAACAGATATAACATTCAAAAAGGTGAAAGGTAGGCAGACATCCCACCACCTCTTGAAATCAAAATACTTCAATAAAAGTCATGCTGTTAGTTGTATCCAGTTCATTCCAAATCATTGTAGAACTTCATATATCCTCATCTCCTGGACTGCATCAGCAAATTTGGGGTGACTTCAGGTCAGAGTTTAAAGCAAGTGAAGCTATATGGCTAGTCAACCATCTTGTGCATACAAACTCTCAAGTCCAGAAAGTAACATAGCAACATAATGTGGGTAATGCACTCTTGAGTGTGTCATCCTTTTGATGAGATGTTAAACAGAGACCCCATCTGCTTCAGCTGGTGTAAAAGATCCCATGGCACCTATCATAAACAGTAGGATCTTTATTAACATTTATATTAATTTTATATCATACACATAGCATTTAAGTCAATTATTTACACGCTCATTTCTATGCAATCATCATTAAAAATATGTATAAGTTATCAACACAAGGACAAGTTATGAACAGAAAAGAACATAACTGAACAATTCATATTCTTTCATTACTTCTTCTTTTATATTTACCTTCAACCTCCACTACCCATTCTTCCACAACTATCTTCTTATTTCATCAAATACATTGTCCTCTTCTCTTTTCTTGTTATATTATCATACTTCCCATATAATATCATATTCATATTTACACATTTAAACCCCTCCAGTCTATATTTATTTTTAAACTTTTCCCAAAATTCTTTATTCTTTTAGAGATCTAAAACCACAATGTTTTGTTGTTTCCTGTTTGCTTTTTTATTATAAATTATCCCTGTTCTCACCTGGTACAGCATTGAGCCCCAGATGAAGCAAATATTTTCTAATAATGATTTTTTCTATTTCAGTGAGAAACATATATATTCCTCTTAAATGTGATATTTTCCCTAATTCATAAATATTTAGCATATATGTATTTTTCTGAAATGATAAGTAAATCATTTCCATCAAGGTAACACTTTTTTATCTGTTCCAATATCTTTCTTCATTAACATATTAAACATTCATACTCACCAAATATCACTCCCAAGGTCTTTACTGCCTTTCTTGTGAAATATATTCCATTTTTATCTCACTAAATCCCTATACTTCATTTTAACTGCAGGCCAGCTTTTTTAACAGCATTTTGATCCTTATTACATACTCACTTATCCATTCCTTGTTTTTCGTTATTTGAACTAAATCATCTTCATATGCGATCATATTGGTAATGTAACATTTCCTTCCATTTCATGCCTTGCCGCCCTCATTTCAAACATGTATGTCTCTACTACTGCATTTATTACTAGTACAAATAAACACATAGCCATCAGTTATCCCTGTTTTACCCCTGTCTTAATACTTATTATTTTTCCATCCATCCACCATAGTTCGCACCTATGAATTTTTATAACATTCCTTTATTACATTAATATTTTTCTCCTGTAGCATAATCCTCTAAAATGTCATATTGCTTCATGGCTCACCCCTGGCATCCATCCTTCTCAGGATAATAGGATCATAGGAAGTTAATAGGCTATTGGCCCTGAGGCCCTTACAAATCTAGCCAAGGATATAGCCCATGTTCCAATCAATTTGCACCTGATGCACTGTCCAGCAGGGACACAGGTGGAATCACAGGGGTGTATTTTCTGTTCCCCATCCAGTTATCCAGGTTGCACTTAAAAAGGGTTAATGAGGTACTCTGCTTGACATGAAGAGGGAGTATATTCCACAGAAGTTGAAGTCTCTGGGACACAAATCTGTCCAGGCAACAAGTCCTATGGATGTCACAGACCAGACTGAGTTCATGCATGCGAGTTACTTGAGTGGAGCTAGACTTGCAGTTATGCAGCAGTCCCATCAAGGCAGGGTCAATGATTGCTTTGTATGCCAAATAGAGGTCACCTCTGAAGAGTCTGTATGAGACTGAGTAGAGGGAGAGGGCGTTTAGCTTATCTGTGTAGGGTAGATGTTTGATGGCCTAGATTCTTCTGGTGAGGAACCTCTGTGGTTTCTCTAGCTGCTGTATTTGCTTTGTGAGGTACATGCTGAAAGGGGCATTGTACTCAATAACTGGCCTTATAAGGCAAGAATACAGGGGATGTTATGACCTCTTTGTCCCTTGATGAGATACCCTTACTTATGAGGAGGACCATGTAGAAAGCTATCCATACAATGGAACAACATGTTGGTCAAAAGTCAGGTTGCTATCAGCCTGGGTGCCCAAGTCCCTCATGACTGATTGCATGCTTAGGACATTGTTATTAATTTGATAATTTGTGGAGATGTCACTATCTCCAAAGGGGTCGATTATGCATTTTTTGGCATTCAGTTTGAGGCCATGTTTTTGGAACCAGTCATTTGTTTGGGTGAAACCTTCTTGGAGGATATCCACATTACTAGAGTAATTGATGACAGTGCCCAGCTTGCTGCCATCTGCAAACTTGGTCAGCCATAGTGCACTGGTTTTGGCCTGCACCTCAGAAAAGTATAGCCCAAACAACAGAGGCTCTAAGACCAATCCCTGGGGTACACCACTCATTATGGTTCTACTGCTTGATGTGGCTTCCCCTATTTGACTATGTGGATTCCATCTGTGAGCCAGTTTGCTACCCATCTGATAACATATGGAGTTATGCCTAGTTGTGAGAGTTTATCTAATATACCCAAGTGGGAAATAGCATCGAAGACTTTGGTCAGGTCAAGGTAGGTGGTGTGCACCATCTTCCCCTCGTCCATGGCTTTTTTGACTGTCTCAAAGAGGTTGACCAAATTTAACAGGCATGACCTCTTCTTGATGAAACCAAACTGTGTACAATTGAGTGTTTGGAGGTTGCCAATGTCTTTGTTAATGAGGTCCATGATAATCCATTCCATGGCCTTGCAGATCAGGCTAATTAAGCTGATGGGTCTTAGTGGATGCTCCACCTTTGTGCAAAGGGATGACAATGGTTGTCCTCCACTTAGAGGAGTGGAGCATTTTTACTTCTTTTCCTAAATTAGGGAAACCTCCTCTTTCTTTCTTTTCAGAAAAAAGTTGCCTATGTAACATTTTACTTTTTCTTTATTCTTTTCATGCATCTGTTTTTCTATTTCCCTTTCCTTTTTTCTTTCTTTCTCATAATTCCATAAAATTTATTTATATTGCATGTTTTTTGTTTTTTGCATTCTTCTTTCTACTTCCCAAGATATGTTTTATACTTTTGCTTTTATACTACCTAATACTGTGTCCAATTTTTATAATATTGTCTCACTGTCACTTATGATCTTTCCATAATATCTCTTTCTCTCTGATCATTTCTTCCTCCTTTTAAAACTCTGCAGTTAATCAATTTTGTTCTTTTTTCTTTTTTTATTCTGCTGTTTTCTTGTATTCTACATGATATACAACAATGGAGGCCAGCACCCAAAGAGTAAAGAATATATGTTTTTATTGTGGCTACACTGAAAAACACCACACTATCAGACCAGTTTTGGCAACCTGCCTTGGAAGCATTAAATTATTGGTTGGAGAAAGCAGCTCTGTACCCCCTCCCCAGGATTTAGCACCCTGCTTATATGTTTTAACATGTTTTAACAAAAAATGTTTTCTTTTTTCAAGGCCAATGTTATTGGTAGGTGTGGGGCATGGCTATCGGAGCATCTTTGCTCCCATATATGCCGATTTGTTTATGGGGTTCCTCGAACATCAATTGATCTATGATTTATCTCACAACATCTTCCTGATGAAATAGATATCTGGAGAAGATATCTTGATGATTGCTGGGTGATATGGCAGTCAGACCATGAATATTTGTCAGAGTTCATCCAATACCTCAATGACAATAAATGGGGCATTGAATTTGTGGTCAATACTCATTTACAACAGATTAATTTTCTATACATTGCAGTCACCAGAAACACTGACAACACATTAAGTTCACAAGTGTTTTGCAACTATCCACAATACAACAGTTTACTATCGGCCACCAGGCTTCATCCACAGCACATCATTAAAAACATACCAAAATCACAATTTTTACGCATCAAGCATATTTGTTCCACAGAGGATAGCTATGAAATCCATAAAAGGGACCTCATAGACAGATTTCAAGTAAGGGGGTATTAACATAAACACATAACATCTGCCAGCACGTGGGCCACTAACCAAGACAGAAGAAGCCTCTTGAACTATTGGGACAAATTACAAACTAAGAATAATGTCATTAGGTTTATCACCACCTATGGCAGAAATGTCAATGTTATTAAAGATATCATTCACAACAATTGCAATATTCTCCTTGCCAGTGAGGATCTTTGCAAACTTTTGACATCTAGGTGTTCTTTCTCCTATCAGAGGGAGCGCATGTTAGGATCTTAATTTAATCATTCCAAACAGGGAGGTTTCTACAGGACATTTAGAACACCAACTTACTCTTGTGGGTGATGAATTGATTGGTTCCTTCCCCTGTGGTCACTGCTCCTTTTGTCAATACATGCTGAAGTCTAAACAATTTTCCAGCAGAAATACCAGCAAGGTTTATGACATCCCATTTTTTGCCAGTTGTAGTACGGATTTGCTGGTTTATTTAGCCACATGCTCACGTTCATCCTTTTATGTAGGACAGATATCTAGGCCATTAAGTATACGTGTGTCTGAACATTTCAGTGACATTCAAAATAAGCAAATAGCTACTGCTTTATATAAACAGACATTGATCCATACCACAGCCAGATTCAATTTTTTGGTCATCTATAAAATCCAGGGAGGCAGATCAAACAAATTAGGGTGGCATGCCCTATAAACAAAAAATAAAAAAATGGATAATTAGGCTGGGGGGGGGTTATTTAACCCTGGCCTTAATGATCACTTATAATTATTTTTGGGTGTCTAGCCTTATGTTGGTGCTATTGATTTAAATTTCTTAATTGAATTAACCAATGTATATAATTATGTCAATATGGTTTGATTTTTCATCACTGAAGAAGGCAGATTGCTGAAACCGGTCTGATAGTGTGGTGTTTTTCGATGTAGCCACAATAAAAACATATATTCTTTACTCTTCGGGTGCTGGCCTCCTTTGTTGGATATTGTGTTGATGATTTTTGGCCCTGTGCACTGGCCATACTTGCAAGAGTTGTGTAGGTATAGTTTCTGTATTCTACTCCATACTGCTCTATGATTTGAAAACTTTGCCATCTGCTCTTTCTGTTATTTCTTTTTCATGTATTTATAATAAGCTACATAATCAGTTTCAGTCTTAAAAATTATCCTTTTATACATCCATTCTTTACTCATTCCTTCTTTTAAATCTCCACATTTTATTAAATACCTTAACATCATAATATCCTGTGTCATTTTTTCCCTTTCTTTCCTCAGGTTATGGTTAGAATCTCCCACCATCACTACTGGCATATTTACTAACACATTTCTTTTATTTCTTCACCCCATACCTCTCAACCTGGAAACATCAAAAATCTGGACAAGCCCATGAAAAACAGGTACAAATCTGTATGCTGATTAACATCTATGTAACCCCTCTCTCCCAAAAGGAATTGTGGGATACCAAATTTCAAACACAAACTGAAAAACAGACAACCAAAATATGGTACCAGAGTCCTCATGCAGCCATACAATGTCCCATTACCTGGCTGTTTCACCCCATTTACCATAAAAACTGTGTGCATACTGGTATACTTCTACAATGATTGGATTTTATTTTTACATTTTACAGTACAACAATACACAAACACTAATAGACATCTGCTAAACAAAGCAACACTGTCTCACAATGAAAATATACTTGGCATTAAAACTTATCTGCCCTTGAAACTCACATTCATTGAAACAGCATTGAAACACACACCACATCCAAAGAAAATGCATCTGGCTGGTGGTGGATAAAGATTACCTTTGGACTGTTTTCAAATCATTGGCCCCTTGCACACAAAACAAGAAACATACATGTGTTCTTTTCTTTGATACACTTTCCTGACTTTGTTAAATTATATTCCTTGTATAATACAGCACATTTGTTAGACAGAGCACATTTTAAATTTATTGTTTGAACATTTTTCCAGTAAACTGTACTGTAGACAATGAAACAGAATGCATGAACCAATAATGATAAAACTGCACAATTCAGAACATTTCCATTAAAAAAGCCTACTTCCACACCCACACTATAAATAGAATGCAGTAGTGTAAGCCAAAGGCACCTTGCACAGCTTCTCTCACTTATTTTCAATTTCATTTTTTTTGGGGGGGCAAAAGGTCAAAAACCAGGGACACATTTTAAACATTGTTTGTATAATTTTGTAAAGCTGCTAGAATAAAATGTTGTGTTACCACCATACATTTCACTAGAAGTCTTGAACCCAGGACCCTATGCACTACAGTCAGAGCAACATACTACTATGTCAAACCAGCAGCTTCCTGAAACATAGGAAGACTGAAACGTAATGGCTTTCATTTAGTGAATTCATTTCTCACGTCTGGCCATAGCTTCCAACTTCTTAGCACAAAAAACCTGGACAAACAAAGCCAATAATGGGGGAATACAAATTCAGTTCTCACATCTCACTATAGCCATAGCTCTCAACCTCTTAGCACAAAACACCTAAACAAACAAAGTCAATAATGGGGGAATACAAATTCAGTTCTCACTTCTCACCATAGCTCTCAACTCATAGCACAAAAATCCTGGAAAAATCTCACAAGTGGTGGTGGCTAGAGACTTACCAGGGAAACATTGCTTGTATAATTTTGTAAAGTTGCTAGAATAAAATATTGTGTTACAAATGCATTTCACTGGTATAGCTTTCAACTCTTAGTACAAAAAACCTGGGCAAAGCTCACTGTTGTGTTACCACCATGCATTTCACTCAAGGTACAGGGTTTGAGCCTGAGTACCTCTAGCCACCAGGTGTATTAAATGGGGGGCAATTTTACACACACACACACACACACACACACACACACACACACACACACACACACACACACACACACACACACACACTACCATTTAGTCTGATCATACTGAAAGTTAGTTTCCAAGTTTTTCCTGACCCTTGACAGGCTGGTAGCCCTGAGGGAGCTGACACACGTACACAAATTAAAAAAACAAAAGGAAAAACTTGGAAATGAAGAGGTGCCACTTGGGAATCATGACACCCCTTCATTTGAACCCCAAAACTCTGTAAAAACTGAGTAATTTGGCACGGTAGGGAGGTATGCTTCACACAGCTGTTCTTTTTCTCTTTCATATTAGTATATGCATATATCACTATTAATCCTATACATTTTTGTCTCATTCTCATATCATATATCACTACCCTTCCTGGTACTACTACTAGAATTGTTACATCTAAAATTCTTATTTCTTTATTTTTCATAAGAATTTGTATTTTAGACCACATCTTGTTTCCTACCCACTAAATAAATCCCACCCCCAACCCTCATACTGCATGTATTTTCCCTTTTTCTTGTTTGTTAAATCTAGTATCTAGCAAACAAAAACATCCATTTGCATTATTTTCACAATTCCAACATGACTACCAAAAGTCTTAAATCAGTTTTAACTCTATTCACATTTAATGCTAAAATTCCTCTTCCATCCATTTTCTTGTGTTTTACTTACATATATTATTTTTCTGTTCCTTCTCCTATGTCTCTTACCAACTTTTTTCACAATCTTGTTCTTGTTCTTCTCTTGTCCCAGTTTTCCCCTTCTTCCTCTTCACTTCCTGAACCTACTAATGTGATCTCTTCCTGTGTATTAACTATTTCTTATCCAAGTACCTCTTATTATTTAACCTTTCTGCTAAATCCTTTGCCATACCACTTTCTCTTTCAACATTTTTGCTACTATTGGTCTTTCTTCTGAGCTTTCCCCGTCATCTACTCTTTCCTTTTCTAATATGGTTTATTCAAACCAAAAGTGTCCAAATTCTTTACATTTTAAATAAAAAGGCTTTTGCTTTGTGCCCCCTATCCCAACACTGGCCACACCTTTGTTTGCTACAGTCTTGTACTAAATGATTTTCATCCCCACAGCAACAGCATGCTTTGGATTGATCCAGAATCTAACAAATCCTTTCTTAGCATTCATAATTATTGTTACCCACACTTTCCAACCCCCCCAGCCCATACATTTCATGCATGATCTGAAGAAGGCAGTTTATGCCGAAAGTGCTCATCATATTTTATTTGTTTTATTAATAAAAGCTCATTTTCTTCTTAATCAAGTGGAACTTGTACACACGATAAAAAAAACAAATACTAATAACTTGCTCATTCTCTGCTCTGGTGACATCTACATGATTTTACTTATTCTGTTTTCCCAGCCTGAGATGCTGAGTGTGATATATATTCCCATTTTATATTTCATGTATCACATATTTTTAAATACAGATAATTTTTTAATTTCATGTACTCTATACATATTAAATGAAAGAAAATAAACAGTTTTAGCACATGCTCATCCATATCTGAAATCCTAAACTGCACATTTATTTTTTTAGTTGCACTCCCAAGCTATGAAATAAATATCTTTCATGATGCTACAGCATTTACTTTTTCAGTCTTACTTATATTATTTTTCCTGTAAGTTAAAGCTTTCAGATATAATTTCACAAAATGTTCAGCTCCCAAATTAATTAATGTTCTTATGTCTTTAATGTCAGTTCCTAGCTGCAAAATAATACTATCCATAATATCATACCTGTTCAAACATGCCATCACTTATACGGTTTATTCTTACCACTGGTTGTCTTCTCTATGGCAGTTGAGAAACTGAAACTGTTTGTCTCCTCTCAGTTCCTTCTTCCAGTCTTCATTCCCTTACTGCATCTTCATAACTTCTTTTTTCTTGTAATAAAAAACTTTGTTGCAGAGGTAAACCATTAAACTGGCTAATCCACTAGTTCGGAATACCTCCATTGCTTTCCCCTCACCGACAGCTGTTTGTTTTCCAATCTCTCAATTTCTTCTTCTTGGTATCCTCTGTCCACCATGTTACTTCATTTAGATTATTCTCCTTCCCTTGTCACTGTCTGGTTCATCAAATTTATCAGCACTTGTATCTTCAGTCCTCCATTTTCCAGTTCTGTAACAGTTGTTTCATCTCCTTCTCCTTCCTTCAGTAAGTTTTCTACCTGTCCTCTGTGCAGCCCTGCTCTACTGTCCTACATCATAGCATTCCTGGAACTGTATTAACAACTATCCAGTGCCACCTAGCAGTCCCAGACAGTGCTTTACTTCCTCTCTTCCAAAGAGTAAAGGAAGTTCCCCAATGTCCTGACCAAATTTCCCCTAGAAGTATAAATTTCACCTTCAGCCAACCCTAAAAAGAGGCATCTGGCCTAGTATGACTAATCTGGTTAACAAAGATAAATAAAATAAATAAATAACAACTTAATTGGCTTCCAGCAACTGTGGAAGAAAAAAATGAAATAATCAAATACAAATTAATACCACAGCACAGTTAGTAGAACCAGAATATCCGTTATGTCTTTAGCATGGCTTTAAGACTACATCTTGATTAGTTTTTTTTTAAAGCTGAAATTATCAAAACACTGTTTAGCTGCAGCATTTTAACTACAACTTTACTCATATGGCTCAGTCCTCCACAAACTGCTGCTCTCCGCATTTAATAATGGTTTTACTTGTTAACCCTATTTATATGCAAAACTGCTTCATATTCCCTAAGAAAGGATCATAGATTAAATAAAATGCATAAAAGATAGAAACATAACATTGACAACATTAATGCATTCATTCCAAAACAAATGACATGGTATTCAGCAGTCCCACTGGACATAAAGCAGCAAAGAGCCAGTCACTAAAGACTAGGAATACACTTTTATTGAAGATGTAATACACTGCAAATAAATAGGAATATACTTTAGTTGATACATCCTCTCCAGCCATATTAATATTGTCATAATATCTAAACAAAGTGTGAAACTGTGTTACAAGTTGGCTGGACATCTATAAAATAAAACACAAGCATGTTTTGCATGTATTGAAAATCTTACTGCAGACTATAACTGTATGTCCTGGACCTGCCTCCTTATTTATTTACTTCATTGTATTTTCATTCAGTGACCGGAATACTCTGACTATCCCAGGGAAAAGCACCAAGGAAGAGTATTAGATATTTACATGCATTGACAAAATAAGAAAAGTGCAATAAATGCTGACAGTTATAGAAGGAGAAAATAAAATACTTTAATACAATAAATGCTGAGAAATATAACAGGTGAAGAAACACTATAGCACTGATTTAGTAAATGTACAAGGGGGAAATTCACACAGGTGGATCACACTGAAAGGTGAGAAAAAAACTATATGTTGATAATTATAGATTTGGAGGTTTAGAGATGATAGGATGCTGTAAGTAGATAATGTATAGAGAAAAAATAAATAAATAAACAGGATGGCAAGAGATTAGGTTAACAATGTGAGTATAGGCAATGCCAAGAGCTGAGACAAAGTGTCTTTACTTTAATTTTAAAGTATGAGTGGGTGTTATCCGATGGTTTGCAGCTGTATGGGAGTTCTAACTCCTCGCTATGTAAGTGGAGTTTAGTAAGTCACCAAATATATTAGTGTTTTGTGGAAAATGACAAGGTTTGTGTCCATTATGTGAGGTGGTCTTAGTGGAGTGTGTCACTGTAGTAATATATTCAGAGAAGAGCACGCATATGGAAAATAGAGTATGCTATGGCAAATTTTAGCTTTGTGAAAGTTAAGTAATCAGGGGATATGAACCAATGTAATCATTCAAAAGCAACACAGTAGTACATTGCATTTTGCATCTTGCAAAAGCATTTGACAATTTTGTTATTATAGTGTTCTAATTTTTTAGCTGGGTGATAGAATATTTGTGAGGATTGATGAGGCATAGATAAAGTTGAATGAATAAGAGGTAATCAGTGGCTATAAGCTGTCAAGACTGTTCAGCGAGGAAGTTCTTTGTATAACCTTCTACATGTGAATGCCAAGTTTAAGCTGACAATCTATGAAGCCTGATAGTTTTGTTTGAAAATTTTGGCAGAAAAGGATTGTGAAGGCTGATTTGTGATCAGTGTAGAAAGTAGACGTGGAAACTATTGATTCAGTTTAATTTGGATTTATGAAGAGTTGTGATTGGGTGAGCAAGTCTCAATAGAAATGAATGATTCTTGGGTGAGTTTATTGAGCAGATATAGTGGAAGCAGTACAGATAAGAGTATCATTGTCGGCATAATGGAAAAAGATGGCAAAAGAATAAACTGTGGCTGAAAAGTATATGCACATGTGTGCATTTTATATATATATATATATATATATATATATATATATATATATATATATATATATATATATATATATATATATATATACACATATATACATGGGAATACTTCTAAATTTTAAACTTTCAAAATGTCGACTTTTTTACTGACTTTTTTATGGTAGAGACCATATGATCGAAGTTTTGAAACTTCAAACCATTTAAATGGAGATCTCTGTACACCGTGGAATGGTATATTTACCATTTTACTTCCTGTAGTGCGATCTTGGAGTTGGTATATTTAATTATCAGTGGGTGTGGGGGGTGCAGGGTTTTTTCCCCCTGCAAAAGCATAAAAAAAGATTTTTTATTTAAATTTTGAAGTTTCAAAACTTTGATCTTATGTTCTCGATGATAAGAAACTCAGTGTTTTGAAAGCTTGAAATTTAGAAGTAGACCTATATATATATATATATATATATATATATATATATATATATATATATATATACACTGTTCCCCGATTCTCAAAAGCTTGCACAGAGTGCAAGATGAGTGCAGGAGCTCACGCAGGCAATATGACTGCTGTGCGATCCAGGAACAGCCAGCAGGGGTGTGCACAAGAGCTGCAGCACTAATCCTGCATGGACTAAGCCCTGGTATAAAAATCACCTAATTTGCAGAAGAAATCAATGCAAATGAGGTGATTTTGCAATCCAGGAAGCTTGCAATAGTCCGTGCAAGACTAGTGCAATCTGCAGAAATGTACTCGGTTAGTAACCGAGTACATTTCTGCAAAATCAAAAACGGAGCTATGACAGCTCCAAATAAAGGCTGCATATCACAGAGCAAGCATGCCAATGGCCAAGTAGAAGGCCATTGGCATTGCAAACAATAAAAAAAATGAAAAAAACAACTTTTTTTTGCTGATCTTGGCTGTTTAAGCATAGGGCAGCGGTATGCAAACGGGATCGGGGGGGGGGGGGATAAGAAAATAAACTTAAAATGGGCATTCTAAGTAAAATCAGTATTCTGCCATGCAAGTCAATGGCAGGCAGAAGACAACCTGGCCAGTGAGTAGTGGTTGCTAAGGGGGGAGGCTCAGTGTGAGACATGTAACTATGCATTAGCAGACAATCTTATTCAAATGAGGGGAAGGATAGTGAATCCCAGTTTTCCCCAGCCTGTGAGACAGGTCTCATCAGTGTAAGAGTATGAATAGCTGGATGCAAGACTAGGATATAGGTGACATCATGGGGGGGGGTGTCAGGCATACTGTAAGCAGATTGGAGTCCTGGGGCTCGGGATTGCTCCTAGCTTAGCACAGCTAAGCTAGGGGTGTGTCTAAATCTGCCTAGCACTCCTTTACAAAGTGTAAGCAGGTGTGCGCGCCACGCACTGGGTTTTACAGGAAGAAAAAAAAAGTTAAACCAGGTAATAGCAGCTCTGTGCACATTTGAGCACTCCGTTTGTGCAGCACTCACACAGGCTTAAACAGGAAGGCAATGAGAGGGGAAAACAGCAGTAGGAAGGTAACCAAGGAGAACTAGCTTAGCTGACAGGTGAAATGTATCAGAGTCAGCCAGTCACACAGGCAGCAGACCAGCCCAGCCCTGCACACCACTAAAAACAATGCAAACACCTTTCCCCCTTGTTTTTCCCAATACATCTGCACCACCGGTGTATACAAACGGGGAAATTTTACAAAACTAAAGCAAGAGAAAAATGTTAGGGGCTGCTTTTGCAATCATAAACCAGCATGTAGAAGAGGCTGAGGGTGGTGAGAATGTGAATGCTGCTGAGCAACTCACAGTGAGGAGATGGAGAAGAGTGTACAGACCCACGGTAACCTACCAAGGGCTACATGAGCTGGAGATAGTGGAGCACTATAGGGTGGACAGGGACCTTCTACAGCATATTGTTGAGCTGTGCCGGCCACGCCTCACACACAGAATTAACAGAGGGGAATCCATTCCAGTGGATACCAAGGTATATGTAGGCCTATGAATACTAGGTACAGGTACCTTCCAAAGGCCAACTGAGGATATGATGGGGATATCACAGGCATCAGCATCCAGGGTACTCCACCAGTTCCTGGATGCCATGTCAGCAAGTCAGTGAGCACGTATATTTCCCCATCACCCGGTGTTGGCCAGCAATATGCATCTCTTCGACCAAATAGCAGAATACCCTGAGGTAGTGGGTGCAATAGACTGCATGCACATATGCATCAAAGCACCACCCGGTGAGTGAGGTAGGGTCTACATCAACTGCAAGGGCTTCCTCTCCATCAACTGCCAGGTCATGTGCGATGCCCAGGGCATAATAATGAATGTGTGTGCTGGCTGCCCTGGAAGCTACCACGATTCCCACATCTGGCATCTGACACGGCTGTACCAAAGATTTGCCAATGGGGACATCCCACATGGTCAACTAGTGGGGGATGCTAGATATGCACTGGAGCCATGGCTGATGACACCCATCAAAAATGCACACACACCCGAACAAGAACTCCATAATGTGGCACACACACAAACACGAATCATAATAGAGCATGTGTTTGGGATGCTCAAGTCACGATTCCGGTGTCTGGACACATCTGGTGGGGCCTTGTAGTACTTACCAACTACATGTACCCATATTGTCCTTATATGTTTCATGCTACACAATATGATCCTCTGGAAACAGCTGCAGCAGGAGCAGCATGGGGCAGGGCCACACAGCCCCCCACCATTGCCAAGGCCTGCACAAGCACAGAGTGACTCGGAAGGGGAACAACCTGAAATTGCCCCAGTAGGCAGAAAGAGGCATGCCCAGTATGCCTTGGCCTTGGCAAAAAGGCAACACATAGCACATGCACTGACACAGTCGGGTCCCAGGGAATGACACCTCTCTCTGATTCACACATACAGTAAAAGGGATGCCAAAGATGACACTATCTGTGCCCAACCATGTATAGGGAGTGTACTATGTGCATCTGACATAGGCAGCCCTGCAGCACCACCCTCAAAATTGGGACACTCACATGGTAAATGACTCACACATGCCAGTTGGGGGGGGGGTCACATACCTGACAACAGTTACAGCCAGCAGGATAGGTGTAGACAAACACAAACAAATGCTGTACTATGCCCTCTGAATGAGGCCTATGTGTAACCCCCCAGGCCTACACAGACAGACTACAGCAGGTCAGGCAGTTGGATATAAGATGCGAAGGCTAGGAAGTCAGAAACTTATATGTAGGTAGTTAAAGCTAAGATATGTATTACACTGGTATGCCTCTAGCCAGCACGATAGGTAAGACTACAGACTGAAATGGAGTACCCGACATATCAGTACAGTCCTAGCAAATGTGTAAAAGTGTCAGGTGTGCCCCTCCATCCTAAGAGATAGGAAATTCACCCCCGGGGAATCACTTCTGTGGCTCTGCTCAACAGTGGCACAGGAAAATAATTTTCTTGGGTGGCGAAAGCCAGGGTACCTTTGGCTAGGCTTATATAGGCCCTAGGGCCAAAAGCCTAGTACCTAGCTATGAACCTATGAACCTAAGTACACTTATAGTAACAGTCAGGTGTGCCCCCCCTCCCACTCCAGTGTAGAAATGTAGAAACAGTCAGGTGCCCCCCACTATGTAGAAATGTAGCAACAGTAAATGCTAAATGACTGATGGATACCCTGCAGACACAGCAAGCTACCTGTTGGTGTACAACACAAAGGTCAGCACCACAGTATAAACTACCAGGACTTGATCCACACATGCAATCCAGATGGCCATACTGGGCATGATCACACACTTAGTGGAATGAGGGTAATGTCAGTCAACAGCATACTGAAAGGTCATACTGGGCATGCTCACACACTTAAACACATGAAGGCCATGTCTGGAAACACCAGTGGACCAGACATATCTGGCAGTTGCAGTTCTTAGTGCAGACACATGTTAGTATGCACCACTCCTGCCTTGCACACACAGTGGATAGGAATACAGACATATATGTAAGGACAACACGCTATAATAAGCCAAAGGTAGATGGACATAGATGTGTGAATGAGGGTGACCATGACAAGGAGCCATCCGGGCCTGTCCCACCCAGCACACAGCCAAGGGGCCCCAAACACATGAGGTGCAGATGTCACTCACTGCAGATACTAGCCACCAGTATCTGTCAGCATGACAGACTATGTGGTGCTCGTGCCAGCTGTGCAACATGACTGTACAAGGAAGTAGTCATCTAGTAGCTGTATGCATGTACCTGTGACATATGACCCCATGTGTGCCCGCATGTGGCATATCAATCCCTACATGAATGGGTTATGGCCCATGCACACACCGCCCTCCCCATAGTAGTATTATGACAAGCCTGCTTAGGTCATCTAATGTGAAATACACCTTTGTGAGAGTTGTAGTTCAGAAATCTCCATGGCGCATCCCATAACTATGTAATGCTGTAGTGATAAACTAGTTAGGTAGTAGTTCTATCCCCAGACTTAGCAACTGTGTGAGTGTGTGTGTTTATGTGTGTGTCTGACTGTAGAAAGCAATGCTTTTTAGGCTACTTCCACTCTGTACAATTCATATACTCAACTTTGGCAAGGCTGCTGATGTCAATCACCTAGAAATACACCTCTGGGAAAGTCACAACCCATTAATCTCTGTAGTGCGTCCTATAACTACATACTGCTGGAGTGTGATAAAGTAGATAGGTGTTCTAACCCCAGACCTAGTAACTGTGTTTGTGTGTAAATCTGTGTGCATGTGTCTGACTGAGTAAAGAGCAATGCTTTTTAGGCTACTCACCCTCCGTACAATTCATATACTCAACTTTGGCAAGGCTGCTGATATCATTCACCTAGAAATACACCTCTGAGAAAGTCACAACCCAATAATCTCCATAGCGCATCCTATAACAGTGTATTGCTGTAGTGTGATAATGTAGTTAGGTAGATATTCCCACCTTAGACTTGGCAATTGTGTGTGTGTGTGTGTGTGTGTGTGTGTGTGTGTGTGTGTGTGTGTGTGTGTGTGTGTGTGTGTGTGTATGTGTATGAATCTGTGTGTCTCTGACTGAATAGAGAACAATGATTTTTAGGGTACTCACACCTTAGGATTCAAATACTCAGCTTTGTCAAGGCTGACAATGTCACCCACCTAGAAATACACCTCTGGGAAGGTTGTAGCTCAGTAATCTCTGTAGCGTGTCCTGTAACTGTGTACTGCTGTAGTGTGATTTAGAACTGTGGTAGGGTTCCATCTCCACCCATGGCAGTTCTGGATGTTTTGTGTGTGTTTCAATATGTGTGTATGGAGAAATGCATTATAGGCTATTCACTCGCAGTACATTTCAAATGCCCTACTGTGGCAATCCTGCTGATGTCATTCACTGTGAAATACAATTTTGGGGAGCCAGTAATCCCTGTGGTGCAACCTGTAACTGCTCCATGCTGTAGTGTGATATAGGCCTTGATCAGGGGTTCTATACCCACACATGTTAGTTGTGGATGTTTTATGTGTGTCTCACTGTCTGTGTAGGGAGCAATGCATTTTAGGCTAGTCACTGACAGTGCAGTTGAAATGCCCTATTTTGATAATCCTGCTGATGTCATTCATTGTGAAATACACCTTTGGGGAAGAATTGTTTTAGTAATCCCTGTGGTGTGTCCTATAACAGCTACATGCTGTAGTGTGATTATAGAGCTCGGTCAGGGTTCATTACCCACACAAGTCAGTTGTGAAGGTTTTGTGTGTGTCTCACTGTCTGTGTCGAGAGCAATGCATTTTAGGCTAGTCACTCGCAATACAGTTGAAATGCCCTACTTTGGTAACCCTGCTGATGTCATTCATTATGAAATACACCTTTGGGGAAGAAATTCTCCAGTAATGTCCATGGTACATATTATAACAGCGTAGTGCTGTAATGTAATAATCTAATTAGAAAGGAGTTCTACTCCCAGACATGACAGGTGTGTGTGTGTGTGTGTGTGTGTGTGTGTGTGTGTGTGTGTGTGTGTGTGTGTGTGTGTGTGTGTAACACATATCCTGTGTAGCGGTGGTTGTGAGTATGAGCAATGTGGGGAGGGTTTTGCTCAGTTCTTTTATGGTGGCACTACTATCTATCACTATGTCGACCATACAGGGATAACAGACGTAAATTAGCTGAGAAGCTGGGGTGCAAAGCCATACCCAGACATGTGACATCAAGGCCAAACAATCACAGTTAGCAACCCCACTATTGCCCAGAGCACACACACAACCCATGTGTCATATGCAAACACATGGCTAGGCAACAGCCAATATGTCGGTAGTACACTGCATCTTGGCCATTGATAGTAACTATGCAGTGATAGCAGTGAGCTACAGAGGGCATGTCACCCTGCCCATCTGTCCAATATTCTCGTACATGCAGACAGTGCACCTCCATCATGTTCCCAAATGGACACTTGCACCACCCGTGGTGCCTTCACATGTGACTCCCAACGGACATACCATGCCTGACAACATGCCCTGTATGGACAGATGACACTGATATTAGGGAATGCTGTTAGCATGCTATCAATGTAGATGCAGGGTAAACCTGCTGCCCATTATCAGTTCCTGTCACAGGTGGGCAAGACTGGCACATCTGATGATAATCTGTGTTCACAACATGGGCCAGACACCCCAGGTACAGTTTCACATGTCACTATACATTCATGTGGGAGGTGTGCACATCCCAGACACCATCCATGTCATGGAGTAAGAAACATATACATGGCAAGTGATGTGCAGTATTGGCCACACACAATAGTCACCCAGGTGACTGGATGGGGGATGCAATACCCACCTGTGTGGGCAAATACAGAAACTACATCACTGAGACACAATGCACACCATTGTCATGTGACATGATGCCAAGGTATACCAATCTCCTACCCTTGTACAGCCTGCTGGCACAATTGACCACCACACACCCATGCAGACATGCACACATGCATGTCATAACTGGCACCCTGTGTGTTCATGTGTGCATTGTATGGTATGTATGACCACATCCACACTCACTACAACCCTCCAGGGCATACTGAAGCATGCTGTGTGATGTCTGACATCTCATCATACTCTTTGCCCATATGACCTCCGTATGACCCGTGTGGTGCATGTGAGACCTGCACATTGATGTGTTGTGGCAATCCCACTAGTGATGAGTTGCACTCCTGGCCCTGCCAAATGTGTCATTGTGTGTGCATCCCTGTGTGAGTGTGCCTGTGTTGACGCTGACAGCTGTTCATGCAGACAGGTACAAGTACATCACCTACCGTATATCTACCGTATCCCTGTTGCAGATGTCACTCACCATCACATATATGTTCTGAGTGCTCCACAGCAGGTAACCTATGTGGCACATCCAATAACTCATCAAACTGTGATAGCACTACATAGTTGTCGGGGGCTTGATACCCTGTGCTTGTAGGTGTGTGACACAAACATGCTTCTGTTGTACTCTCCCACCCCTCCCTGACATGTATTTGCCTCTGTCTGCCTCCCCCACTCCCTCTCTGGTGGATGCAGAGACCCACACCTGCTTTGCTTAGGCAGCAACATGTGTATTTTAAGTGATGCTCATGATCAAATGATGGCCTCTGCATGAATTGCAGCCCTGATTGCATGTGGAACAGCTGTGGTAACATTCCCATAGCCAATTGAATGGAAACACACTCCAATACCTACGAAAAACATGGTGGTGTTGGCTCTTTTCAGTCACTGTGAGCAGAAATGAGATTTGTTGTTTGGTAAACAGCATCTCCGATGGATTGGGGATTTACCTCAAACAACATACAGTGTGGAAAGAGGGCAACAAACAGGAGGGGGATGTGTCTGACCTGACTGTAAGTGCTGCTATACTCCATGTGGAGTAATGTTGGTTTAACAGTGTTTGTCTGGATATGCCTGACATACATGTCGCAATACCTGCATTGTCATTGTATGTGAGGGATTCCCATCTGCAGGGTCATCTGCAGACTGGGCAGTGTTGTGCCTTTGGTTTCATGTGTGAGCCAAGGTGCATATATCTGAGGAATGCAGAAGGTAGTGTGAGGAATGCAATCTGTAGATGTTGAAGGCTGTGACAGTTACTGACTTCATATCCCTCATAGGACATGTTGCAACAAACCCCGTTACAATGGTAAATATATGAGGTTATCACAGCAACATGTCTATACTGGCCCTGTGTATGTGCTGTCAGACACACTTCTGTCTACCTTTGTACATATGTCGTGCATGAAGTGGTACATATGTGCTGTGCACCATAAATAGTGCCATCATATCTGATAACAAGCCAGTGATATTTCAGATTGCTTCACATGTCATGTACAGTAGGGGTTATATTTCATGACATCACCTGGACATTCTGTGGATGATTGTACAGTACTGAGGTCTGTGTAGTGATGGTGAATGTCGGCAGTGTGTGTATTGTTAATATGTACTTCAGCCTGTGTACAGACTGTGGTAGTTGTCATTGTTCTAGCTCCCCTACTATCTGATGTTACATGCTGCCCCACTGTATGGTACCATTTTGCCATACATGTTTGTAGGGCCATACACCCACATGTCCCATACTACAGACAGCCATCAGACTAAACTTTGTAGCAGACCAGTATATGTAGGGTCATTCTGTGAGTGGCACATATGAGGATGGTGTAGGACCAATAGTCCATGTACTGTAATTTTATGCTAGCTTACCATATGTGACTGTGTTCACACTGGTTGTGGTTATGCATTTTCACACAGGTGTCTGTTACTCTGTGATGTGACATGCCTGTAGAGCCTGCAATCTATGCAGGTACATGCGTATTTCCACATGGGAGATGTAGCCCAGTGTTGAGTCAGTCTGCCTGTAGCTTGCACTGTGCTTTGTTACATGCCTAGCAGCTTACTGTACTTATCCAGTGAGTTGTTATGTCCAGATACTTGCCAGATGTACTTCTGCTGGGCCACCATGACAGTCATGTATGTCTGACAAAGCAGTGGGATGCTGTTCGGATGTATGTCACTAACTAGTGGGTAGTATGTGGCCATGGCACCTCTGTACCAGTGGTTATTATGTGTCAGGACAGACAGGGGTGTATGAATGCATAAACTATGGGGGCAAATGTATACTACTATTTACGTGTTATACCCATCTACATGGCTGTTATCATCCACATTGACAGGCCTGGTCCACATGTCTTGCATGAAGGGGTTCTGTGTATACCCCTGGACTGATCAGCGTGTGTCAGACTGTCCAAATATATATCGCAGCTGTAGTCCACAGGGGTGTTACTGTGCTAGCAGTGGTACTGTACTATGATGACCTTAGGATGTCTGTCAGTAGTCAATGGCACACGTTAACAGCAGATGTGGCCTCCCACATACATTTCTGTGAAGACGATCCCTATTACAGTAGCAATAGTCTACAAATATACCTGCAATACATACATGACATCCCCTTGCATTCAGAGGTTGGGACTATTGGGGCTGAGGTAGGGCTCCACTCCATGTGCAGGACATATGGAAAATATATATGTATATATAATTATACATATATCCATACAGATATGTACACATATACATATCTTGCTTACTGTATGACAACAATTTTACACATATGTGCCTGTGTTCCAGCCTCTGTCCTCCACCTACATACCTGGCTTTGCACATGTGACATGCTGTCAGGGGTTATGTAGTGTGCTGTGTGTATGTCATGCTGTCATTCCTGCCATCCCTCCACTGCTGTTGTGTCCCCCACACATACTGGGTGGTTGGGCGATATATGTGTGGGCTTCACCTACACAATACATGTGTGCCCTAATGCACTGCAGAGGCCAGTGTACATAACAGTGGTATATGGCCCAATAGTAGTTAGTGTGGGGGGTGCACCATGACTAACCTAGGCTGTTACAACATGTGTGGGTATCTGGGGTAAGCTGCCTTAAGGTATTTGGATGTACATTACCATACAATCCACCATGGGTGAATGCAGGCCTACTGCCTCCTGCCATATGGAATGTTCTGTTTGTCAGTGCGATTGTGATGGTGTCAGTTATGCCTTGTTATGCAACAGATACATCCCATTGTGTCAGCTGGGGTCTGTACCCTCTAGGGATTGTGTACAGAGTGTAGCTAGAGGCTGCTGACCTATACGTCGACATTACATACTGTTGATTGTCTGGTATGCTGAGGGCCAGTCTGTCATTACTATTGTATTACTTGAAGGCCTCAGCCTGGACAGTAACCTATGTCAACCTTTCCAGACTACTGTCTCAGTATAACTGTTTCACAGCTGCATTACACTGTTCATATGGATGTCAGTGTCTAAGCAGCTATATGACATGGCATATACAACTGTCATAGTACACAAATATGGCTTTCACATTCATTTATGCATACCTGTGAGTGGGGTTATACCCTTTGAAATCTCTGTGGGTATGTGTTGCAGGCTATGAATGTCATTCATATAGGTGGCTCATACAGTCTCCAGTTGGTAAGGTGGTGACTGTAGGAATACTGGCTGCTCAATATTGTGTGTACATACTACATATGTATCTTACTATACATATCTGTGTGTGTGTATGTGTAGTTACACACACACACACACACACACACACATATATATATATATATATATATATATATATATATATATATATATATATATATATATATATATATCTATACCTGTATCTGCATATATGTGTCTGTGTATATGTATCCTAGGGATTATGGGATCTGCAACACTTGGTACTGTATTTCAGGGGGTGACATGCTTGGCTGGGAGGGAGCATACCTATTCGTACCAGATGTATATTATGTGGGGCCTCTCAACCCTATTAACGTTGCATGAGGACATATATGTTTTTGTTATATCCCCATTGTTATCTCCAGATGTCTGTCCGTATACACTTATATATGCATTTATATATATATCTGCTGACATATATATGACCTGCTGTATATATTTACACATGTAGATGTAGACATATATATCTATAGATGTAGGTATTTGCATGTATATATGTTCATATATATTTCTATATGTATATATTTATATATATATATATATATATATATATATATATATATATATATATATATATATATATATATATATATATACATATGTCTACATATATCAATATGTTGTACCTGTTTAGACATTAATATATTTACTCACACACATACATCTATATGTTGGAATACATTCTCTGTACTGCTGAATGACTGGGCTGGATGATGTTTGTGAAAACATCACGGTTATATATATTGCCATGGTTTAGTGATAAATCACTTTGTGTATGGATTGCAGGGTCCTGGGTACGAGCCTTGCAGAGGCAGTTTATTTTGTTTTTGGCCAGAGCACGGCCTGTTGCATACAGAGTGATTAAGGCACTTTAAAGCAGTGGTAAGCGGGTTTGCATGGGTTTGCCCGGAGGTAAGCACTGCTAAATCCTGGTTACAGTTTCCTATACTCAGTTAGCTTCTAAATTGCTTAACCTGTGTAGGCAGTGCTTAGCTCCGCTCATACTTGCGCAAACCTGCTTACAACTACTTTAAAATGTCTACTCTTGCTTACCCCCACGCAAACCTCTTTAAAAGGAAAGAAAAAAGGGTTAATAGGAAAGTGGTGAAAAAGGGACACAAAGAGAGTAAGACAGTAGGAAAAATAGCTAGGCATGTGCAGGAAGGGTGTAGGAAATGTCCATAGCTGCCCATTTCTTCTACAGCAACAGCTGTGCATATACACTGAATTTGTTGGTAGATTTGGACCTTCAAATCCCTGGGAGTGGGGGTGAGGACAACATAAATCCATTGTGATGCCAATTAGACCAGATTACATGTGTCCAGTGGACTTGTGTGCGAAACAGACAGCCATGTATGGGGCGAGATTGTTTTGTGGGAACAGATTGCCCTTCATTTTCTTTTCAGGTGGGAGTGGGATGTTGGGGAGGGGTTATAGGTATATTTGGGGAGGTAAGTTGGGTAGGTTAACAGACATGACACACAAGATGCATACAGAGGTGGTATATGACACATGTCGGGGGTAAACACATTGATGGGGAGGGGAGTTGGGAGATCGGAAGCCCACAAGCCCCCTAGTGGTAACAGTGGGACTGAGGTCCCCACCCTTTGCCAGTCACCATGTTGTCACCACAGTGCCATACCGTAGTGAAACATGACTGCAGACCATCCTCCTGCTGACACATGTACACCTACAACACAAATGGATACCATTATAGAGCTAATCAGTGTTACTGACAGCTGAAATGCATCATAGCTGCATGGCTACACTACCTGACATGTATGCATTACACATTACCCCGACAATATCTTATACTGCAGTACATTGTAGCACTCTGTAACAGTCACCATGTGCATCAGAACCATATTAGCCTGTCCCTGCATCAATGTTATGGATGACAGGTATGTGGCACAGGTATCATCATATGCACAGGGTGTGTTGCTGGTTTGCCAGAGGCAGGGGGTGGTCCATACATGTGTTACCATGTGTGTGGGTTAGAGGTCTGATTCATTGATTGGGGCACGGTGATGTGGTGTGTGTCGGTATGGGGTCGCCCTAGGTGTGGTTGCATATTGTGTGGGTATGCATGCACACAGTCCTGCTATGTGACTGCCATATACAGGTGTTGTTGGACAGCTGCAGATGATACCTGGCAGGGTGTGCAGTTCAGTGCCTCCAGCCACGGACATGCTGACTGTGCCTACCAGGGGTTGCATGGGCACATGCAGGTGCAGACCTTGAGGTGCTACTTTACCCTGATGACAGGTATTCGCTGAAACCATGTCCTGCCTGGGACTGGCCAGGGACACGTGCACAAGGCCTGCTGTGGTGTGGTGTGGACAGCACCCTCCAGTGGTGTGCTGGGGCTGGTACTGCCACTATGGGAGTAGCTTGGTGTCCTGGAATGTCCACATTGACCACCAGCTGCAGGTGTTTCTGGCCTATGTCCACGCGGCCATCACACCACTCCCACCACACGTTCAAGCACGGACATACCATGGTCGAGGAGGCCCACCATCTCACCCCACCATCTATTCATGACCTCATTCTGTTCATGGAGGGCAGCAGCAAGATCATGAAGGTTGCCACTTACAGATGAGAAAGCAGCCCTCTGCAGTCTCAGGCCCAGTCTGGTGTACATGTCCATACATGCCTGTGCCTCCATTACGGCCTGAAACATGCTCCTGGTGTTACCAGTTGTGGCGCCTCTGCCAGGGGCATGAAGACCAGCGGCCCTCCCACGAGCACCACGGTACATCTGCCGATGTGGTGCCCTGCTGGACATCTGGCTATTACGTCTGTGACCTGACACAGTTGGCATTGACACCACACTTTCCTAGTCACTGGCACCAACTGCCACTGTCCCTCTGCTATGGCCATGTGTGATGGGGTTAGTAGGGGCACTGTAACTGTGTGTGGCTTGGGGTGGCTAGGAGGGTGATGACACATGATGGCGTTTCGGCATCTGATAACCCCACCTGTGCCTCAACAGTACCATCATCATCATCGGTGTCTGTATGGACACCTACCTCAGTTTGCATACAGGAGGGACCCTGATCCATCTCGACACCTGTGGGGGAAACAAACACACACTTTAAGACCTGTACAGAATTGCATAGCAGTACACACATTTACACACCATCACAGCCACACACACACAGTCACACAATCACACACACACACACACACACACACACACACACACACACACACACACACACACACACACACACACACACACACACACACTGACAGTCCAGCTTACTACCTCCCATGCCCTGGGTTTACAGACAGTCCCACATTCAATTACATATGTTCCCCATCCTGCATGGCAATTGCTAACATACACTCATTAATACTACCCATTAACATATCATACCTCTCCATGCCTACATGTGTGATCACAACACATGACCTGTTAGTCCATCACCTCCCTGACTTTGGTGGAGTAGGTTGTACATGGCCTCAATGCTGTCCAGTATTACCCTGTGTATGTTCAGTCATGGTGTACATGGCCCCTATATGGTTGGAGCTGCTACATTCACTACATATGTCACACACCAGAGCCTCATACTACAGTCTTGCTCAGTCCATGCCACATCTGCTGCACAACCAACCCATCATGCGGATAACAGTAATACCTGGATACACTCACTGATGTGGTGTGGTAATTTCCTATTGCATTAGCAGTGCTGCATACGTGGGTAGCCAGTTATCTATCTGCTGCTGGCAATATGATGTGTATATCTGGTATGTACTTTCCCTCCCAATGCATGTTCTGTGCTATAGACCTTTTTATGCTATCAGCTGTCATGTGTTCACATATCAAACAGGTTGTCCTGGTGTCTCATGTGTCATTACATGTACATGTACAGCACAATCCCAAGGAGAAGCACTGCCATGTGATCAATCCCACTATCGCCTGTGCATACATGGACACCCGCACAAACAGACACATGTACACACACATCTGACATGCATCGACCACACTCCACTCCACCAGATTGCACTTACACACACAATCAACACACACACACGCACACACACACACACACACACACACACACACACACACACACACACACACACACACACACACACACACACACACACCTACATATGGGATTGCACACCTTTTGTACACAAAGTTCTCCCATTATCCTTCTGTCAGCATGCATTACATCTGGTGCGCAACAGCATGCAGTGCAACTATAGTAATCTCATGCTAGCAGCAGTATACATGTGTGTGATGCATGGGCTGTGTTGGTAGGTGATGGCATTTCCCCTTGTTAACACTGCACCCATATACGAAGTGTTACTGTGGACCTGTTCTGCACTCTGCCTTTTACTGTGCACCATACCACACAGGTGTACAAACCATTGCTGCTTTTGTAGTACTGTGTCAGTTATGTCAGCTCCAATGCTCACAGCCCCTATGTGTTACAGCACCTCATACCTGGGATGATATGTGAACAGATATCATTTGTGAATGCCTGATGTATGCTTTACAGACCACAACATCAGCAGTGCATGTAGGACCAGTACAGGACTATTAAACCGACACCCACCAGACCTTACCATAGCTGTGGGGGATGTCCTACACATGTCCCAGAACTCTGCATGGTTGCAAGGTCTACTCATGTGCACATCCCTTGGAGTGCACACACTGCTGTCACTATAACTGTGGGGTCAGGGTTACATCTGCCACAGTTACATAACCTGAGGTCCCCACCCATGGGCAGTCACCACTGCACCTTCACGGCCCACAAAGGTGGCTGTGCTGGGGGCTGTGTAGGAGAGGCAGGCTCACCCTCTAATAGTGCCACTCGGCCCTCAAGCTGGTGTAGCCACTCTCAATACTCCAGATCGAGTTCACTACTCACCACAGCCTGGACCTGTTGACAGGTTCCCCTCCGCGCCCAATCTGAGGGGGGGGGCAAGCCCCATCCCCTGCAGCAGTTCCTCCTGAAGGTGGCACAGGATCCACAGAGGAGGAGGTCCCAGACTGGGCCCCAGATGTGCAGGTGCCCTGTGCCATGTCCAGCTGAGGTGGGACAGGTGGGTCCGCTGGGACCGGCCTTCCCATACAAGCTGTTTTGTCGCAGATTTTTGACAGATATGGGTTAGTAACAGTCAACAGCATTCAGGATTAGTTATAACAGCATGCATATGTATTCCCATTAACCCGACACACCAGATTTAACACAGTTGCAGAGCAAGCAGAACACATGCATATATGGAACAACAGTGGCCATTACAGGAGCATGCGGGTTTCATTGATGGCAACAGGTCACCAATATGGGTGTATTTTAACATGGCACATGCATAGAAACACATGTGAATATTTATAAAGCATTAGGACATATGTCTCAACAAAAGTTTGGAGTGTACACATACCAGTTGAGGAGTGTCATTGGGTTATTATGCACATATGGTAGGGATGAGAGAGAGGGTTCATTTAACAACTAATATATCCTTGTAGTTTTCACAACATTCTTAGTCACTGCAGTGATCTTTCCCTTACATGTATTATTACACTACACAATGGCCTTATATTGTACACTGGTATGTTTATAGATTATTATATACATGACCTGTGTCTTACATACAGGTGTGACAGGCTGCAGGTGTTAATGCAACATATGTTGAGAATTGCTGTCATACACTTTGGGTGAGGTACTAGAATGACAGGATTGTTTTCATATACATTCTCTGACTATGTTCACGGTTGACTATCAATTATATGTCATTGACAGCTGCCTACATTTCTTGGATCATCACACTGAATTTTCAGGGGAACAGGGTACCAAGCTGGTGATATGGGCCATTAATCTGCACATTCTGGACAGATTGGAACAGTTGTGGGGTATAAATATGCATACAACTTACAATTTGAACATTCAAGCAAATTCTGTAGTTGTTGGGTGTAATTATGCATACAGCTTTCTATCTGAACATTGTATCAGAATCTGTACAGTTGTGGGGTATGATTATGCATACAACTTAGTAGCACTCCCAGGATTCAAACCCTGCTGTATTTGACAATAAATTATAGCTAACATCACAGTACACTGTGCTATCAGGGAATTGATGTAAAGCTTTTGACAGTTTTCTATCTAACTCTCCCTAAGATGTACGATATGACTGATCTCTTGGCACTTCCAACATTGTTATGCAGGACGTCATACCCATTTCATCTGCATACCACGGTGTGGGTGACACTGCTTAAGATACAGCAGTACTATTTATAGTATGGAACAAATCGCCAACATATTAGAGAAGAGTAAACAGAAGCACTCCAGGGGTTACTTCTTTATTCACAGACTATTACACATTTATTTCTACTGGTATAACACTTTCTAAGGCTCTTATATTTTTGTTATGACTGTACATGCAGACTGATTGCTAACCTGCCTCACAATGCAGCCTTTGCAGCCTAGCATCATAGGCTTGCTGGTTCACAACTCGGTCATCTGCAGCTGTCGGAGAAATGCATTGATATTTAGCCATGCCTATCCATAGTATACACAAGCTAAGCAATTATTTACTACTTAGTTGAATGTGTACTTACTCAGTACTGGGGCACTGGCAATCTGCCAAGACTCCTGGATCCACTGTTCCAGTACATCCCCCTCCACTGCTTCAGGTGAGCATGGTGATGCCTGATCTGCTCACCAGTCCGGAGGATTCCTGTGGCACTGGTGAGGTCATGGGCGAGACTGTCCCAGGCCTCTGTTTTGTACTGTGGGCCTTGGTACTGGCCCTGCAGTAGTCTCTGATCATGGTGTTTTACCAGGAGCCGTACCATGATTTTTGACTCCTGGATGCCCCAGCGCTGCACTCTAAATCGAGTGCCTTCACCCACACCAGCCATTCTGCCTGCAGTAGGAAGCTACAACCATTTATGAGAAGTATTCCTGCCTGTGGGGTTTAAATATGGCCATTCACCCACACTTTCCCATGACTGGCCAGTTTTGAAAAGGCTAAGCTATGGGAACACCTGCTTACATAAGGCTGGCACTGCTTAAAGAGGTATACCACTAGGCAGATTGAACAGGCATCCCTACACATTGCTTACACTTACTAACATGAGCTGTGCTGCAGTTAGCATTGCTTAAAATAGTTCATTATCACTATATTTGCTATTTGGCAATGATTTATTCTTTATTACAGGTTATATATGTGTCTGGTATCCGTGATTCATGTGTACATACACTGTATGGGGATCTGAGGACTTCTACACTTTATTACAATCACACCTCAGATCTATGCTTACTGCAGTACTTCAGTTCACATATTTATCTTATGGAGAAGGTTATACCACTTCACACTGTACATAGATTCAGTTCACATGTTTGGTTTGGTTTTCCTGTGGTGAGGATCAGCTTGCTGATACCTCATTCCTTTCTATTGCTATGATGGCTTAGTGGTTAATTACTGTGACTATAGTGTACAGGGTCCTGAGTTTGAGCCTTGTAGAGGCAGGTTATTTTGTTGCTGGGCAGAACATGGGCCATTAGATCCAGAGTGATTAAGGCACTTTAAAGTAGTTGTAAGCAGGTTTGCGTGGGTTTGCATGACGGTAAGCAATGCTAACCTCTGGTTACAGTTTCTTACACTCAGTTAGCTTCTACTTTGCTTAATCTGTGTAGGTAATGCTTACCACTGCGCAAACACACTTAAACATGCTTACTACTGCTTATTTGTGCTTAAACCTGCTTATTAGTGCCTTATTCATTAAGACACTGACACTTTACATGTGCATTAAATGCAGTGCTCCAATTCACATTTAAATGTTATTATGTAGGTTATATGGCAAAAAGATGCGAGAATATGTTCATATACAGGTTTCACATGGAAAATGATATGTGCTGCAGTGGGACGTGAACCGGGAATGCCTATTCATTAGGCAGATGCTCTAACTACTACACTATTGCTGTGCTGCTTCATTTGCATATATATATATATATATATTTTTTGTTATCCTCTTCAGCCTTTTCAGCTGCTTTACCCATAGCTAAGCAATGGGCAAACCCGCGCACCTACAGTTAGCTGTACTCGGGAATTTAAAAAAAAAATTACTACAAGGGTTTCTTCATTTTATTTCAGTGTACTGTTGCTGTTGAACACATGGGGAATGTTGATGGGGATATGCAGACACTTATGAGCGGTCTCACTCATTTATTTACACATTCTTCTGTTCTACTTTGCAGGGGCGTGTTTATTCTGAGAGCTCTGCTCTCAGACACACCCCCTGCACTCGTCCATGCTCCGTGTAGCATTAGGAGTTCAGGCAGCACGCCTTCCTTAATATGCATGGCACACTGCCATCCTCCTCTTAAACCGCAGCTTCCGTGCAGGACTAGATTAGTCCTGCATGGAAGATTAGTGAATCTGGAGTGTGTTTGTGTGTGTGTGTGTGTGTGTGTGTGTGTGTGTGTGTGTGTGTGTGTGTGTGTGTGTGTGTGTGTGTGTGTGTGGTGTGTATATATATATATATATATATATATATATATATATATATATATATATATAGATAGATAGATATAGATATAGATATAGATATACATATACGTAGATATGCTAGTCAACCCATTGAAAATAAACATCCTCTCACTCTGTCAATGTAAACAACTTCAAAAGATAGAACCACTGAAAATCTACAGAAATCTCTTCTCTGCCATTTTGTGCAGGGGGGCAAGCCTCCCTGTACCCCATTCCCCTGCTGACTTACATTTAACTCTGAGATCACACAATACAGGAGAAAAGTGAAAATACCTTGCCCCATTATTGAATGATCTCAACACTGTCAGCACTCTAATAAAGCATTACCTTTTGGCGTAAAAGTTATTTTCTCATTTAGATTCAAATAACATGCATTAGACTACAGTGCACTTTGGTAACATGTTATCATCATCATCATCATCAATCCCCTTTTTTCGCATTTTCTACATGGGGTCAGCATGTTGTTTGAATTGCCACTATCTATTTCTCATTTCAATGCCACTCTCTTAACTTCTTGGACAGTTATGCCTGATTATAGTAGGTGTTCCAACACACAACTCATTCATCTCTTTGCTGGATGCCCTCATTTCCTCTTGCCTTCATCCTGTCTGTCCAAGGTCTTCTTCACTAGATTGTCTTCTTTTTTGCACAAGTTACTGAACCACTACAATCTGTTGTCATTGAACCTCTTTGCAATTGGAGCTACTTTGGCTTCTGCTGTGATGTCCACATTTCTTCTGTCTCAGAGTGTGCACCCTACCACCCATCTCAGGCACTTCATCTCCATCACCACTTGCTTCCTCAACTGTTCTGCCTTTTTTGCCAAGATTTCTGTACCATACTGCAGTACCAGATGCACTACTGTGTGGTACACCTTAGTTTTCAGATTCTTTGGCATTCTTATGTCATATATACTACCCCTGACATTCTGTGCTAGTTGACTGCAGGTGCTCTGATTTGAGCTCTGACAACCTTCTCCATAGAAATCCCTTACAGATACTTGAAGCTGCAATCCATTTCCACTATTTTCCTTCTATCTCAGTTCTCAGCTTCTTCTGATTATTTGCTTCTATTAACACTGTACTCAGTCAGTTTTATCACATGTGGCTTCAGTTTTGCATTCTATTCCAATCTCCTATCATTTCCTGCAGTTCTTGCTTAGTCTACTTAATGCCATACCATCTGCATACAGCAATGTTGTTGATCTGACTCATCCATCGTGTTTGTTCATTAAAGCCCATCACCAGCATGAACAGCAGTGGGCTCAAAGTTGAAACCTGATGCACACTCAGTTCACTAGGACCCCCTCAGTGAGACCAAACACTATTTGTACTTGAGTCATTAGGTCCTTGTACATAGCCTGTACTAATTCTATTAATGTTTCCAAGACTTTGAACCACTGAAGAACTGCCCAAATCAGCTTTCTTGGGAGCTTGACATATGCTTTCTTCAAGTCTAGGAATCAAATGCCTTGTCCAGATCATGGTAGGCAGTGTGAAGTATTTGCCCTCATTCTTTGCTTTGGTTACCTTTTCAAAGAAGTATACCAGGTTGAGTAGGCATGACCTGTCCATAATGAAATCAAATTTAGTTGGGTCCACTGTCTGGAGGTTTCCTATATCATTATTGATCATTTTCATGATAATTTTTCCCAAGGCTTTGTATATGAGACTAATGAGACTTATGGATCTGTACTTTCCAGGGTCTGTAGCTTTCCAGAAGCTGGTAAAATGCCTCTGAAGCCTTGTTCTTTGCCACTGTAACTCTTCCCTTAGCCTTTTTGTTAGCCAGCCAGTATTCCTTCTTAGCCTGGTCTGTCTTTTCTATTTCCCACTTTTTTCCTGCACTCCTTCTTTCTTTTGATGACTTCCTGGACTTCTGCATTCTACCACCAGCTTTTCTTATGCACTTTTTTCCATATCTGGCTCAGCCATATACCAGTTCTGTAGTCGTTACATGTGATTTGATACACTGACTTTCGTCTTTTTCAACTCCACCTATTTCCTCCTCTTCCTGAGGTGGTAGAGACCTGATCAATTCCTTGAACCATTGCAGTTTCTCTCCAGTCAACCTCTATGTCTGCAGCCTAGTTTCTGTTGACCTCAGATCCTTTTCGGACCACTGTTAGCAGCTGATTGTGGCAATCAGTGGTTTATGCTGTGGGATGACTGTTTCACTGGGGATGACTTTGCAATAACTGATTCTAGCCCAGTGCCCTTTCCTTACTAGGATGAAGTCTACATCATTTGCATGTTGGCCACTCTTTTATGTGATCTTATGACTGTCTCTCTTGCTGAACCATGTGTAGGTGACTGTCAAAACCATTTTACAGGCAGAAGTCTACTATAGAATTTTCTTCTTTATTCCTGTTGCCCCCACCCGTGTGGACCAAGTCAGTCCTCATATCCTGTTCTGTCTCTCCTGATATGTGCATTCAGGTCACACATTATCAACACCAGTTCATGTTGTCCTGCTTTATCTAGTAGATCCTGCAATTGTTGTCTGAATGCACTCTTTTCTTTACTGTCATATCCCTCCTGTGGGGATAGGCTGTTATTATGAATAATGTCCTAGCCTTATGCTGGAGTCCGATTGCCATAAGTGTGTCACTAATTCTGATGTAATTCCTTACTCTGTTTAGAAACCTCTCCTTCACCAAACATCCCACATCATTTTTAGTTTATTCTCCTCCTGCGTAGTAGACTCTGGCTGTCAAGACAAGAGGCTTTGCTGCACTGCCCTTCCATCTCAACTCCTGGATGCATAGAATATACAGCCTTCTCCATACCATCATGCTCTCCACTTCCAAGCTGCATCATGTTAGAGAACCTACAAAGAGTGCGGCAATTCTTAGTTTAATTTTGGCAGGTTGATTTGTTTTTATGTCTAGCTTTCACTCAACAGAGCTATCCCAGGTAACCCAAACTGGGCAAATGTTCCCTGGCCATCCAGTAGCTTTTTGACCCAGGACTGCTGAGCTTTATGGCAGGCACACATTGGCTGATAGGGGAACATATACCCTCCCACCATTAGCATGGGAACATGGCATAGGGTTGAATAAGCAAGGTCCAAAACCAACCTATCTCTGGAAAATACCCATGCCCAATTGGCAGCACTAGTCAATATGACTGAATCACCTAGAGACAATTTTTACACCATCTTGAGGTTAGCCCTAATCCACCATGCAGTCTGTGATCCATGTTCTTCTATCTTGAGGATACTGCATACCACAGCTGATGTCCAAAGCAGTTGGTCTATACAACTCTTCTACCCTAGGGCAACATCAAGAGTCTGTGCTGCTGCCCGCAGCTCCCTTCTTGGGTGAGTTTGAGGTAGAAAAATTCAGCAAGTTTTTTCTGAGGTGGGAGATGCTGGGAACCCCAGAGAGACTCAGAGATAGGGTTGCCACCTTTTCAAATGTCCAAAGTGGGACATTTTCGGGACACACATCAGATTTTACAGGCCGACACATACCCACAGTCAGTACAAAGGATAGAACTTTACTTTTTTGCCTAAATAAAAGCTTATTCTTGTAGCAGTTTAGCTGCTTATTCTGTTTCTTGTAACGTTTAGGTATTTTAGATACAGAAATAACTATTTTATGCAACTATTACATAAAATATGGGACATAATTATGTCCTACAATCTCAGGACATTTGCCATTTTTAATATTTTTTGTCAGGACACAACTGTCCAAAGAGGGACTGTCCCTCGCAAAGTGGGACAGGTGGTAATCCTACTCAGAGAGAACATGCAAACTTCATGTAGACATTGGTCAGAGGTAAGAATCGAACCTTGTACCTTATGCAGGTTAGGCAAAGAACTTAACCTTATATATATATATATATATATATATATATATGTGTGTGTGTGTGTGTGTGTGTCTGTGGCTCTAGTATAAATGATTGCATGTATATAATACTGAAGACAAACTAAGTTTGAAATTTATATTACTGAAACTTCTAAGCAATGACCCTGCAAAAGATTACAAATGGAATTTCCTTTTGTGAACTTTAGACTAAAATCTCTCTAAAACATAAAGCCCATCTTTATCTATAATACTGGCAGTGTTTTTTAGGTACAGTATAAGGTTAGCATTAGGTGCATGGACAGGGTTAGAGCCTGGGTTAGCATGCATTACTAATATGGGTATGCACATTCACTATACCTTACCTTAAAAGTTCCTTTCTGTAACACTACAACTAAACAAGACAGACTTAGGCACACACACACACACACACACACACACACACACACACACACACACACACACACACACACACACACACACACACACACACACGCACACACACACACACACATACCCCTTTACCCCCATACACACAAAAACAAACCAACACATACATGCACCATCACATCTAGCTGATCAGTGTACCTCTTGATCAAAGATTTTTTTTCTAGATATTATGGCCCTAAATTGGTTCAGGTTATATAAAAGTACAAAGATCAACTTTAAATAATTGAATTACCACTCTGTTGAATCTCAGAAGACCAAGATGACTTTGCCGAAAACTTAATTCAACAAACTCCCGGAACATCGTATTCTACAACTGGGCCACCATGGTGAACTTTGCCCTTTTCTCAACTGTAGTACAATTTTGGAGTTGGTATATTTAGTTGGGGGGGGAGCCCCCAACTTTGGTAGATATAATTTGCTTTGGTTTGTATTTTGATTATTGGTGACCAAGTGGTTAGTTTCCCAGGGGTAGAATACGACGTTCCAGGAGTTCGTTGATTTAAGTTTTCAGCAACATGGTCTTGATCTTCTGTGATTTGACAAAGTGGTAATTTGATTATTTAAAGTAGATCCCTTATAACTTACAGTAGTGATGGTGTTTTCTATTAGCTGCATGCTTTTGTGGTACTTTCTGTGGGACAAATTTCCTGTCTTTTTTTAAAAAGGAAAATATTGATCCAATAAAGTGGCATTCATTGTCACAGGGAATACCATGCACTTTATTTTATTTGAACATAACAAAAATCATAATAATGCCCATTTTTTTCTTTATCAGACTTGAATGAGTAGTTTCTGATATGCAAAATAAATCTGACACCCAGAAACAACTTTATTAGAAAGAGAAATTATAAATTGTTAACATTGCTCTATATGTTCATTTACATTTTTCAAATTGTATATTGATGTAGTGATGCATCAGATGATTTGTGGTTCTGTATGCAGTTGAGGATTTTTTAATATCTTTATTAATATCCATATTGCACACTGACATGAATACACATTCAGTTATGAAACCGAAAACAAATCTTTACAAATATTTTTTTCATGCATTATACAAATATAGTTTCTACCTTAAATATTATTCCATTTAAAATAACATAGATTACTCAAGTTCTACTTTCCCTGAAATATCAATCCTTCTGCTGTACGGTAATCTGCATGTATTCAGTCAGTCCCTGGTAGGGAAGGCAGTCTCCAACCAGAAGTCCAAACTGCTGCTTGACCTTATGCTACTCTATATTTTTTTCTTCTCTAGTTATTTGTTCCCAGTACCTTGCTTCCTTTGTAAATTCCACCCCCTTGCATATTTTCTGCACTCCTACTTGCATTCAACCCTATTAGTAAAATCTCCTCTTCCCTTACTGTACTGGCTTAGGTCTCAAAATATTTTCTGCTGCTTTGTAAATATAATATTCTGTGTGGTTGTTACTAGACTCCTTGAGTGCCTGTACTCAAAATTCTGTTTTTGCCTTATTTTGTGAACTGTTCCATGTTTTAATATGATTTTGTATCACACTGATTTAAAGTTTTCTGTTTGTGTTATGTATATGAGCCTTAAATGTGTAGCACTAAATTAGCCCTTCAAACTTGGCAATCCAAAACCGCCTTGTTATTTGGGAAAAAAACAACTTATCCCACTTAATTCTTTCCCATTTTCCATCCCAAATAAAATCCATCAATTGTTTACTCATACATAAGATAGAAGAGGTCACTTAAGGTTAATCTTCTGTGAACTGAGGGGGTGGAGCTAGGAATTAAACCTTCTATTTATGGGGTAAAATAGAACATTTCAGAGCTTTACTAGGAAAGGCTCAGCCAGACTCTGTTACACCTTGCTGTGAAGGAAAGGTCAGTTTGCTTTTTATTTGTTGTATTTTGTATTACTTTATTGCCTTTTTATATTTTGAATACTGTGATTTGTTTTCTTTACCTTGTGTTTTACTTGTATTCTGCTTTTAACTGCATATTAAAACTTCAAAAGAGACCACATCTCTGTCTCTTGTGAGTCAGGTAGAAATTAGAGCTGAACAATTAAGGACTCGTACATAAGATAGGAGAGGTCACTTAATGTTAATCATTTGTGAACTGAGGGGGTGGAGCTAGGAATTAAATATTCTATTTAAGGTCCAAAATAAAACATTTCAGAGCTTTACTAGGAAAGGCTCACCCAGACTCTGCTACACTTTGCTGTGAAGGAAAGGTTAGTTTGTTTTTTATTTGTTGTATTTTGTATTACTTTATTGCCTTTTTATATTTTGAATATTGTGGTTTGTTTCCTTTACCTTGTGTTATTCTTGTAGTCTGCTTTTAACTGCATATTAAAACTTCAAAAGAGAACACAGCTCTGTCTCTTGTGAGTCAGGCAGAATTTTTTTCCCACCCTCCAACCTGTTACTATTCTGTCCTTAAATAGCACTGTCTTTCTTGTTGCCTGCCTCTTATGTTAATTTGACCATATATCTCATTTCCTCTCTGCTTTCACTGGCTTGTGTGAGTAAGCACAAAATTATCATTTTCTGAAATCACTCCGCTTCAACTATTTAAATTTATTGGCCATCCTATTGTATTCCATAGTACCAGAATACAAATCTGACCACCCCCTTTCATCTATCTTGATGCTTTAAAAATAGTGACTCCCCACTAAAACTTAACTCTTTAGACAGGTAAAACTTAAGTTACCTACTTTCACATCTAACTTATCTAGTGCACACTGCAGTGTTTAGGATAAACAATATTTTTTCATCTTACCTTTAAGCATCCATGTGACTAGCACTTGCTCTAATATCTGCTGGAAAGCACTATGAAGCCTTAAACTGATATTAGCAGTCTACTCTCCTTGTTAATAAGGAGAAATTAATAAGGGGTTGGGAGGGTGGCCTAATGGTTAAGGTGGTTGCCTTACAAACACAAGTTTTAGGGTTTGAGTCTCACAAGGGATAATTGGCTTGGCTTAAAATGGCTCACAAGGGCAGTTAGCTTAGTACTAATCTATGAACCTATTAACCTATAGGCACTAAACAGCCTATAACTGTAAAGTAGCTTGCTAAGGTAAGGGAAAACAACTCCTGTACTTTACAAAATAGCACCAAACCAGCACGTCCAAGGGTCAGCTTCCAGTGATTTCTCCTGTCCCCCCTGGTGAATCTGGGCATACTGGAGCAATGCAGCAATTGTCTCATGTACACAGACAACTATCTCCTCCTACCACCCAACACTACAACCTGTGAGAGATGCACTTACATAGCCAAACTGGAAGCAAAAATCTCTCCACCCAAGATTGTACTAGACAGTCAAGAGGAGAAGGTTAACACCCGCACTACACCTGAAGCAAAATATAGTCCTTCTAAACCAATGCCACCAACACCCACACATAGCAACACTAAATCCACATATGCAGAGACCCTTAACTGCAACCTGCCCAAGCAACAAGGACCTCTGAATCTGAAATGCAAACAAACACCAATCACAACCAAAGTGTCACATAGCTCACAACACCGGTGTGCCACCCAGCAACAGCCCCTAAGGCAAGACAATGTACCTAACACTTTAGTCATAGGTGACTCTATAGTCAGGCATGCTGATATCCCACTCACCAGGCTGAACAAGGAGAAAATTAGAATCAGCTGCCTGTCGGGTGCCAGGATCTGCCACATAACACATGCACTCAAGTCACTCCATAACAAGTACAAATATGACTCTGTCATTGTCCATGTTGCAGTAAATGACTTGAGATGTACCTCCCTAGACTACATGAAAAGCGACATGAAAGAGCTCTCGGATCAAGAGGCCCAGGCAGGGATGTCCCTAGCTCGGAGTAGCATCCTGCCTTTGCCCAGAATGATACCATAATATAAGGACAAAATGATTGACTTCAACAATTGGCTAAGCTTCTGGTGTCATTCAAAGGGGATCCAGTATCTGTCTGCCTGGGATGACATGATCAACAGACCACGATGCTTTGCCAGAGATGGTCTGCATCTGTCACCCCTGGAATTCAGGTTACTGGCTAAGGCTCTTGCCACCCCTATAGTGCCTTTTTTAGACAAAGTTCAAAGGACAAAACCACCACCATAATAGGTACAAGCATGCAAAATTTGAAAGTAATGCTACTCAATGCTAGAAGTCTAAACCTAAAAATGCACTCTCTTGAGGTACTCCTAAAAATGGAGAACATTGATATCTGTGCAGTAACTGAGACCTGGTTCAAGGCTCCAGAGAGAACCCTGCAATACCAGGCTACAACTCTTACTGCACTTTTCGGCCACCAAACCAGGATCGAAACACTAAAGGTGGAGGAGTTTCCATAGTCACCAAGGATATTCACACCACCAGGCTAGTTGCCCAACACAATGCATCTGAAATTCTCCAGGTGCAACTAACACTAGGTAAGACTGCAATCCAAATTGTAGCTTGCTACAGATCCCCCACCATGCCCCAAGATTCTCACTACACATTTCTGAACATAATGGAAAATATTAAAGTACAACCAAACACCCTAATACTGGGTGACTTCAGCTACCCTGCCATTAACTGGGAAAACTACTCGTGTATCAACACCTTTGCCCAATGGTTCTTGGAATTTATAAATTTCAATGCTCTGGATCAGCTAATCCATTGTCCCACAAGGGTCTCCAATATTCTAGACTTAGTCATTGCCAACATGGGAAATCGATGCTCCACACCTATGGTCACCCCCTTGTTGGTCAGGGCAGAGCAAAAGCTAATCACCCTTAACATCCACATCCCACCCCCACCCCCCAGTAAGGAAACCTCCATAAAAAAACTTCTCCAAAGCCAACTTCATGCTACTCAAGTCAGAAGTGACAAACGTCATGAAACCCATGCAGACAGGAACTGAAAGTTTAACTGCTGAGTCCTACACTAAGGCACTGTATGAGCACATCCACTCATGCATGAATCATGCCATCCCATATAGAACCAAGATGCTCTCCTCTAAAAAAATGAAGCCAATCTGGTGGTCCCCTGCCATAAACAAACTTTACAACAAAAGAAAGAAACTGTTGCAGAAAAGAGGAAAATCCCAGGATGCAAAAAACTCCCTTACCAGCCTCAGTAAGAAGCTGACATCCCTCATAAAATCCTCCAAAGCTAGTTACGAAAATAAAATTGCCAAAATTCCAAAGACAACCACAAAGCATTCTATAACTATGTCAAGAATCTAAATGGCAATGCTCAGATCTGCTCTGAGCTACAACAGAATAGCATTAAATATACTGATCCAAAGGATATTGCCAATATCCTGGCAGATCAATTCAGTGTCAACTTCACCCCTCCTCTCACCCCCTATATGGCCCATCTCAATACTGGAAGATTGCTAAATTCTGGTAATAATGGCCACACAGGTAAAAAACGCACTCTCCAAAGCTAAGAATACAGCATCCATGAGACCAGATGACATCCCGGGCTGTGTACTACATGAACTACAAAATGAACTGGCACCTCAACTAAGTGTCATGTTTAATCATAGCCTCACCTCAGGCTTCATGCCCACTGAGTGGCACACAGCTACAGTTATCCCACTCCACAAGGGGGATCCACTTTGGATCCCTGGAACTACCACCCCATCTGTCTGATGAGCCTGATCTGCAAGACCATGGAACGTATTATCATGGAACTTATAAACAAAGATATTGGCAACCTTCAAACACTGGACTCCACCCAGTTTGGGTTCGTGAAGGGCTGATCTTGTCTCCTAAACCTGATTGACTTCTTTGAATCAGTCTCCAGAGCCATGGATGAGGGTAAGGCAGTCCACACAGCCTATGTGGACCTCATCAAGGCCTTTGAAACCATCCCCCACTTTGGAATATAGATAAACTTACTAAGCTGGGCATTAATCCCTACATCACTCAATGGGTTGCCAACTGGCTTACTGACAGAATCCACACTGTAAAAGTAGCTGACTCCAAATCCAGCTCCAGACAAGTGACAAGTCGAGTACCTCAGGGTTCAGTAATGGGACCACTCTTGTTTGGCATCTACTTCTCTGAAGTACAGGCCAATACTAAGAGACCCTGGCTAACAAAGTTTTTAGATGACTGCAAACTGGGAGCCATTATTGAATCTCCAAATGATGTGGATACTTTACAAAGTGTGATAAGAGACTTAGGGACACAGGTGGACAGTAGTCTCACCTTTGATAACCACATCACGACAACAGTCAGGAAATCCTTCTATGTGGCACACCTCATCACTAAGGGCTTTTCATCCAGAAAAAAGGAGGTCATTGTCCCACTGTTCTCAACCCTCATTAGACCCATTATAGAATACAACACCCCATTTGGTATGTATCTCTCAAGACACCTGCAACAATTGGAAAGGCCACAGAAATATCTCACTAAAATAATCACAGGCCTAAAGCAGGTGTCCTATGCTGACCGCCTTAAAATACTCCAGCTATACTCTGTCACATATCGTCTACTCAGAGGTGATCTCTGCTTAACATACAAGGCCATGTCAAACCCAGAGCTGTTGGACATGCTACACTTAAGGAAATCCCAATCCCTCAGAGCCACATGCTCCAGGGATCTAAACTTTGTCATCACAATAAACAAAACATGCTGGAGGGATAGGTTCCTGACCCAGAGACTCTCCAGACACTGGAATAGACTGCCCATACATGTCAAGCAGAGCGCCTCTTTGGCCCTCTTCAAAAGGAACCTTGACGATTGGATGGGAGAAAGGAAATTCACCCTGGGGATCATGTCAGTTGCCCTGCTAGACAGAGGTCCAGGAAGTAAATAGTGTGGGAAGAAATAGCCAGGGAATTGTTATGTCTAGGCTTGTACAGGCCCTAGGGCCAATAGCCTAGTACCAACCTATGAACCTATGAACCTATGAACTAATTATGGTCCACAGCTTCTCCTCTCATTGACCAAAATATGCTGAACCTGTAGACAGTATTAAAGGGACCAGAAATATTTTTACTGTGTGCATCTTAGTATTCATATCCATAGTCAGGATTTCCAACTTCTCATTTTTTGTATTATCCTTTCTTTAGTCTCTTCCCTCATATCCTTAGCTGCCAGACACACATACATGTATACATATCTGCTTATGTCTATATGAACGCATTACTTGAGTGGATAGCTACATGTTTATATACACATCTGCATAATTATTTTTTTTTATTTTCCAAGGACATGCCTATTTACTGTCTCTATGTTTTCACTGATTTCTCTTTTTCTTAACTGTATTTTGTGATGTTTTAAGATATGTGTTTTTATCATCAGTGGAGTGTGTCAGGTATGCTCATGATTAGGTTATTTAAATAGAATTTGTTTTATTCTGTGGGTTTATGCATTGGAAAAGCTCATTTGAATAAAACATGCCTTTGTTCCAGCCTTATTATTAAAGTTTTTATGGGGACTTATAAAGATGATCTTTTTCTTTGTTTACTCTCTTTCTATATGCATATATTCATATAGGATCTATAGCATTAAGAAAACCCCCTTTCATTAATATAGATTTCCTTGAATCTCAACCTACATAAAACAGAGTAAATCAATCAAACAACCTAAAATTCCAAATGTAGTGACTTCAACTTTTCTAATCCTGCCATAACCATTTCCTACTAAACCCTCTAAGAACCAGGACACCAACCATAAAGCCCCCTTCTACACTCGAAACCTAAATTGCCCAATCATTTCCTAACTACAAGGATTCTCTTCATTCCCTAAACTTAAATTTTCTGATCACTCCCTAACCCTAAACTTGACAACCCACTTCCTAAGCCAAATTCTCCAGTAAAACTCCCCCTGTGTACCTAAACCTAAACTCCCTGATTGCTCCACAATCCTAAGACTCCCATCACACCCTCACATTCCTTAACCTTAAACACAAATCCCCAAGAAAGTGTTATTATTTCTAAAATATGCACATACTGAAAGAGACAACAAACTTAGAAAAGCCATTTGAGTTAGTAAAGTCCACTAGTGACTAAAATATTTACAACGTAAACTCCATTTGGCTAAATAAATGTGTATTCTTTTCAGTGTGCAGAACTCCTTGTTATATCCTGCCACTTGCTTATGTGAAGCACCATCCTGTTATAAAAGTCTAAAAATCTCAGAAATTAGAAGACAAATAGTTGCGGCTTGTTTCAATAATTTACCGGTAGTATTGGGCTACAAAACAGTCCAGATCCTGAATCTCCGTGCTGCTTAACAGTGAGCATTTCTTTCTGAAAAGGAAATTTTGCATGCCATTCATTTACTGTAATAATGTGGCAGAAATCTTAGAAATGTGACTAAGCTTTCATTTATTTTATCAGAACTGTTGTGTATAATTATAATAGCCATGCATATTAAATATGATGTGAAAAATTCTAAAGTAATGAAACAGAAAATGTCAGTGTCCATTCGTTATGTATTGTAAGGTTAATTTTTATGGAAAACAAATTGTACCTCTCTGCAGATGACACTGATTTTTTTTCTTTACTCACGTCATGGGAATTTGCTATCCTCCATGCAGTCACTGTTAAAGACATTATAAAGTCACATACAGGGTAATTGTTCAGCATAATTTAATGATTGTTGCCAAACATTTTTGCGAAAGATGTTTATCATGTACACAACATAATGTTATTCTGACTAGATGTATTTTAGTTTAAGAAAACTACACATGCTTTTCTGTATTTATAAATAACACCTCTGCTGCACTTTTTGGATTCTATAAAACATTTTAGACTAATATATACTAGATTGACAGGAAGGCTGTAGCCAAGACTATTAGAAATATACCTGTTCTAAAGTTTGAAGTATGGGCATTCATCATCTTCTTTCGGCTGTTCCCATTAGGGGTCGCTACAGCAGATCACCTGTTTCCATTTCTTCCTGTCCTCTGCATCTTGCTCTGTCACACCAACCACCTGCATGTCCTCTCTCACCACATCCATAAACCTTATCTTAGGCCTTCCTCTTTTCCTGTTACCTGGTAGCTTCATCCTTAGCATCTTTTTCCCAATATACTCAGCATCCCTCCTCAGCACATGTCCAAACCAACGTAATCTTGCCTCTCTGGCTTTGTCTCCAAACCTTCCAACCTGGGCCGACCCTCTAATATACTTATTCCTAATCCTGTCCACCCTCGTCACACCCAGTGCAAATCTTAACATCTTTATCTTTGCCACTTCCAGCTCAAACTCCTGCCTTTTTGTCAATGCCACTGTCTCCAACCCATATAACATAGCTGGTCTCACTACCCTCTTACAGACCTTCCCTTTCACTCTTACAGGTACTTGTCTGTCAAAAATCACTCCTGAAACTCTTCTCCACCCACTCCATCCTGCCTGTACTCTCTTCTTCACCTCTCTTCCACACTCACCGTTACTCTGAACTATTGACACCAAGTATTTAAACTCATCCACCTTCGCCACCTCTACTCCTTGCATCTTCACCATTACTGTATCCTCCCTCTCATTCACACACATATATTTTGTTTTAGTCCTGCTGACCTTCATTCCTCTTCTCTCTAGAGCATATCTCCATCTCTCCAGGGTCTCCTCCACCAGTTCCCTACTCTCACTACAGATCACAATGTCATCTGCAAACATCATAGTCCACGGGGACTCCTTTCTGATCTCGTCTGTCAACCTGTCCATCACCATTGCAAATAAGAAAGGGCTCAGAGCTGATCCTTGATGTAACCCCACCTCCACCTTAAACGCATCCATCACTCCCACCGCAGACCTCACCACTGTCACACTACCCTCGTACATATCCTGTACCACTCTTACATACTTCTCTGACACTCGTGACTTCCTCATACAATACCACAACTCCTCTCTAGGCACCCTGTCATATGCTTTTTCTAAGTCTACAAAACACAATGCAACTCCTTCTGACATTCTCTGTACTCCATCAACACCCTTAGAGCAAACATGTTGTCAAAAGTCATGCGTTTCTTATGACTTTGATCAAGGATGTTGAAACAGAGGTCTACCTCTGCTGACGTGCATCAGCTAAACCCTGCTAGATGATATGGCAACCATGCAGAAGATGAGGTATAGAGAGCCATATAACCTTCAGGGAACATTGTTTTGCTGCAGCAGTACACAAAAAAAATCATAATAAATTTACATAAGGGTGTAATTTACAGGCCTATATTCATACTCATTTGCTGAAACATGGTAGGGGTTTCCTTGATGTCTGTGAGTGAACATCGCTAAGGTATGATTTACAGAGGCCATGAATGCTAATGTACAATGCCTTACTTAATTATAATGAGATGTAAATGAGAAATTGTGTAAAGAGACATATGCTAATGAATTATTGTTGTGATTAATAGTCCAATATCCGAGCAGTACACACATCTGTTGTTAAAAGTGTTGCTGTGTTTCTGATATCTGCTTTGCAATCCAGAAACTTGCCCCCGGCAAACCCCATAAGTAGATTTTCCAAGTATGCACAAGCACTTCACTGACACATAAATGAATGATTCCCTCTATTGGCCCCTTCAGTAGTTTGCCTGAGTAAGCAAAAAAGCTAAAATGAACTAAAATAAATTATTTTCCTCAGCAATCACTTCAGTAGTTTGCCACTGAGCTGAGGACAGGGGGTAGGGGTGTGATGCAGAAACCAGACTTGGTTGACTGGATGCCTCTTGCACTTCAAGAGCACCAGCTCCAGGTCATGTCTAGTTAATAGGACTGACAACAGGATGCAGTGCGCTATTTGGACCAGCTATGTCTCTGACTGTAAGTGTTATGTTGTGTGAAGCATTTATGTTTGAGACCTTCTTTTTCCTTTCTTCTTCGGTGACACATAAATAAATAATTCCCCCAGTGACTCCCTCAGTAGTTTGGCCATCTATGCACAAGCTCTTCAATGACTCCAAATGCAATATTTCCCTCATCGACCCCTTCATTAGTTTGACCAAGTATGCAGAAGCATTTCAACAACACCAGATTAAACATTTCCACAAGCAACCCCTTCAGTAATTTGTCCATGTATGCACAAGCACCCAAATGACACCAAAATGTATTAACTTCCCCCACGATCCCTTCAGTAATTTGACCATGTAAGCACAAGCACTAACATTCAATTAAACAATCATTTCTTGAAGTAAAGTCAATAAGCATACCTCTTTTTAAAAAGTATGTCAGTGGATATTCCTTTTTTCTATACCATTCAGCTAAATAATTTGCCTACTAAATTCCATACTCTGCTGTAAATTGGTGCTTACTGGCATAGGCTAAGGGTCCTTTTACTCACTGTGTATGCAAATGAGGTCCTTTACATTTAGTTATATGAATCACACTAATACAAAAATGTCGAAAAAATGGACAAAACACATGAGCTGGAACGTAAATATCCAAAAAATCCTGTGACTTATGCCACCTTGTCATTTTCACTTTATTTTTGGATATTTATCTTCCAGCTCCAAATGTTTTGTCCTTTTTTTTTGGATTATTTGTTGTCATTTCAAGTGTGCCCTGGTATGTTTGCACTTGATTTGTAGGAACTACTGTTTGAAGACACCCCAAATGTGAATCTAGCAGGTCCTGTTGGCAGTCTTACTCTACTTATCCAGCAGCTGACACAATTTTTTTTCTCAGTTCAATGGAGGCAATTGTAATACAGGTAGTGTATCTCCTGAGCCTCATTTAAAAGACAACTGGATCGCACCACCAAGGTAACAACAATGCTATTGGCAATCTGGTACCCCTTTCACAATGCAATTTTAGTGTAAATGGTAATAGTAACAAGTGGCTTGATGTGGCAAATTTTCCTGAAGAAAAACAATATATTTGTTCTTCCCAAGGTGAATATATAACCCTTGAACAACAGATCAAAGAGTTGGACAAGGTTTTATTTAAGTATAAATTTCTCCTACAGGATAAATACTTCTTGGGGGAAAGTATACAATAGCAACATGTCCTGAAAGGGCTATGTATTAGGAAACTCCCCCCAGGGTGTACAAGAGAATTATCCATTTCAAATGGAGTTGTTTGAACTATTTAATAGAACTGGTCTTGAACTAACATGTTTAATTGCTAAAGAAAATTAATGGTGGATGCGTTACCACAAGGAAAAAAAATTGAAATTAGTTGACCTAATTGTAGCTGATTTAGATTTTCCAAAACATAAATCCAACTTCAACAATGTGTTTCTACAGACTGATTCCAAGTTGACTTCTATTAAATTCAGGAAAGATAAAAAAAATAGCCAGAGATGACAACACCTACTGGAATAAAACAGCTTATCCCAAAGTTCCTGGTCCTTCCAACAGTAACAATTCTACCAACCCGATTGGGGATGTATTGGATGGATATAATGAATTTCTTAATGATACTGACATCCCTTTAGACCGCCCCTTCCCCAGAGTATCAGAGCGGGTAGCAAAGAAGGGGAACCTGACAAAACTGCACTACCTCAAGAAAAACAATGTATACAATGTAAAAAATGCTGTAACACCAGAAGAAACATGCATTTCCACAGAAACTACAGTGCAGGGAAAAAATCAAAAACTAACAGAAACTACTGTGCACTGTGTATATAAATTACAACGTAAACTCCATTTGGCTAAATAAATGTGTATTCTTTTCAGTGTGCAGAACTCCTTGTTATATCCTGCCACTTGCTTATGTGAAGCACCATCCTGTTATAAAAGTCTAAAAATCTCAGAAATTAGAAGACAAATAGTTGCGGCTTGTTTCAATAATTTACCGGTAGTATTGGGCTACAAAACAGTCCAGATCCTGAATCTCCGTGCTGCTTAACAGTGAGCATTTCTTTCTGAAAAGGAAATTTTGCATGCCATTCATTTACTGTAATAATGTGGCAGAAATCTTAGAAATGTGACTAAGCTTTCATTTATTTTATCAGAACTGTTGTGTATAATTATAATAGCCATGCATATTAAATATGATGTGAAAAATTCTAAAGTAATGAAACAGAAAATGTCAGTGTCCATTCGTTATGTATTGTAAGGTTAATTTTTATGGAAAAAAATTGTACCTCTCTGCAGATGACACTGATTTTTTTTCTTTACTCACGTCATGGGAATTTGCTATCCTCCATGCAGTCACTGTTAAAGATATTATAAAGTCACATACAGGGTAATTGTTCAGCATAATTTAATGATTGTTGCCAAACATTTTTGCGAAAGATGTTTATCATGTACACAACATAATGTTATTCTGACTAGATGTATTTTAGTTTAAGAAAACTACACATGCTTTTCTGTATTTATAAATAACACCTCTGCTGCACTTTTGGATTCTATAAAACATTTTAGACTAATATATACTAGATTGACAGGAAGGCTGTAGCCAAGACTATTAGAAATATACCTGTTCTAAAGTTTGAAGTATGGGCATTCATCATCTTCTTTCGGCTGTTCCCATTAGGGGTCGCTACAGCAGATCACCTGTTTCCATTTCTTCCTGTCCTCTGCATCTTGCTCTGTCACACCAACCACCTGCATGTCCTCTCACCACATCCATAAACCTTATCTTAGGCCTTCCTCTTTTCCTGTTACCTGGTAGCTTCATCCTTAGCATCTTTTTCCCAATATACTCAGCATCCCTCCTCAGCACATGTCCAAACCAACGTAATCTTGCCTCTCTGGCTTTGTCTCCAAACCTTCCAACCTGGGCCGACCCTCTAATATACTTATTCCTAATCCTGTCCACCCTCGTCACACCCAGTGCAAATCTTAACATCTTTATCTTTGCCACTTCCAGCTCAAACTCCTGCCTTTTTGTCAATGCCACTGTCTCCAACCCATATAACATAGCTGGTCTCACTACCCTCTTACAGACCTTCCCTTTCACTCTTACAGGTACTTGTCTGTCAAAAATCACTCCTGAAACTCTTCTCCACCCACTCCATCCTGCCTGTACTCTCTTCTTCACCTCTCTTCCACACTCACCGTTACTCTGAACTATTGACACCAAGTATTTAAACTCATCCACCTTAGCCACCTCTACTCCTTGCATCTTCACCATTACTGTATCCTCCCTCTCATTTTCCTCCCTCTCATTCACACACATATATTTTGTTTTAGTCCTGCTGACCTTCATTCCTCTTCTCTCTAGAGCATATCTCCATCTCTCCAGGGTCTCCTCCACCAGTTCCCTACTCTCACTACAGATCACAATGTCATCTGCAAACATCATAGTCCACGGGGACTCCTTTCTGATCTCGTCTGTCAACCTGTCCATCACCATTGCAAATAAGAAAGGGCTCAGAGCTGATCCTTGATGTAACCCCACCTCCACCTTAAACGCATCCATCACTCCCACCGCAGACCTCACCACTGTCACACTACCCTCGTACATATCCTGTACCACTCTTACATACTTCTCTGACACTCGTGACTTCCTCATACAATACCACAACTCCTCTCTAGGCACCCTGTCATATGCTTTCTCTAAGTCTACAAAAACACAGTGCAACTCCTTCTGACATTCTCTGTACTCCATCAACACCCTTAGAGCAAACATGTTGTCAAAAAGTCATGCGTTTCTTATGACTTTGATCAAGGATGTTGAAACAGAGGTCTACCTCTGCTGACGTGCATCAGCTAAACCCTGCTAGATGATATGGCAACCATGCAGAAGATGAGGTATAGAGAGCCATATAACCTTCAGGGAACATTGTTTTGCTGCAGCAGTACACAAAAAAAATCATAATAAATTTACATAAGGGTGTAATTTACAGGCCTATATTCATACTCATTTGCTGAAACATGGTAGGGGTTTCCTTGATGTCTGTGAGTGAACATCGCTAAGGTATGATTTACAGAGGCCATGAATGCTAATGTACAATGCCTTACTTAATTATAATGAGATGTAAATGAGAAATTGTGTAAAGAGACATATGCTAATGAATTATTGTTGTGATTAATAGTCCAATATCCGAGCAGTACACACATCTGTTGTTAAAGTGTTGCTGTGTTTCTGATATCTGCTTTGCAATCCAGAAACTTGCCCCCGGCAAACCCCATAAGTAGATTTTCCAAGTATGCACAAGCACTTCACTGACACATAAATGAATGATTCCCTCTATTGGCCCTTCAGTAGTTTGCCTGAGTAAGCAAAAAAGCTAAAATGAACTAAAATAAATTATTTTCCTCAGCAATCACTTCAGTAGTTTGCCACTGAGCTGAGGACAGGGGGTAGGGGTGTGATGCAGAAACCAGACTTGGTTGACTGGATGCCTCTTGCACTTCAAGAGCACCAGCTCCAGGTCATGTCTAGTTAATAGGACTGACAACAGGATGCAGTGCGCTATTTGGACCAGCTATGTCTCTGACTGTAAGTGTTATGTTGTGTGAAGCATTTATGTTTGAGACCTTCTTTTTCCTTTCTTCTTCGGTGACACATAAATAAATAATTCCCCCAGTGACTCCTTCAGTAGTTTGGCCATCTATGCACAAGCTCTTCAATGACTCCAAATGCAATATTTCCCTCAGCGACCCCTTCATTAGTTTGACCAAGTATGCAGAAGCATTTCAACAACACCAGATTAAACATTTCCACAAGCAACCCCTTCAGTAATTTGTCCATGTATGCACAAGCACCCAAATGACACCAAAATGTATTAACTTCCCCCACGATCCCTTCAGTAATTTGACCATGTAAGCACAAGCACTAAAATTCAATTAAACAATCATTTCTTGAAGTAAAGTCAATAAGCATACCTCTTTTTAAAAAGTATGTCAGTGGATATTCCTTTTTTCTATACCATTCAGCTAACTAATTTGCCTACTAAATTCCATACTCTGTTGTAAATTGGTGCTTACTGGCATAGGCTAAGGGTCCTTTTACTCACTGTGTATGCAAATGAGGTCCTTTACATTTAGTTATATGAATCACACTAATACAAAAATGTTGAAAAAATGGACAAAACACATGAGCTGGAACGTAAATATCCAAAAAATCCTGTGACTTATGCCACCTTGTCATTTTCACTTTATTTTTGGATATTTATCTTCCAGCTGCAAATGTTTTGTCCTTTTTTTTTGGATTATTTGTTGTCATTTCAAGTGTGCCCTGGTATGTTTGCACTTGATTTGTAGGAACTACTGTTTGAAGACACCCCAAATGTGAATCTAGCAGGTCCTGTTGGCAGTCTTACTCTACTTATCCAGCAGCTGACACAATTTTTTTTTTTGCTATTGGTAATCTGGTACCCCTTTCACAATGCAATTTTAGTGTAAATGGTAATAGTAACAAGTGGCTTGATGTGGCACATTTCCTGAAGAAAAACAGTATATTCGTTCTTCCCAAGGTGAATATATAACCCTTGAACAACAGATCAAAGAGTTGGACAAGGTTTTATTTAAGTATAAATTTCTCCTATAGGATAAATACTTCTTGGGGGAAAGTATACAATAGCAACATGTCCTGAAAGGGCTATGTATTAGGAAACTCCCCCCAGGGTGTACAAGAGAATTATCCATTTCACATGGAGTTGTTTGAACTATTTAATAGAACTGGTCTTGAACTAACATGTTTAATTGCTAAAGCAAATGAATGGTGGATGCGTTACCACAAGGAAAAAAATTTGAAATTAGTTGACCTAATTGTAGCTGATTTAGATTTTCCAAAACATAAATCCAACTTCAACAATGTGTTTCTACAGAATGATTCCAAGTTGACTTCTATTAAATTCAGGAAAGATAAAAAAAAATAGCCAGAGATGACAACACCTACTGGAATAAAACAGCTTATCCCAAAGTTCCTGGTCCTTCCAACAGTAACAGTTCTACCAACCCGATTGGGGATGTATTGGATGGATATAATGAATTTCTTAATGATACTGACATCCCTTTAGACCGCCCCTTTCCCAGAGTATCAGAGCAGGTAGCAAAGAAGGGGAACCTGACAAAACTGCACTACCTCAAGAAAAACAATGTATTCAATGTAAAAATGCTGTAACACCAGAAGAAACATGCATTTCCACAGAAACTACAGTGCAGGGAAAAAATCAAAAACTAACAGAAAGAGTTAGATGAACATATTTACTTTATTTCTTTGTGGCACTGTGTTATATTAAAGGGAAAGGCATTTTCAACTGAAAACTAAGTTTGAAAGCCCTGCCTTTGTTCAGACTCCAGCTTGTACTATTTATCTGAGGTGTGAGGCTGGTAATCTGTAACTGATAAGGAGCATTGACTGGGATAGCAATAGCATCTGCTGTGAGTTTCAAGAAATAGCTGGGGAGTAGGTTGGCTGCTGTTGATGAGGTTTTTAGTTTGGAGAGCATGCTTTTGATTGAAGTGGTGGAAACTGTTTTGAGGGTAAAGCTTGTATTGGTGTTATTTGTGTTGGGGGGATAGTGAGGAAGAAACTGTCCTGTGATACTAAGGATAGAATTGAGTTCACAAAGTGGGAGTTGAATTGTGTTTCGATGGGAACTTTAGTGTCAGGGGTGGTTGGTTTACCTTTTCCAAACTTGACTAAACGTTTAATTATCTTTCTTGCCAGTCTTATGCTTTATATCATTATAGGTGTTTGGAGGACTGTTTCTTTCTTATTCCATTCTTCAGTTACTTCCTTTTTTATCAGTCCTGCAAGGATTGTGGGGCCAGTGTGGCCAATTTGGGAATGGCGTTTTGGGAGAGGGGGTACGTTATGTCTAATTCACACATCCAAGAGAAAATTCAATTGTACACACGTTTCTTGGATGACATATTTATTTTGGTTAAGGGGGACATACAAGTTGCACAAGAGATGGTTGAATTCTTTAACGCTACATCAGAAGGCCTCAAATTTTCATCATGTTTTGCATAAGATGGAATAGCATACTTGGATGTAGATCTAATTAAAGGCATGAGCAATGCACGTTTTATAGCAAAAATATTTTGCAAGGACATATATTCTAACTCTTTCTTGCAGTATTCTAGCTGTCACCCCTTTACACAAAAGAAATCTGTAATAAAGGGCCAACTAGTTAGAGCTGTGAGGATGGTCACTAAAGACCACAATTTTCAGGAAGAATGTGGCTTTATGAGAGATTTAGTCTTGAAAAGACGCTACCCCGTCACCCTAATTCAGGACTTAATTGAAGAAGTCCAGTTAAAAAGGGAAAGGGGAATTTATTTGCCCATCTTGAACCAACACAGTGAACACATTACGGAACTACCAGTTGTCAGGCAAACTATTAGCCCCTACAGCTTTATTCTCACATACAGCCTAGATACTAAAAGTGTGGTTTCCATAATCCAAAAGAATTGGGATATATTAATGAATGATGGTGTATTGAGAAAAAAAATCCAGGAAAAAACTGGGATTGTTTTTAAATGGGGAAACAACTTGAAAAAAATACTGGAAAGGAAACCAAATAGGCAGGTAAACATAATGGGTATATTTAAATGCAACATGTGTAGATATTGTAAATACATGGACAACGGTCAAACATTTGAGATTAGGGGCAAAAGATATAAAACAAGGGACAAATTTGACTCTCAAAGCAAGCAGGTAGTATACCTAGCAAAGTGCACATGCTGCCCAGCATTCTATATTGGAAAAACCAACAGGAAACTCCGCAAATGGGTATACGAACATGTATATGCCATGGGGAGACACAAAGCGGAGAATGCACTTGCAAGACACATCATGGAGTACCGACAACACCAGTTTACATTTCGGGCAATAAATCAAGTTAGGAATGAGGGGAGAGGGGGGCCAGATTCAGTGATTTTAGAGAAAAATGAACTTATGTGGCAATTGAGACTGGATGCTTGCCATTACTCAGGGATAAATGAACTAAGTTCCATTATGTATATTTTAAAACTAAGAAGCTTAAGCCGGTAGTAAAATATTTTTCTTTTTATTTTCATTAATATTTTTTATACTGCTTGGATACATACAAACACATGCTTTAAAACATATTTTGTACAGATGTATATAAATATATGCTTCACAATATAATACCTTTAAAGAAATTTTTTTTGTAAACATTTATTAGAAATGTTTTTATTTATTCATTAGGTAGGCTTATGTATGCAACTAATGTTTTTTTATGTTCACAATATAGTAGAACTGTTTCTTTTATTTGAAGGGAGGTGGAGTTTGCTTTCTAAGCAAGAAATGGGCAGCCACTCATATTACTGTTTTTAAACATGTGATGGGAAGGAGAGGAATTTAAACCCCAGTGTTTTAAAATGTTTTTATCTGAAGAAGTTGTTTTTTGTAAACAACGAAAAGCATTGTTAAAGCTTTATAAAATTGTTTCTTGCATCTGTGTGGAAAGAGGTCATGTTTTGGGCAATTTGACTTGCACTGCTGTGGTGTTTTTGGAATAGCTTAAAGTTCTTACCCATTTTGAGTACATATGAAGGAGATGTAAAAAGAGTCTTAAAAGTGCCATCATCAGTTTTGAAAATACTCCAGTTTTTGATAATATCCTTTATATTTTTTACAAAACCACTATAAGTTATTTTCAGAGTATGTGAATAATTAGATAGTGATGTTTTTTCTTTTGTGAAGAAGAGACCCATTATTTGTCTCAAGAGAAAAAGAACTACATTGTCCAAACAATGGGGTATATCTAGAATCCCAGTTTTGTGCAACTTCACAACTGATTGAGTTCAACAAGTCTGAGGGGTATCCTCTATGTAAGAACATCTTTGTTATAAAATCAACATCCTCCATAAATAGATGAAAATAAGAACACATATGAGTTGTTCTGACAAGTTGCACTTTGAAAATTGTCCTTTTGATATGTTTTGGATAGCAACTATAATAGTCAATATAGCTGTTAGAAAAAGTGTGTTTTCTATAAATTTTAGACCCAAAGCAGCCTTGAGTTGAGTTCTTGAAAACTGTTATCTAAGCAATCTATAGAGTCTGCTGTGTGGTGACCTGTAAAATTCAAGAAGGGGGAGGTGTTACTAATATAAGAAAGGAAACTCAAATGCATATGAGCATCCTGACCCTTCCATAAAATAAAAATGTCATCTATATATCACAAATAAGTTTGCCAATGGTCAGTAAATGAACTTTCCAGAACAAAAATATTGTCCCAACTATACAAAACTAGGTTTGCATATATGGGTGCACAACTTGCACACATAGCTACACCCTTTACCTGTCTGTAGTATTTACTTTCAAAAGCCAGAATATTGTTGAGTAATATTAAGTTCCCTCAATTCTGTAATGAAATTGATGGTCAGGCCATCCAATTGAGTCAATTCGGTAATGGCTCTGTGAAACAAATCTAAACGCATATGATGGGGTATAGAGGTAAAAAGATCTATCGCATCCACTGTAGAAAAGTTGCTAAAAATGCATCTTAATCTTAAAAATAAAATCCCAGGAGTTTGTTAAAATACGATCTACTGATTTAAACAACTCCTTTAAAATGCAGTCAATATACAGTGCTAAAGGATACATTTTAGAGTTGTTAGCAGCAACAATTAAGCAATAAGGTGGGAACCTAATGTCCTTATGAACTTTTGGTATACTAAATATGTTGAGAATATAAGGGGACTTATTAACTAAAAACTTGTGTGTGTGTCTAAATCAATAACACCCTGAAGGAGTGCATCCTCAAGAAATAAATCTATATTTTTATAAGGCACAAAAAATTAATTTCTAGACACTTTCTCATATTTTTCAGTGTCCTGCAATGTATTCTAAATGTTACAAGAAATTTCATATTTTTGTAAGTGAGATCTGTATCATAGGATCATAGGAGGTTAGTAGGTTAATGACCCTAGGCCCTTACTAGTCTAGCCAAGTACAATCCCTGTGCCCAAGAATATCAAGGTATTAAGCTAAGCTAAGTCAAAAACTACTGCCCCTGTCCAAGAGGGACACAGGTGAAACTCACTGGGTGAATTTGCAGTTTCCCATCCAGTCATCTAAATTACACTTAAATAGGGCCAGCAAGGGTATCTGTTTCACCTGAATTGGAAGTTTTTTTCCAAAGGAGAGCTAACCTCTGTGAGACATATCTGTCTCTCCAGCAAGTCCTGTTGATGTTGCATACTAGGTTGAGTTTCCTAGAGCAGGTGCACCTTGTATCATTTGATTTACGAATGTACAGCATTTTTATTAGAGCAGGATCTGAGATTGCTTCATATGCAAGGCAGAGGTCGCCCCTGAGTAGTCTGTAAGACACAGAGTATAGTTACAGTGATTTCAGTCTGTCAATGTATGACATATGCTGAAGATCCCCTGAATTTTCATTGTAAGAAACCTTTAAGGTCTTTCCAGTTGGTGCAGGTGCCTGGTAAGGTACATATGAAGGTAGCATTGTACTCTACTATTGGCCTGATGAGTGAGGAGTACAGGGGGTTATAACCTCTTTTGTTCTGTATGCAATGTCCTTACTTATGAGGAGGACAGTACAGAAAGCCTTTCTTACCACTGTGGTGACGTGGTGGTCAAAGGAAAGGTTGCTTTCAACCTGTGTGCCCACATCTCTCACCACTAATTGCATGCTTAGGGTGTTGTTATTAATGTGGTAATCTAAAGGGACATTACTTTTGCTGAAGGGGAAGATAATGCATTTTTTTGCATTGAGTTTTAGCCCATGACTTTGGCATCAGTTTGTATGTGTAAGTCTCTCTTGTAAGATGTTGACATAATTTGGGGATTTGACTGCACCCAGTTTGCAATCAAATGCAAACTTTGTCAGTCATAGGCCTTTTGTTTTGGCTTATACATCTGAGAAGCAGATTCCAAACAATAGGGACCCCAGCACCAATCCCTGTGGATCACCACTGGTTATGGGTCTGCTGGTGGAGTTAGAGTCACCTATTTTGACTGTGTGCATTCTACTGTTGAGCCAGTTTGCAACCTGCCTGACAATATATAGGTTGATCTCCAGCTGGGTGAGTTTATCAATGATGCCTGATTGGAGAAATAGTGTTTATGAGGTCCAGGTAGGCCTTTTGCCTTCATCCAGGGCTTTGGTGACTGTCTCAAAGAAGTCCAACAAGTTCAAGAGACAGTATCTTCCTTTAATGAAACCAAATTGGGTTAGCTCAAGCATTTGGAGGTCTCCTACATCTTTGTTGATAAGGTCCATGATGATTCTTTCCATAGCCTTGTAGATTATGGTCAGGCTTATAGGTCTATAGCTCCCAGGGTCAGTGGAGGTACCTTTATGTAATGGGATGACAGTTGCTGTTTTCCATTCAGCAGATACAAAACCAGTGCTTAGACTGTGGTTAAAAAGAGTACCCAACAGCTAGGCTTTGGAGAGAGCATTTACAACCTGCTCCTTGGAGATACTAGGTGGAGGAGGGCAAGTGATAGGGATGCTTTGACAGATATGTGGCAGGACAAGGGGAAAAGTTTTCACTGAACCTATCAGCTATCAAGTTGGCTATTTCTGCAGGTTCAGTATATGTGGTGCCATTAACAAGCAGTTCTGCATAGATCTGTTTTTTTTCCTTTAAGGTTTCTGACACAGCTAAAGAAGGCCTTATGGTTATCTTTAGCGAAGGAGGCTAATTTGGATTCATAGTTAGCTTTAGAATGCCTTATGAGGTGTATATGTGCTTATTTAAGCCAAGGAGGGAATACTTCCAATTCAGAGACCACTCCTTCCTGTTCTTGGATAGCAATTTCTTTCTCTTGTTATATAACTTGTTAATGGTGGATGTCCACCAGACAGGCTTGTTCTTTCTTGAGGATCTTGGTTTGGTCCTATCAGGTATGGCTGAGTCAGTACATTTGCACAGATGCTTATACAGGGCATTGATGTAAACCCAGTATATGTTTCCATGCTAACAGTGAGGACAGGAGCTATTAAGCTATTAATGCTGTCATGTATTAGGTTGTAATTGATTTGGAGACATTTTTTAGTTTAGTTGTGCTAATGGGAGGGTTAGATGTTATTGTTACTTTGAATATGACTGATTTATGATCAGATCTCATGAGGAAGGGCCACCGACATGAGGTGCTGCAATGATCACCATGTTAGTGAGCACCAGATCCAGAATATTCGGGCCCCTTGTAGAGGTGTCAATCAACTGGTCCAGGGCATTGGAGTTGATGAAGTCCAAGAACCTTTAGGCAAGTGTGTTAGTACATGTATAATTTACTCAAGCTATGGATGGGTAGTTAAGTCACCTAAAATCAGGTTGCATGATTGTACCTTGAGTGATTCAAATAGATCCAAGTATGCAGTGTGGGTATTCTCATTCATGGAGGAGGTCGTATAATTGGCAATAACTTGGAAAGGGGTGTTACCTAGAGTCAATTGGACCTGGATTAGTTCAAGGGAATTGTTTTGTTTAACTAATCTAGAGGTGTATTTATTTTTGATGAATATTGATACTCCACCTCCTTTAGTTCACACACTTTCAGTTTGTGGTCTGAATGTGTGGAAGGCATTATAACCTAGTATGGTTGGGGTGCTTTTCATGGCCTTAAACCAAGTCTCTGTAACTGCACAGATCTCAGCATCTTCTAAGATGAGGGAAGCTTCCAGTGAGTGCAGTTTTAGGTTTAGACTCCTAGCGTTTAGCTGCATAACCTTGAGGTTGCTTTTTGAAGATATTTTTATGTTGTGAATTTTATTGTTGTGATATTGCCTAAAAAAGCACTATGGGCGATGCAAGAGCCTTAGCTAGTAACCAAAATCCTAGAGGTGACAAATGAATACCATCTCTGGCAAAGCATCATGGTCTATCTACCATGTCATCTTAGGCTGACAGGTACTGGATCCCCTTAGAATGGCACCAGATACTAGGCCAGTTTGTTGAAGTCAGTCATTTTTGGTTTGTATTGTGGTATCATCTTAGGTGAAGGTAGTATGCTGTTGAAGGCTAGAGACATACCTGGCTGAGACACATATTCAGAGAGCTCAGTTATGTCTCACCTCATATAGTCCAGTGAGATACTTCTCAAGTCATTAACACCAGCATGAAGTATGATGTAGTTATAACGGTACATGTAGTGGAGAGACTTGAGTGCATGTGTGATCTGAAGGATCCTGGAACCTGACAGACAGCTGACCGTAAACTTCTCCTTGTCCAGCCTGGTGAGTGGGACATCTATGTGTCTCAATATGGAGTCACCTATGACCAAAAAATTTTGTTTAGATGTGCTTTGCCTTAGGGGCTTGTTTGGTAGACACTTTTGCTTGTGGTTTTATGTGTATTGAGTGCTGTAGGTACTATATTAGGTAGAGCATGTTTGTGTTTGGAAGTCTCTGGTGTTTAGGTAAATTTCTGATGAGTACCTCTATGTATGACGGTTTACATGTTGACAGCATGGTTTGTGCAGGAGGTGTAGTATGTGGGCTAATAACCTGGTCAGTGTAACTATTATGTGAACGAGAGAGCAAGTATTCCAAATTATGAGTGTATATGCATCTCTCACAAATTGAACTTGAGTGGTTTAGGAGTAGTGGGTTGTCAGTGTGCACGAGCCAATTGCTACATTGCCTCAGGATACCCATGTCAATCAGGCTGGCAGGAAAAATGGAGGAAAACTGACCATTCATAATACTAGGTGTAAATTTGCTTACCTTAATGAAGAAGGATGTGGTTTAACTAGGGGCGTTATATAGGGTCTATGCTAATAGGGCTCTCAAGAGGTATAAGACTATTAGGGATTAGAAGATTTCAGTTAAAGTGGCAAATGCTGTAGAAAGTCCAGCTGAAGTGCTCTTCAAGCAGCTAAGTGCAATTTAAGGGACTCCTCTGTTGGAGCATAGGCAGCTTCCAAGGGAAAATAAATATACTTTAGCTTTTGTGTCTATAACTGCCAGTGGTTACCTCCACTGCACAGTGGTGAGTGAAGGTATACTATGCACAAACAGATGCCTCAGATTGTTCAGATGAAGACAGTAGAGCAGAGTCTGGTCGCCAAACTCTGTGGATCTGTGTTAAAACAGGCACAAATGCATGTAAATGTGGAGGTTATGTAGCAACTGTGACAACCCTTTTTTAAAACAACAGTTAAGCAATTTTCAGACAAGCTGGCCAATGGAAATGCTCAATACTGAGCATTTTTCCAAAAATCTCCAACTTAGATGGATCTTTTGCTGCACTCTTCTGCCACAAGTATGCAGAGGGTGTTCATAATGTAAGATGGATGGTTTTAGTGCTCAGACAATGCCAAACAGTCTAGATTCAGCAAATCTGAATTTAGCCTATGCTATAAAATTCACAAGTACTAGAAAATACAAAGTGCAGGAAAAACAGTCTCAAACAGCAAGCAGTTGAAACAGTGAAACAGTAAATCAGTTAAAATGACTAAAGAACAATTAAAAGTAGGTGGCAATTCATTAATACACAGTTTAAAAGTGCATCACAGTGAACAAAAATACTTATCTTTCTGTAGATTACAAAGGCTGCATTGGATTTCATTTGAATTTACTCCAGAGATCAGAGCGAGCACACCACTTCTGGAGTAGCTCCTGTAAACTGCATAGTTATGTATAGTTTGAAACATTCTAAGCCCACTCATTATTTTAATCTTACAAAAGAGGAACATACCTCTCAACTGTACTTTATTTCTTGGTAAAAGCTGGTTTTGAACGCAAAATATTGGGGTGCCACAAATTCCCCAGTGGTCCCTTTAATTTCAGAATTTCCAGGGTTTTTTTTTTTTTGCACGAATGTGTTCCTGACATCATCACATTCAGGGTGCAATGATGTCAACTTCATGAGGCAGGCAGACAGACAGTCTGTAATTCAGCTGTCAAGCCCAGCCATTTGTTACTACTTAATCTTTAACTTTACTGCTCCGCGAGTTTAAGTCTTCTCAGGCAGTGCACTGGTTCATCCAGGTAAGGCAAAAGAAAAATAAGACTCTGCAGTCCACTGGACAGCACTTTGGACTGTTTGCAGTTTGCTGGCACAGGTCTTATGTGCTGTTTTCTCGCTGCATTGTTTTTTTAGAGACAAGTGTACTATTCATTGCATTTTGTGTACTATTCGTAGCTACCTTACTGGTACTATGTTCTGTTAGAGGCTACTATTTTCTTGCTGCACTGAGCCACTGCTTGACACACAGACAAGTGGAGACATTTTCTTATGAATGTGTACTGGGAGAGTGTGCATATTTTCTTGCTGCATTGGTTTACTTTCTTAGAAGAGAGCTAATTTTGGGACCGCTGCTTAACACATGTGTGCGTGTGTGCATGTGTGCATGTGTGCATGTGTGCGTGTGTGTGTGTGTGTGTGTGTGTGTGTGTGTGTGTGTGTGTGTGTGTGTGTGTGTGTGTGTGTGTGTGTGTGTGTGCACGTGTGTGTGGGCACGTATTGCTCCAGTTAGGTATAACTGATGGTTAGGGTTACTCAGACTCAACTCCTGTGCCTTAGGTACAAGAAGCAAGAGCCTAAATTCTCTACCGATACCACCACTTGTGATTCAGGGAGTTAAGTCCTTTCACAGAATGTGTGGAATGTTTGGCTCATACTTTTGGTCCATTCCTCTTAACATTTGTGGTTTTCTGGCAAACCAATAAGAAATGAATTCACTAAATAATGATAGCCATTTAAGTTTCAGTCTTTCTCTTTCAGCAAATGCATGGTAACACAAAATATTTTATTCTAGCAACTTTCTAAGATTATACAAGCAATGTTTAAAATGTGTCCCCCCTCAAATAAATGTTGTCTTTTTCTAGATTTCTTGTACTGCATAGTTCTTCAGGGGTGAGAAGTTTATTGCTGCTTATGCCATTTTTGTCTTTGTTGTTAGTAGCACAACAGGTAATATACTTGCTTTTGTTGCAGAAGGCTGTGGGTTCTACTCCCACAGTATGTAGATGGATTGCTGATATTGTTCTGTGTTGTACTTTTAAAGGGGGTGGATGCTGCAGTCCTGAGAATGTCCTCTTTGACGGAGATACCTAGTAACTATGAACCTGTTAACAGTTTGCCATCCATTCCCTATTGCAATATTACTAGCTTATTATTTTTTTAAATGTAACATAACCAATTTATTCTTCAAGGACAACAGACACTTTATTTGTAGATTATCATTTTTAAAAAACAGCTAAAGGCAATGTTAGCTCAGGAGCCTAAATGTAAATGTTTTAAAGGTAATGTTTTGTATGGATAATTCTGTAATAGACTGCTTAAATATTTTCCATAGAAAATATTGTTTGATAATGATGATCTTTGTAGAAATTATATTGAATTTATTCATCATGTTGGCTAAATCCTTCTATTATTACAGTTATTTGAATTCAATTAATTGCTACACTTCCCTGTTTTGAAATAATTGATTGCATTTGACAAAAAGGGGTTAGTCTGTAAATCTATCTGCTGATTTCCTCTGTTTAATCCAGCTCATTTATTTTCTTGATTGAGAAGGCTGAAGCAGTTAATTTTATTTTATAAAAGAAAATTGTATTTTAGTTTTGCAGTTTGTACAAGTTCAAAGTGTGATACAAGTTCAAATATTAATTTAAATAAAACACTGTTGTTTTGCTTATTTTGTGTGTAATATTTTGTCTTTTCTTCAATTTGTATTTAAACATTGGTATCCCACAATTCCACCAGACTGGGTGGGGTTACATAATTATGTATGCAAATTTTATGTTAATCAGCATACATATTTGTACCTATTTTTCATGTGCCTTTGTCCAGATTTTTTATGATTTCAGGTTGAGAGGTATGAAGACGAAAAGATGTTATGTATGAACTTAGAGGAAATCCATCAACTAGGGTGATGAAACCAGATAAAGGTGTTGGGATAGTGATAGTGGGCAAATTTGACTTTACTGGTAAAATTTACAGTATGTTACAGGACAATGAAAAATATGAGACAGTGTCTAGAAATGACATTTTTGTGGCTTATAAAAAGATAGATTTATTTCTTGAGGATGCACTCCTATAGGGTGTTATTGATTTAAACACACATAGGTTTTTAGTCAATAGGTCCCCTTATATGCCCACCATATATGGTATACCAAAAGTCTATGACATTAGGTGCCTACTTTACCGATTAATTGATGCTGCTAACAACTCTAAAACTTATACTTTAGTGGTGTACTAACTTTACTTTAAAGGACTCCTGGGATTTTATTTCTAAGACTAAGTTTGTTTAGCAACTCAACTAATTTCTCCACATTGAATGTGGTAGATCCTTTTACCACTATATCCCATCAACTGAGTTTGGAGATGCTTCACAGGACCATTACCAAATTGACTCAATTGAACAACCCAACCATCAATTTCATCACAGGATTGGAGGAACTTATATTAGTCTACAATTTTGTGGTATTTAGAGGTGAGTACTACAGGCGGGTGAAGGGCATAGCTATGGGTGCAAGTTGTGCACCCATATACGCAAAATTAGTTTTGTTAGTTCGGAAAAGAGTTTTGTTCTGGTAAGTTCATTTGCTGACCACTGGCACACTTATTTGTGATATTTGGATGACATTTTTATTTTATGGAGGGGTAAGGATGCTTATATGCTTTTGAGTTTCCTTTCTTATATTAATAACACCTCCCCCTTTTAAATTTTATGGGCCACCATGCTATGGACTGTATAGATTACTTAAATGTGACAAGTTTCAAGAACACCACTCAAGGTTGCTTTGGGTCTAAAATTTATAGGAAACCCCATTTTTCCAACAGCTATCTTGACTATCATACTTGTCATCCGAAACATATCAAAAGGAACATGTTTAAAGGGCAACTTGTCAGGGCAGCTTCTGTGTCTTCTGATTTTCATCTGTTTATAGAAGAAGTTGATTTTGTACCCATGATGTTTTTAAATAGAGGATACCCCTCAGACTTATTGAACTCTATCAGCTGTGCAGTTACACTAAACTGGGGTACTAGATATACCCCATTGTTAGGACAATCTAGTTCTTTTTCTCTTAAGACAAATAATGGATTTCTTCTTGACAAAAATACATCACTAACTCATTTTTTAAAATCTCTGGTAATAACCTATAGTGGTTTAATGAAAAATATAAATGATGTTGTTATCAAAAATTTGAGTATTTTCAAGATGGATGATAGCGTTTTTAAGACTCTTGGTACATCACCTTCCTTTGTATTTAAAATGGGCAAGAACATGAAGCATTTATCTGAGTGCCAACACATGACTTTCATAAAGACAGTACAGAATGGTATGAATAAGTGTGGTACATGCTACCAATGTAGTTATATCCTGGATAGAACAGACATTGTGGTGGGAACCCCCCCCCCCCATAGGATAATCTTGGGTGATGACAATTGTGGTACAAGGGGTGTTATTTATATAAGTATCTGCCAAAAATGTTTTTGTTACTATGTAGGTAAAACAGAGTGGCAATTCTGTAAAAGGATATACGAACACTTGTATGCTGTTAGCAAAGGAAACACTTATAATTCACCATGTTTGCACACTCAGACATATGATAATTTCACAAAGTTTCTTTTTGACATTATTGAAACTGTGCCAGTGGATATCAGAGGAGGAATTTGGGAAACAAAATTGGAAATGAGGGAGATGGTATGGCAGTTAAAACTGAATACCTCCAATGACAAAGGGATAAATGAACATATTTCTATTGCCCCAATCTTAAAATACAGAGCTGCTTGACTTTAAACATATTTAGTAGTGCAACTACATTCTTTCAATATTCAACAAGGTTTTATTTAAATTTTCCTGATGTTTTTCATATTATACTTTTATACTGTGTTTTTAATTGCTTTACAGTTGTGTGCTATACCTGTTGGTTGCTTTTTTCCTGTACTGTTCCTTTTATGTAACTGATTTCAGTTAATTAGATTGAATTACGTGACGTTGTTTTGCCTATTTAAATGATGGTAATGTTATTCCCAAAACAGTTCTAATGAAGTCCTGCATTTAGTGGACAAAGGAGTGTAACCATTTTTGTTTATTTTTTATGTAAAAAAAAAACTTTGCTTTGTTATTTCCTCATGGTTGTTCAAGCATTTTCTGGGTTTGATTTGAGTATGGATATTGTATGGTCATTTGGTTTCCTTTAACTTCTTACTGAAAAACTTCTGTTTTGTGGTCCCCTGTGTCAGTTTGGCACTATGTGAGCTGTTTGGTGTTTTATTTAATTTTCTCAAAAAAGGGCTGCACAGTCACATGCTGCTTCTGCCTCTTTTTAAAGATTTTTTTAACAATTTAACATATTTACAATATATTTACTGAAAGGATGAAATTTGATTGTACATATTGTTATACAATGACAGGAATACATTGAATCATCAAGTTAATTTTTTACAATTAACACATTAAGAATTTTGGTATTTCAATAGCAACATTTCAGGGTTATCCAAACCACTAAAAGTCATAGTATGATTAATAGAACTTATTCTGATCACTTCTTTTTCAGTTTTACATAGTATTGCTGTTAAATTTAAAAATTACTTGAGTATAGATCATTTCTCAGTTTTTTGTACTAACTTTTCTAGCTACTGCCAAAACAGTCCAAAACATTTTTTGCTCTTTGGATTTTAGAGATATGGGAAGTAAAACATTCATTAGTATCATTGATCTTGTTAAATAAAAAATATAACATAATGCCTAAAAAACATACATATCCCTTCCCAATATACATTTAATTTTTCACAATCCATAAACGTATATCCAATCAGCTTTTACATCTTTACAACATCTCCAACAAACTGAAGAAGTAATTTTACTAAACTCAGAGATTTTATAGGGAACAACCGATATTGTATGTATATATTTCCGCATAACAAAAATTCCAGTGTAAACTTGAAAACATTTGGCTAACTGATTTAAGCTACTAAGTTTTATTCTTACCATCTCAATCCACTACTACCTAAAAATATCTAGAGTTTTACATCAAAATTATTACTAGTATTTATAATTAACTTATAGAGCTTGGACAAGCTTCATTTGTATGTCAATCTACCTTCAATAACAGCATTCATATATTCATATAATGAGGGAACAATGTTCTGTTCCACTTCACTTATATTAACTACAAATTCATTTAATTTCCTACTGATTAATAATATTAACTGTTTAGCATATTCATTCAACTTATATTCTTTCATTAAAATAGGGGACTTAGCTTTTCATTTTTCAAAGCAGTAAGACCATAATACTAATCCATTTCTTTTTAGTAAATTCATTTTAACATTGTTCTGAGTTTCTTAAATCTAGAGGTATGTGCAATGGGCAAGCGCAAACATTTCCCTTTTTACAATAATGGAGTTTTAAAAATATATATGTTTTAAGAATTGATTTCATATATGCAGATTCTAAAGATTGAAATTAATTTCCTTCTAAGGTACATTTTTGTTAACCAGATAAAAGGATTATTATATATTTATAATTTATCATTTTTAATAAAACATATAAGAATTTAGTGTAATCTGCTCCTGGATGGTTTTCCATTGACTAGTGTAAGTTGAGTATATCTAGAGTATAAGAGAGTTAAAACTTGCAGCAATAGAATAAGATCCTACATCTGGGAAGCTAATACCACCATACTACCATAATCTTGTATGATTTCTATAAGCAATTCTCAACTTTTTAGGATACCATAAGTTAACATTTTTTCCATTTTCTTTAAAAGTTTTTTGTTAGGCATTAAAGCTATGAAATGCAATATACACTTACACACACACACACACACACACACACACACACACACACACACACACACACGCATACACACACACACACACACACACACACACACACATATATATATATATATATATATATATATATATATATATATATATATATATAAATAAAAATCTTGGATAATATAATTATTTTAATAAGCACTAACATATCATCAAAAGTAAAAAAAATCCAGTTTTAATAAGAAGTAATACTTCTTCAATTACTTTTTCAAAATTGTTAATAATCTTACTAACATCTTGATATTTTTATTATTAAATATTTTGCTTCTTTTCCTTCCCAATTATATGTATATTTATCTTTAAATGTATTATGTAGCAATTGTTTTAATGCTAAACTTTTAGTTTTATTATTATTAAATTTCAGTAGTGATATTTCTTGAAACTTTTCAATTTCCTCATCAGTTTCTTTGATTGAATAATTTAAATCTCCTACAGTTAGTAAAATATCATCTGCAAAAAGCTGTATTTTAGATTGACAATCTCTATTAATTGAGATTCTATCAATTTTTCCATTGCTTCTTATACTATTAGCTTAGGGTTTGATAACTAATGTAAATAGCAAAGGGGCAAGGGACACCCTTGTTTTGTGACTTTGTTTAAAGTAAATCCTTGAGAAATTTAAGATCCACATTTAACATGTGCTTTGGAGTTTCTATACAGGTTTTTAATATTCCAACAAACTGTTTTAGAAATGTAAATGCTTCTAAAGTTTTAAACAGGTAGTTCCAATCTATGGAATCAAAAGCTTTCTTGACATCTAAGCTAATTAGGGCCAATTTCTTTTTCATTCCTTTGCTAAATCTGTTAGTTACTACACCTTTTATGATAATCTAGTGACTATAAATCCTGTTTGATCTTTATTAATTAATTTATCTACTATAGCTCTTGATCTTGTGGCAAAAATGGGAGTAAATATTTTATAGGCTACATTTAATAATGAAATAGGTCTATATGAGGAGACTAACTTAGAATTATTTCCTTGTTTAAGTATAGGTGAGAATACATAAAATGTCCATGAGTGAGGAATTATTTTTACACTCGGAATTATTCTGAAAACTTCACTCAGTAATTCTAAAACATTTAATAGAAACAGACTATATAATTCCATACTTAAGCCATCTAACCCTGGGGCTTTACCATTTTTAACATTTTTAAAGCTTCTTTAACTTCTGTCAGGGTAATAGGCATATTCAACAGAGCTATTTGTGATCATTAAGTTTGCTAGTAGCATTTTTCTTTAAATAATTGTCAATTTTGTAATCATCAGGATTATTATTTTTTTGTCTTTACTAACATCCTCATGTATGTTTTTTTAAATATTAAGCAGTTCCTCTATATCTGAAGTGAGTTCATTAGTGTAAGGATTTCAGATATTATTGATTTGTGCCTTACTTCTATTAGCTAATTTACATAGATTTTTTGAAGTCATAAAATAACTGTGCAGTTTTATTGTTTCTAAAGCTATCTCCACTTGGTGAATTCATACTATTTGTCATTTTGGCATTTATTTTTAATGACTTTGGTGTTATCTAATATCTTTGTTGTTCAGAATACAGTTTGTGTATTTTATCTTGTATTTCTAACAACTCCTTATGTTATTCTTTCATTATATTGCTAGCCCATCTTCCCATTCTATCTTTAATATGTATTTTTAAGAAGTCCCATAATATAGCTTTACTAACATAACCATTATCATTCAAAGATAAAAAAATTCTCAGTTTTTTCCTTAAGGTAACTCTTAAACTCTTAATTTCATCATATATACTGAGATGCTATAAATAATCTGACATTTCCTTATATCCATTACTATATTAATACTTAGTGCATTATGATCAGTTAAAGGACAATAAATAGTTAGAAAATAATTAACTTTATTAAGCAAATCTATAGAGGCATAAATCCTATCAATTTTAATTTGTGTCCCACGCTGATAAGAATAATGAGAGAAGAACAATGACTTATCTTCTGTTTTTTACCAGTAAATCAAATACATTATTATTACATATCGATCTATTTAGTGCTTTAGCTGATGCCAGTATTTTATCTTTCTTCTTTTCACTTGTATCTTCTATTTTAGATTTGAAGTTAAATCCCCTGCTAAAATTAAACTACCCTTCCAATGATTTTGCAGTAAGTTTAAATATTTATCCACTCTTGCACCTATTTTAGGGATCCAGTAAAATTAGCTAGTGTATAGAGTTTGCCATTATATTTAATTATTACAAATGTATACATTCCTTTGGGATCATTAATGGATTCCTTTACCTTATAAATTAAAGTGGATTTTCTCCAAAGTAGAGCAGTCCCTCTCCTCTTTTTGTTAAAAGAAGCAAACAATAACATTTCATAAACTAAGTTATTTAAATATTGTGTTTCTTTATCTATCAAGCAAGTCTCTTGCATGAATATAATGTCTCCTCTATTTAATTTTAGATATCTCATTAATGGTTTCCTTTTGTTACCATTATTTAGTTCATTTATGTTAATAGATAATATATTAAAACTTCTCATACTGTGTGTTTAAAAATATTTCTTTTGAAAGATAATATGCCAAATTTAATCACCATGTTAATTTTATTACATACAAAACTATAATACATTCCTCAAACACCATTTTAACATTCTAGATTTTTTTGAATTCTTCCTTTCTATAAACAAAACTACTAAAATTCAAAAATAAAAACAAAGACGAGTCTACAACTATAACTGTATATATTATTACTGAAATATAGTCTACCATGGATACCAAAACTTCTACTTTGACTATCGAATAGTCAAACTACTATGCTATTGCTCTGTCTACGAACACCTAAAATCTCATAAAAAAACTAGCCAAAAGGTAATGTGACTTACAAATAATTAATACAGCACTATATACAGCTCAAAATAATATGAGACTGTTAATTTAATTATATATTTTGCCATTTAAAACTATCCCCAATTACTACATACATATTTCATAATCCTTTTCTTTTAATCATAAATACTAAATAATCCAACAATACTATATACCTATTTATGTAATAATAGTATCGATTACTCATTTAATGTTCCAAAATTATTCACTCATTCCACATTATTACAACTCAACACTCAGTCTGTAATAAAAAAAGAAAGAAAGAATGAAAGAAAGCAACATGCTATTTCTTTTAAACTGTAACAAACATTTGTGACAGTTTATACCCAGCACATAGCACTACAGCACTCAGGTTTAATTAAAAATATATATGCTTTTTCTTTTAAACTGTAAGAAGTTGTTGCTATAGTTTAAACCACACAGTAAGAGCTCCAGCACTTATGAATGACCGCAAATGCAATATCAACTTTTAAAAAACAGTATGCAATAAAAGGATCAGGATTGGTCATGGGTGACTGATTGTGCCCCCACACACTTTGAGCACAGGACAGTTGCCACTTTGTCCCACCCTAACTACATTGCTGCCTACAGTAAAACCATTATTATAAACACATACAGTCTGCTATGTAAGAAACCTTCTCTCTTCTTCTATTTTTGAAGTGACTACCAATCTTTTCCATTAATTTCTCACTATTATGCATTTTTTGAATAGTTGGATATAATACAGTTTTAAAATATTATTTCTTTCAGTCCCTTTCCTCATGCATCTGAAAAAGAAACTACCTGCAAAAGAAAAAAAATAATGATTAGAGTAATGTATTCCACTTTGTTTCTTCCAGAATGTATACTACCCCTACACAAGCTATGGTAATCTTTTTTGTATATCTCTGAAGTCTGTGAAAAAAAGTAAAATAAATAATGACCATACTGTGTCTCAGCTCCAACAAAACCTAAAAAAAAAAAAACATATGTACACACATCTGAGCAGGGTTGGTTTTAGAATGGGTGTGGTTGAGTGCAAAAGTCACCACTAAGCCCAAGTCAAAATCCATTTATACAGTATGGGAAGTGGAGCCCACCAGACTCCTAGAAGATCTAAGCATCGAAATGTTCTCTGATATACTTTATGCATTACAAAGTGCAATTACTTGTTAACTGCATTTTTACTGATACCTGGAAGAGTAACGTATGTGGCCTGGCATTATTGGGAGCATGCACAGATAAAACACAGTGATATTTTACACACTCAAAGAAGCATAAACTATAGCAATACTAGTTTTATGCTGATTTCAGCAAATATTAATACATTGTACAACACTGGTACTGCTGCACCATATTAGTGATTGTTGTTTAGCAGTCATCAGACAGTAACAGGGGAAATTAACTTTTATTTATCTCCTTGAGGAGTAATGTATACCTGTCACTGTGTCTGATTTCATAGATCATCCCTGACTTTTCCTCATAATTCTGCTCTGTCCCTTGTAAAAAAGTTTGACTTGCTGGTAAAGCATTCAGAATTACAAATAGCCATTAAATCCAGAGATCAGAGCTTCTGTCCAAATAATGCATATTAATGCAAACTGTGTTATTCTATTAACTTTTTTTAATTTACTAGAGTAATATTTAAAATGTGTTCCTGCCCTTATTCTGCCAGTATTTTTGGCTTTGCGTATAATTCTTCAGCAAAGAAGCTGAGAATAATAGTATCCGGTGTTCTATTAGTATTATTAAAAATCACATGAAAAAGAAAACCATACCTGAAGATTGGAAGCCTTTGCCCTTCATAAAATCTGAGGTATGCACTGAGATCAGCCACTCTTGGCTGCTAATCTCTCTAGTGTTTACCTAGCTTATGTTCATTATCATCTTTATCCTAACAGGGCCATATCTCAGCCTTGCTCAGTTAAAGAGTATAATAAGGAAAGTGATACATTATTTTCATTTCCCCCAACCAGCACCAGCTTTTGTGACCCCCGCCCCATACAGTCAAGGATGACTAAGGGCCTTCCTCTGCAGCCACAGATATTACAGTGTCCTAAAGCTAGCTATGTTGTTAGCTTTAGTGGAAAGAATGTCTAACAGCAAGATTTAACTAAGCCAGGTGAACTATGTCAGTGGTAAAATATTTAATGGAATTGTGAAGCATGTTACTTGCCAAAACACTGTTACTATAACCAGAGATATCCTTCATAGTTGTTAGTACCCAGCTGGTTTATTAAGCACACAATATTGTTGTACTAGCTTTTGTTGGTTTGACAGACATGCCACAAAATATTATGATAAAAAAAACGTGCTTTGGTTGGGGACCCCAGCAACTGCAGGGTTTGCTGGTACCTAACTCCAGCTATGTCAATCAGATGCATACATATCACATTCTCAGTATATTGTAATTATCAGTTTTTCATGTAGATTAACAAACATAAAAAGGCCCTGCAGCTGTAAATAGTAATTTTTAGTAAGGGTGATTCCCTTTTCACACAGAATGGTGGGTCTGAGCAAGGTGTTAATAATGAATTATTCTCTTTTCTTAATTTAATAAAACTGTCTGTGGACTGTGTTATTTTATTTAAACTTTAATGTAAATGATACTGGAAAGTTGAGAGCCTACTAGTGTCAGAAGGAGTAAACAAAGAGATGGGGGACAGAATACTTCCAATATTTAATTTTCTTTGTATGACTGGAACAAGCAAGTAAAATAAAAGGTCAATTGAGTATTTTTATATATATATATATATATATATATATATATATATATATATATATATATATATATATATATAAAACATAATGCACTTTAGTTTATTAAATATTTATCTTACTTCACAAAGAAAAAAAAATCACACTTGGGAAGATAGTAGTAAGATAAGGAGAATATAAAACATCGAAGAGCTGTCTACCTCAAAGGCACTGTTATAGGTTCTAGATTTATGTGAAGTGGATGCTGAGGCATTCTTTCACTATTAAAGAAAACAGCATTTCCAGGTAAGGCTTTTCATTATTTCATGAACTTTATTTATTTATTTAGTATTTATCAGTTATTTGTTTGTCTTTTGGTTTGTTTATGTTTGTTGACCAGGTAGACTGGTCCATAGACCCTTTTCGGCCACTACCCAGATGCATATCACAGAATTGCATAGAGCTTATATTATTCATTTTATAGCACAAACTTACACACAAACCAGTTTAATTTCATGGCAAATAGTTTATTTTACCACATACCAGTGAAAACTGTTCAAGTCTTAAGTAGCAATACATATAATTAAATGTTATTATGAATTGCTATCAGTTTTCTGGTCAAGTTCCACTCAATTTGCAATGAGTATTGTGTTAAAATGAGAAAGACATAGCACTGCAGATATTAGAAGTTAAATATTTTATAGTTAACAGAGGATATATTTTTTTGTTACAGACAGAAAGAGAAAGTTTGGCTAATTGCAATTAAGTACAATTTTAAATCAGCTTATGAATACTTGCCTGAAGAAATAGCACAGACTATGGTCTAGGCAACCCACATTCAAGTAATGGCACAATCACTTGAAATCTCAGGCATGGATGACAGGCATACCAATCCTATGAGGGGGAGAGGTATACATGTAGGAATAAACATGCATGTTGATTTTCATGGTGGAGACTTCGGTAAAATGTATGGTGCTTTCTGTGGAAAGGTGGAGCAGTCCTGATAATATCAGACCCTTGAAGAAGTGAGTGATAGTTCACCTCTAATTCCCATTGCATACCCTACCATTGGCTGCCACTGTGTAGGCTCACATGGATAGAACATAACAAATATCCTGAATCATCCCTGTTGGTTACTTCAATGATGTTCATTTTTAAACCTTGCTTCTGGTGATGGGAGAACAAATGGACTGATTTTGGAGGGTGGCCTAATGGTTAAGGTGTTTGCCTTACAAACACAAGGTGCAGGGTTTGAGTCTCAGAAGAGATAGTTGGCTAGGCTTTAAATGACTATCAAGGGCAGTTAACTTAGAACTAATCTATGAAATCATTTACTTCGGAGAGAACTGTGGAGCGGCAGATGGTGGGGTAAAATGGGAAAATACTTATTGATCTTGCCTTACAGGAATGATGATTTCATGGGTTTTCCCAACCCCACCTCCTCATAAATCCACATGTTCCTCATATCCTGTATTGCGGCACAACAACTTATAACACCCTTATTTTCCAAGGAGAATCTACTCTTTGAAGAATAGCCTTTTTTTCAGGCAGCAAAGATTCAAAGATTCAAAACATTCAAAGATTCAAAGAAACTTTATTGTCATTTAGAAACACAAGTGCTACTTAAACAAAATTTTGAGTGGCAGCTCTTTTACAAGAAAAAAAAACACAAAAAGACAAGCCATGATAGGTATTAAAGATAAAGCAATGACTATAGTACAAAAGTAAATGGAATGGAAAGCAATGGAAATGTGGGGTGTGATGCATAGGTCTGGAAGACAGTGAGCTGTTATTCTCATTTGGTTCAGCTATATTCCTTTTAAATGTCTACTTTCATAATCTATAGACTGGCTAGCACAACACAGGACATACTATGTTGAGCCTAGACCATGTCTCTATATCTCACTTGCATCATTGCAGGAGGGCATGCATTCATTTGTTTGTCTCACATTCCCCCTTTCTCTCTTGCATGGAGCAGTCCTTTTTTAGTTTTCCACAGAAGTGTTCCTACAGAAAGAATTAAACAATTCCTTCCTCTCTTGATAGGCAAAGCAACTTTTTATATTTGCTTCCATTCCTCCCTTGACATCATTTCCATTAGTGTAGTTGGTCAAACCTGGGTCAACAGGGATATTGTATTGTCACTATACTACTGAGCTACATTCTAAGAATGCGTTCTGCCTTCAGAATTTCTTTGCAGAAGGACTGTTCAGTGATAGTTACCCAAACCATATAGTGTACTTACTTATATCCAAACTATATAGTCTGCCTTATGTATGTACATGTTACCTGACCAGTTTAATTGATTTGTGTTTTAGCCACTCACTGTTATTGCATTCAAAATGTGAACAGTTTTGTATTTTGTACTGATTCCATGAATTATTTTATCTATACTTTTTATTTATGCATGTTGCTTTCCATATGTTGTTCATATTTTCTTGTTTCTACCTGCTGATATTTTCTCCCTGTATTCCTTTTGTAAATGCTACCATCCTGATCAACAAAACATAATTAATTATAAAATGAATAAAAGAATGTCCGTAACACACATCAAACTGTGCCTTGATCTTACTTAACCAGCTATTGAAGAAAGTCAAGTTTTTGAAAGGCCACTGTTGCAGATGACATAGCAAAGCAAACTGCTATTGTGTTGGTGCAAAAAGCTAAAAAAAGATATTTATAGCTGTAGCTCTCTTTTGATACTATTTACCCTAAAGATACAGGTAAACTATATACCTGAAACTGTGTCATTGTTTTAAGAGAAGATTTAGAAAAAATGTACTTGTAGTATGAAAAGTAGAGAGGTATTAATCACTCCTTCATAACTCCATGAAAAAGAAGACCATAGAAGTTTGCAACTTTATTAAATCAACATGAGTCCTTCTTAGCTTCAGGAAAGACGATCCCAAATCTGGGCTGAGGAAGCTTTGCCATACATGGATCTTTGATTTATTCCCAAGGAACACATGGAAAACAAATGTTAATAATGAAAGCATACATCCTCTTTTTGATCAATTTATTTTTTACCCTTTGTTCACCAATTTAGTCTCACTACGCCCTTGTCCTCTTTTCAAAAGAGACTCAAGGTGCCATACATCCCAACTGCCCAGATTTTTGCAGAAAGTCCAGATTTTTTATCCATATTTGTGGTCTGTTCCTTGTAAAATTTGTTATTTTTCTGGCAAATAATTGAGGCCTGAAGTCACTAAATAATGACAGGAATTTGAATGTCAGATTTCATATCCTTATGTAAATGTCTACTAACACAAAATTTGTTATACTAGCAATGGTTTAAGTTTATACAAGCAATATTTAAAACCTGTCTCTATTTTTGGGGCTTTCCCCCATTATTTTTGGCTTTATCCAGATTTCTTGGGCTCAGAGTTTGAGAGGTAAGTAAGGTAGTATTCTTACTGGATAGGGAAAATTTGGCCAAGTCACTGATGATCTTTCCCAAGTCCCTGGAGCTCCTACATGGTGTAATTTATCAAGTACTGCAGTTCTGGAAATTCCAATATGGAGCAAAGTGCAGGAGAGATGGGGAGATGAACAATAGAAAAATTACTGATAGAAGAGAAGGCGATGAAATAATTATTATGGTGTTTGAAGTCAGAGGACTGGAGACACCACAGAATGCAGATTTGATGATCAAGGTTGGACCAAGGGAATGAGATGAAGCACAATGGAGTAACATGAGCAGTAGCCAATGAAGACAAAATAGTGGAGGTATTCCGTCAGTGGAGTGGTCGGTTTTAAGGGATTATCTCATATATCTATATATATATATATATATATATATATATATATATATATATATATATATATATATATATATAAATATATATATATATTTTTTTTGTTAAAAGAAAAAGGAAGGATAGATGTGGATGCAGCAGGTATAGAAGAAAGGAAGAAGAAATGGATGATTTGACATTAGAGGCATAGCAACATTAATCTATTTGGGTGATAAACATTTTGTGAAATGATACTTGAAAGCTTTAATTTGTTAGAAAAGTTCATTACCGAGGATTAAAAAAGAATGTAGTGCACATTGGCAAGACTTTAATTCAGAGTTTGGCAATACAACTAAAAGGGAGACTACATGCTTATTTTAGGACTTCAGACATAAATAAGCCTCAGTTAAAAAACTTTACTTTGTGTGGCAAAGTACGACATTAGAACAATATGCAATGAGAGAAATGTGTGGACAGGGAGTTAGGGAGTGTGGGTAACAATGGATGTTTTTTTTTTTCAAATCTTTGTTTTTATTTTTTGTTGTTGCATTAAACAAATTGTATAATACAATACACAGTAACAGATGATAATACATTGAAAGTAAACCATTTGCAAAGTTAGATGAAGCAACTGTTCATTCTAGTAATAGACAAGTATCTTTAAAGTTTGTTTTCTCAATATGAAGAGTGACATAGATGGACAGCAGAGCGAGATAACAGACATATGAGAAATATGACAATAATAACATTGTTAATGTACAATGTAGATTTTTGCACATAGTCATAATGTATTAGATATCTATACAGTGTTATAGAATACAGGAAAAACCCACAGATAAATAAAAAAATAAACACACACACACACACACACACACACACACACACACACACACACACACACACACACACACACAAAACTTTTATATACAACTATTTACAAATAGTGCTACAATATAATGACAGGATTCTAATTACATTTAACAAGATGTGATAATATCTTTGTATGCATCTTATATACATGTAACCATTAGAGAACAATGGATGTTAAAGATGGGAAAGTTCCACATATTTCAAATGCAATAATTGTGAACATTAGGAAAGGATTTTTTCAGCATTGGGGTCAAACAAAGCATGTTTCTTTGGTGATGAAAACAATTTAGTAAATACTGTATTAAATGGAGAATGTGGGGAGAGAAAACAAATTGCAAAAACTATAAACAAGTTTGTAGAAAATGTAAAGAATTTCAGAACTTATAGCTTGGCTATGTTATATTAGAAAAAGAAAAAAAATAAATGAAGAGGAAATATCAGAAAAAAATACAAACATTAGAAGATATTATTGTAGAAGATGGTGAAAGAAAAAAGTGCGATGGAAAAGGATACTGAAGAAAGGTTTGAGAATAAAGAAGTAATCAGACAAGAAATAGTTCAATGTGATGATTTAAGATACAGGAAGGAGTGGAAGATTTAGAGGTTGGAGAAGAGCAAGAACAAAATTATGAGGTACAATGATGAGATAAATATTTTGCATTGGTTACAAATTTAGCAATTTTATTGCAGCATGATTCCAGTTTGGATTTAACAGAGGACTGAATATTGGTAAGCAGTGGAACACTGTAAAGAAGAGATGGCAGCAGAAAGGAATAGGCTAGGGATAGTCTTGTAGAGTGGGTGAGGAAGTATCTGTGCTTGTAGAGCATGCACAGTTTTTTATGTTTTTTTTTCAATATTGCTGTTAGTATGGAGGTTGACTGTTAGGTTTTCATCTATGATGACACCTAGAAGTTTAGTGTTAGGGACAACCTCAATGAAAGTGTTATTTTGGGACTGAATAGTAAATTCATCTTTGCTTAGGGAAGTGTTTTTTTAGGATTGATTAACACAAGTTTATTTTTTGGGAAGGATTTAGGGCAAGGTGATTATTGCTCATCCATGTTTTAGTAGAAATGAGGGCAGTCTGAGTGAGTAACTGTAATTCTGGATTAGAATTTGTCAGCACAGATGATGGTTGAGTTAAAATGAAGTGTAAAGAATTTGTTGAGATAAAAAAAGAGTGATATGCTTTACAAAAAAGGAAATAAAGATCTGGGGAAATAAATGTTATTGAATACAAAAGTATGATACATTAATGGGGCGAAATACTGGAACAATTAAAATGTAACTTCATATAAAAGTTTTTATTTGTCATTTCTAAAATAAAAGTTTTTATTTGTCATTTCTGAAAAAAGACTTAGATACTGAAAATATATGTTGCAGAAAAGAGCATCTCTAGGTATGAACATATATGTTTCCTACTGAAAGGGGAAAATAATTATTAGTGAAGTTTCTTAGTTTTATTTGGAGATCAGCATTCAACTCCTAGAGAATAGAAACTATAATAAAAAAGGAATACGGATCAAATTGTAAAACTCCCGTGATTCATTTACCATCTACACATTTATTTTTGGCAATGAGAAATGTGAAATAAAGAGAAAACAAAATGATAGATATGAAGCTATATGGAGTATAAAGATGTAAGATAAGGAAGAAAGGGAAAAGGAATATTATGTAAGAAACAGAGTATGGGAATACAATTAAATTATGGAAATTAAAAATGTATGACATTGCTGGGAAAAGATTTGTATAACATGATTTTGAAAAACAAATGCTTGGTATACCCACAGAAGGAACTAATCGATGATAAAAACAGTTGATAAATGAATGAAGAAAATGTTCTGAAAAAGTTTTACAAACCATTGAATTTTTTTTTTTTTGTCGATAATTTTATTAGATAAGTTACCAGAGAAAGCGAAGAGAAAATGTAATATGATGGAAGAAAGAAAATGGGGGGATTCACAAATCCTCCATGTAAGACTAAATAAGTCTTACACGGAAATGGCCGTCTAAGAGTATAATGTCAGTGCGTCATGCATATGCATGAGGGCACACTGACTCAACTGGAAGGCTAACACAGAGCATGTAAGACTGCAGGGGGCATGTCGGACTGCCAAGCAGTCCAAATATCCACGTCCCTGCAACTATATAAATGTGAAAATGACAAGTGCAATGAGCGAGTCCACTGAAATGTACACATAGCAAACAGTACACATCCCCACATACTAAACCCCATTGTAATTGTAAAATGTAAACTGTTATTTTTTTTTTAATAATTCCAGATATAGCTGCCCGTATTTGCGAGTGTTTGCGCAGGTGTGCCCATTGCTTAGCTACAGTTAGCAATTTCAACATCGAAGAGCATAATAAGAAATGTTTATGCAAATTAAGCCAAATAGCAATAGCATAGTGGTACAGCCTTCGCACAAAGAGGAGGCATTCCCAGTTCTAGTCCCACCACTCCCCTTTCTATTTTATGTTTTAAATTAGTATATAAAATAATTCCTGACATATATGAATGAAATTTTAGTAAAATGTATTGAAATGGCCAATGTATTAGTGAACAAAATGTATATATATAAATATAAGAAGGTGAGCAGCATTAAGGATATTGACATATAATTGCCCATAGTTAAGCAGTGTTGTACCTAGTGCAATATAGTTGCCCATAGCTAAGCAGCGCTTTACATAATGCAATATAGTTGCCCATAGCTAAGCAGCACTTTACATAGCGCAATAGGTTTGTGCGGAGCTGTGCACCACTCTAACCAGTGCACCGTAGGGAAATGTCGGGCAACGTGGAGCAACGTAGAGCAAAGTTGAGCAAAGTCACCTAAACACAGCCACACTCCCTAGCCTGTCTGGACAGTAGTAAAATAAAAAGCAATGACAAGGCTCAAATCCGGGACACTGTGCACCATAATCAAAGTACTGAACCACTAAGCCATGACAGCTTAGCATAAACATGCACTGTTAACATACATATACTTATAAATGAAAGTTTAACCATTGCTAAGCAGGTTTGCTGTTAACTGAGAATTTTCAAAAATGGCCAATCACAAATAAGTGTGGGAAATGAGGTATATTTAAGCTCCATAGGTGGGAATACACACCATAACTGGTTGTAGCTCCCATATGCAGTCAGAATGGCTGGTGCTGGAGAGGGTACTCGCTTTCGAGCGCAACGGTGGGGCATTGAGCAGTCAAAATACATGGTTTGGCTCCTTGTTCACCATCATGAGTCAAGACTCCTGCAGGGCCAGTTCCAAGGGACAGAGTACAAAGTGGAGGCTTGGAACCAGTTAGCTCATGATCTCACCAGTGCCACAGGTGTCCCTCTGACTGGTGAGCAGGTCCGTCACCACCATGCAGACCTAAAGAGACAGAAGCAGGACCAACTGAACTGATGAATACAGGAGGCCCGTGACATGCAAGATGCCCCACTACTGAGTAGGTAGCCATGGAAAGAAGTATGTAAGAAATGCTATTGTAGTCCATATAATGGATAAGTATGTCTCAATATCCCTTCATTTACTTCAAAGCTGCATGTGTCCGTGTTGCGAATCGGCAAGCCTATGCAGATAGGCTGCTAAGGCTGCACCACCATGCAGGTTAGTAATTATTCTGCATGTATTATTATATAAAATAAGTGAGAGAGCATGAAAGAGTGCTGTAACCCATTAATAAAGGTATAATAAGTCTTGAATAAAGTCTCTGCATGTATTGTGATATAAAATAAGTGAGAGAGTGTGAAAAAGTGCTGTAACCCATTAATAAAGGTGTAATAAGTCTGGAATAAAAGTATTCTGCAGGCACCAAAATATGAAATGAATGAGAGAGCCACTACGATAGTGTGTAATGTAATTAATAAAGGTATAATTCCTGGACTGTGTCCGTGTCACTTTCTTTGATAAGTTGTTGTACCCTTGCATTATAGAAATAGTACAGTTGTATTAAGTGCTGTCAATCTACACTTGTGTAGGTCCATATAAAGTGGATGAAGGGAATGCCAGTAGCTCTTAAGCATATATACAGTCCTCAACTCTTGGTTCATGGCCAGCATGTACAGGTTAATCTGGCACATGAGTAGCTTCTGATTGTGTTCCCCACAAATGTCAGTGTGTTGCTAGAAATGTAAGGGTCTGTGTAAATGTAGATGATAATGTCACCTGAAGACAGCCAGATATGTAGATATATGAATATAAATGAAATACATAAATACGTAGAAGTAACATCTGCATCTTGAACAGTTTGTATGTCAGATACAGGTCAGGTATATAAACAACTATCAAAACCTATTTCACAATTTAATGGACACTGCCTAGTGTAATACATGTAGGGGATATATACCTGCAGTCAGTAGAAATGTAGGGTAAAGTTCTAAGTATATATAAGTTGTTAATGGAGTGATCTTTTTACACCCTACTTTATGGTCATAAATAATGCCATTCAACACCTAAATGGATATGTGTAATCTGAAAAACTTTGTTGGGACGTATGTCCTATTGGTTCATAAATATCTGCATGTACTTTGATGCATGTGTCCTGTTCACATACCACAATCTTGGTGGCCTGTTGCCACCAATCAACCCTGCATGCTGTTGGAATGTCCACTGTTGTTCTAAATATGCATGTGTTATGCTTGCTGTTCAACTGTTGGAATTTGTGTGTGTTGGGTTAATGGGAATACTACTGAATGCTGTTACAACTAATTTGGAATGCTGTTGTCTGTTACTAACCCATATTGTCATTAAATCCTGCTAAACATAGAATGTATGGGAAGGCCAGTCCCAGTGGACCCTCCTCTCCCACCTCAGCTGGCGATGGCACCTGGCACCAGCATGTCCGGTGCCCAGCCCGGGACCTCCTCATCCAGTGGCCCTGTGCCACCTTTGGGTGGAAGCACTGCAGGGGATGGGGCTTGCCTCTCCCTTGCATGCATGGCTGAAGGAGGGCCACCTATCACCCTCTGAACGGTCCGGGCTGTGGTGCGTAGGGAGATCAAGCATTCAGTCGCTGATCCTCTATGCCAGCTCGAGGCAAGAGTGGCGCAACTCATGTGAGCCTGCCACTCCTACGCAGCCCCCAGCACAGCCACCCTCCAGGCTCTGAAGGTGCAGTAGTGACTGCCCATGGGTGGGGATGTCAGTTCCACTGTTGCCATCTGTGGGCTCATGGGCTTGCGATTTCCAAACACCCTTTCCCATCAATGGTGTTCACCCACTCCATGTGTCATATTCCAGCCCTGTATGCATCTTGTTTGTCTTGTCTGTTTACCTCCCCAACCTACTTCCCCAAATATACCTACTTCCCCTACCCCACATACCACTCTCTCCTGATAAAAAAGGGGGCAATCTGCTTCCACAAAAAAATTATGCCCCATACATAGCTGCATATTTTGCACACATGTCCACTGGACACAAACTGAAATTTAATTGGCAGCACAACATACTTTGTTGTCCTCACCCCTCTCTCAGGGGTGGAATGTTTCAAAATTCCATCCAAATTATTAGTATATGCACAGCTGTTGCTGTTAAAGAAATTGACAGCTATGGACCTTCCCTACACCAATCCTGCACATCCCGAGCTGTTTTCCCTACTGTCTTTCCCTCTTTGTGCCCCTTTTCCACCACTTTCCTATCTCCCCATTTTCCTTTCTTTCAAAGAAATTAGCGAGGGGGTTAGCGGGAGTAAGCACTTTTAAGCAGTAGTTAGCGGGCTTGCGTGAGTGTGCGCATGTGTGTGCTTAGCTAAGTATTGCTAAGCATCACACAAATTCACGCAAACACGCTTACAACTGCTTAAAAGTGCCTTAGTCACTCTGCATGGCAGGGCCCTTGTCCTGCTGAGCAGCAAAATAAAACACCTCTGTCAGTCTTGAACCCCGGACACACTACACTGCATGAAGTACCACTAAGCCACAGTAGACATACAACAAGTTGGTGCTGTAATAAATATATCATGCATTACAATGAGTGAATGTAAAGGGAAAATAGGAATGCCATAACACAAATCTTGTTCTGTGGATCTTTACCAGCAGTTGTTGTGGAATTGCATGACATGACTGTGAAAAGAGAACCAGCCATTCTAGCAGGAAATAATGTTACAGTAGCACTTTACAAACCCCACACAGTATCAGAGCAGGATAAACACTGGCATATTTGAATAGGGCAAAGGCCATACTTCCCAGCTGTGACTGCTTGTCAGGGATGTCCCTGATTCGTAAACAAATGTTAGCTGTGTCCCTCTGAATCCCTCTGAAAAGTACTGATGTTAGGCAGAAAAGTGGGGAATTACACTTAATGAATAATATCAATAAGTAAGAGTAGACACTGCTTGCACATCAGAAAAGGTGTAGTAATACATATGCTGTGATTCTCTCACAGTCTCAACTTAATATCTGTAATATATTACAGGTGTACATGACTTATATGTACCTTTCCCTGAGGCTGTTCAAACATATACCTGAGTGTATCAGAGGCCTGGTAGAGGCAGAAACACACAGGCATATCAGCTTTTCTGCTGTTACACACTCTGCAAATAGCTTTGGAAGGAGTCCCACAAGCATACCATTATGTAGGAGTACAACACAGAAATATCAAAGGATGTAGTCATGTACTGGTAGCAACCAAATGTGACAATGCCATTGTTCCAGTGCTGAAAAGACTGGTGTGGTGCACAGACAAAGAATAATAGGCTAACCTCTGGCTACCATCTGGATATGTCCACAGGTGTGAGCTACGCAGACAGACTACTTGCCTTGATAGACTAACAGGTACACAGCAACCCTGTATGTTCAGCAAGATAAACATCACACAATAATAAATAATGCTCTCTGTACTTCTGCACCCCTACCCAAAAGAACAATATACCTGTGTATTCAGGCTCTACCAAGGATGTAGGTAGGCATACTCAGTACTGAAATTTGTCCAGTTGTCTTGAGCAGCCTGTGCTAATGTCAACACAAAAAAAACACAAACTGTTCAGAAGTGAGTAAAGTAATATTTACAGTATAGTAGTTCACCAACACTTCATGTGCCAGAAGAATACATTGCAATAACTACTTTTGTATGGCAGTTAATTGTCTAATTAGAAAAGAAAGTACATACTCCCATGTATCTTGTGTTAGCATTTGGAGGGGTGAGTAAAATTCTACACTGACAAGTGTGTACTAGAAGCAGCAACATTCTGGTTTGAGTACAACATGCAAATCACTGGCTACAACCCTAGCTTCAGATATAAGAAGTATACCAACCTTCTGACTGACACAACGGTCTCCACAGTAAACAAGCATGGGCCCCACTTTGGAAAGCTGAAAGAGCTACGGATACCTAACTTAGCATTTTATAGCAGTGGGCTGCTATGACAGTGAGTACTGTAATTACCACACAAAAGGCTGCATGCAATTACTAAATGGTGGGCACCAATTGGTGCAGAGGCCATCACATGCACATGTGCAGATACCTAGAAAAGCAGGCTGTACTTGCTGTCCACACATGCAATAATATCATTGCAGCAACAGAGAGAGAGAGAGAGAGAGAGACAGAGACACAGACACAGACAAAGACAAAGAGACAGAAACAGACAGACACAGAAAAAGAAAGAGCAACATCAACAGACAGAGAAAACCAAAAAAAAAAAATGATTTCCTTTAAAAACAGACGGAACAGAGAAATACAAAGGAAAGGTATGTAACACATATGTATTTGCTGGCATGTAGTAGATGTTTTTGAAGAGTACTCTACATACTGTGAATTATCCATATGTAACGTATAAAGAACAAGGGTGACCCTCTCAGTTCTACTCGACACAGACCACGAAAACACCGGCACTTGTAGTCAATAAAATCACTATTTATTCGATACACACAATGTTTAGCGCTTTCATCTAAATTCCTTAGACTTCTTCAGAACTTCAGAAGTTATTCTCACATTCCTTGGCTATTTGTTTTTAGAAACTGTCCTTGGATTATTTTATGAGCGATCATTGTTTCATCCTGATAATGATCAGTGATGCGTTTCCTTTAGTGAAGTTGGATCTATCATGTGTTCGTTTCCTCCTTCTCTTGTCTAGCTTATTTATGGACAACATACACCTGCTTGTTGTCCTATTTTTGGAGGAGTGCATCTTGGTTTTATTTGTGCTGTCTCATTCCATGCATCCCTGTAGATGCTCATAGGATGCACTTGTAAATGTTTCTGCAGATTGCATATCATTATCCTATATCAAGAGGTCTTCGGAACTTTCCACTTTGGTCTTGGGAAGTGTGCAGTTTGCTTTTGCAAATGTCTTTACAGTGGTTTCATTGACTGGGTGTGGGGGCGGGATGTGGATGTCCAGTGTGATTACTTCATGATCTGATATTCCCAGTGAGGGGTTTATCTCTGTTGTGGAACACTGGTACCCAATGTTGGTGATGATCATGTCCAGTATGTTGTCACCTGTAGTGGGCATGCTGACCAGCTGTTCTTAACTGTAGGACACATTGGGCAAAGGATGTTGTATACGAGTAATTCACACACTCAATGTTTGGGTAGTTGTAATCTCCTCATATAATGGTGTTTGATAGGACCTTTATATTTGCCATTGTTCTCCGGAATACTGAGTGAGGTTCCTGAGACAAAGTACGTGATCTGTAGCAGGCTACAATCTGATGGGCAGCTTTGCCCAATGTTAGTTGCACTTGCATGGTCTCCAAGGCCTCATGCTGTGCCAGTCACCTGAAGGTGTGGATATCCATAAGGTAAATGGCTACACCCCTTCCTTTTGTATTTCACTCATGGTTTTGGGTCCAAAGGTCAGAATGATTGTGAGTGTTTTACGTGGATCATATCCAGCAGCTCTTTGTTTGACATAGCTTTGTATGTTAGGCAGTGAACACCTCTGAGTAGGCGATATGCAAGGGAGTACGGATGGAGCATTTTGCGATGGTCTGTGTATGGCATGTATTTCAGGCCACTAATGCTCTTTGTGAGGTATTGCTGCTGGCTTTCCAGTTGTTGTACTTGTCTTGTGAGGTACATAACAACAGTGGCATTGTACTCTTTTACAGTTCTAGTGAATGGTGAGTAGAGGGGAACACTGTCCTCTTTTATTCTGCATGAGACACATTTTGTGATGAGGTGTGCCACATAAGAGGGTTTCCTGACTACTGTGGGAATGTGCTTATCACAGTTGTATCCACTGTCTACCTGTGACCCAGGGTCTCTTGTCACACTTACAGTGTGAGGTATACTACCATTTATGTTGTAGTTCTTGGCTACAGAGATTTTAACAAACGTGATGATAATGCACCTTTGACATTGAGCTACAGCCCATGGCTTGGACAACAGCCATCTGTCTCAATGAGGCCCTTTTGTAGGATGTCCACATCTTTAGTGTTTACAATGATGGCTCCTATTTTGCAGTCCTCTGGAAACTTCAGTAGCCACAGACCTTCCATGTTAATGTTTACTTCAGGGACGTAGATACTACACAGGGTGGGAAGTTATCTAGTCCCATGACTGCTGTGATACTGGCTTCGGAGAGTGTTTTTTACCTGTGCAGCCATGATGACAGCAACTTTGCAGTCTTCCATTATAGACATGTGCTCTTTCATGGGTGAGAGGGGGGTAAAGTTAACACTGATCCTATCTGCCAGGATGTTGCCAGTATCAGTTGGCTCTGTACATTTAGTGCCATTGAGCTGTAACTCAGAACAGATCTGAGTGTAACCATGACTTGGACCTGTCTGTTGGGCAGACATCTCCTGCGTAGACAGTATGCAACAGAGTACAGCTTGGGTTACATTCATTTTTGTTGCATGGGGCAACTATTTGAGGCCAGTAATCCTCGTGTTAAGGTACTTCATTGGTCTTTCTAGCTGCTGAACGTGCCTAGTCAGATTCATCGCAAGTGTGTTGTGGTACTCTCTGATAGGTCTGATGACTGCTGAGTAGTGGCAACCTCCTTTGACCTACATGCACAGACGTTGGCAGTTTGTGTGAACACATAGCAGGATTTTCAGACCACATTGTGAATGTGTTTCTGGAAGTAGAGATGACTATACACATTTGTCCATAGATCCCTTATTATCACATCCGTATTTAACCTAAGTGTGCGAGCATGCCCAGTATGACCTTTCAGTATCTTCCTGCCTGACATTTGCTTTGTTTCTTTAAATGTGTGAGCATGCCTAGTATGACCTTTCAGTGTGATGCTGAATGAAGTCCACTACATTTGTTGGAGTGTGTGAGCACGCACAGTATACACATTTATACTATATGTGTATGGTAAATCAAGGTATATTTTTACAGCAGGGCTCACCTTTGTGTCATAGATCAACAGGGATCATGCTGTGCCTGCAGGGCTTCCATGAGACACAATGCATAGACTTATCAACATTTCTACATACAGGGGGGACAGCTATTCTTTGTACATTTCTACCCGTGGGCACACCGGATTGTTAATGTGGGTGTACATAGGATGTGGGTTTCACCTGACAGTTATACACATTTGCTGTGTTTGCACTGCTATGTACAGGACACCATTACAGTCTGTACTGTTTCCTATCGTACTGGCTTGAGGCATACTACTGTACGACAGATCTTAGCATCCATTGTCACATATATTAGCTTGCAACTTCATAGCCTACACAACCCACATCACAACGCCTGGCCTGATGTTCTCTGTCTGCATAGGTGTGTGGGTGAGGTTACCCATTTGCCTCATTAGGGGCATGATACAGCATTGCTTTGTGTTTGCATTAGTGTACAATTGTCCTGCTGTGTCTGTGCCACTGTAATGCTATCATGGCTTAGTGGTTCAGTACTGTGACTATAGTGCACAGTATTCTGGGTTCAAGCCCTACCACTGCTTTTTATTTTCATGCTGGCCAGATCAGACTGCTTAAGGAACAGTAAAGCAGTTATGAGCATGTTTAACTGACTTTGCTCAACTTTGCCCGACCTTGGCCAACATTGCACGAGCAATTTTGTTTACATATGCTAGATAATTGTAAAAGCTGCTTAGCACTGCTTTATATTGCTTAAAACATGGCAATCATGCCTCAGGTGGTGCTGCAGGGCTGCCTATGTCGGATGCACATACTACACTCCCTATACATGTTTGGAAACAGGTAGTGTCAAGTTAGGCATCCCTTTTATTTTATGTGTGAGTCAGAGAGAGGTATCATTTCCAGGGTTCCTACTGAGCCAGTGTATGTGCTATGCGTTACCTCTTTGCCAAGGCCAAGGCATACTGGGCATGCCTTCTTCTGCCTACTGGGGCAGGCTCAGGTTGTTCCTCCTCCAAGTCACGCTGTGCCTGTGCAGGCCTTGGCAATGGTGGGGGGCTATTTGGCCCTGCCCCATGCTGTTCCTGCTGCAGCTGTTTTCGCAGGATCATATTGAGTAGCATGGCACATACCATGACAATTTGGGTACATGTAGTTGGTGAGTACTGCAAAGCTCCACCAGATGTGTCCACGCACCGGAACCGTGACTTGAGCATCCCAAACACACGCTCGATTACATTTCATGTTTATGGAGTTCTTGTTCAGGTGTGTGTGCATTTCTGATGGGTGCCATCAGTCACGGCTCCAGTGCGTATCCAGCATCCCCCACTAGGTGACCATCAGGGATGTCCCTATTGGCAAATGTCTGGTACAGCTGCGTCAGATGCCAGATATGGGAATCGTCATAGCTTCCAGGGCAGCCAGCACACACATTCAGTATTATGTCCTTGGCATCGCACACAACCTGGCAGTTGATGGAGTGGAAGACCTTGCGGTTGATGTAGGCCCTACCCTGCTCACCGGCTAGTGCTTTGATGTGTATGTGCATGCAATCAATTGCACCCACTACCTCAGGGTATTCCGCTATTTGCTGGAAGAGACGCATATTGCTGGCCAATACCTCACGGGAACTGGGGAAATATACATGATCACCGACATGTGCTGACATGGCATTCAGGAACTGGTGCAGTACCCTGGATGCTGATGCCTGTGAAATCCCCATCATATCACCAGTTGGTCTCTGGAAGGTACCTGTTTCTAGTATTCTTAGGCCAACACATACCTTGGTTTCCACTGGGATGGGTTCCCCTCTGTTGGTTCTGTGTGGGAGGCATGGCCTGCACAGTTCAACAATTTGCTGCAGGAGCTCTCTGTCCACTCTATAGCACTCCACTATCTCCAGCTCATGTAGCCCCTGGTAGGTTACCCTGGGTCTGTACACTATTCTCCGTCTCCTCACTGTGGGTTGCTCAGCAGCATTCACAATGGCACCACCCTCAACATCTTGCACATGTTGCCTTATAACAGCAATGGCAGCCCCTAACAATTTTATGTCTCAGTTTGAGCTTTTTAAGATTTCACTTCTCTTTGTTGACTGCAGTGTTGCAGTGTTTCTGAGAAAAACATGGGGTAATGTTGTTTGCAGAGTTTTAAGTGCTGGGCTGGGCTACTGTACTGCCTGTGTAATTGGCTGATTCTGATTGATTTCACCTGGCAGCTCTGCTAGTTCTCCTTGGTTAACTTCCTACTACTTCTTTTCCTTCCTTTTCCCTTTCTGCTTCCACAGGGGGCAGCGCCATGCAAACAAGCGCAAACACGCGCACACGAACGCACATGCATGCACACAGGCTTACACAAGCTTACACAAGCTTAGGCCAGTGCACATTCGTGTATACCAGCTTAGACGGCCTAACACAGGCTTACACGGGTGCACATCTATGCACATAGGCTTACACGGGTTTATACGCACGCACACGCGTGCACATGCATGCACACAGTGTAAGCAGCTTTGCAAGAAACTTTAGTGATAGCCATGGCATACACCTTCAGTTTCTGGGTTTCAGTTTAGATAACTGTAGACACACCTCTCCTAGTCCTAAGTAACTCACAGCAAACACATGCCACTCTGCTCCAATAAGCTTACAGTCTTTTTGATACATGCCCCCCTCATGATGTCACCCATCTTCTACTCTGTTCCTCCCCTTATCCTACTCTTACACTCTAGGGACATGGTTCACATAGCTGGAAATATTGGGATTCATTATCCTTATCCTCATTTGCATAGGATTGCCTACTAATGCTTGGTTACATCTCTCAGACTGAGCTTCCCCCCTTAGCAACCACTACTCAGTGCCCGTGTTGTCTTCAGCCTGCCATTCACTTGCATGGTAGATGAATATTTTGAATTAAATCATATTTGTGGCTTTTAAATTCTGGATTTTCTGATTTTTTAGTGCGCCGCACGTTTGCGCAGCACTGCACTACACTTAAACATCGGAGATCGAGGAAAAAAAGTATTTTTTATTATTTTGCAACACATAAAAATGCCAAGGGCCATATATTTGGCCATTGGCATGCTTCATCAACTGGATGCAGCCTTTATTTGGAGCTGTCATGGCTCCGTTTTGCTATTTGCAGAACGGTACTCAGTTGCCAACCGAGTACATTTCTGCAAATAACACTACACTTACTCGGACAGGTTAGTGTTTCCTGGATCACAATTTTACCTCATTTGCATAGCTTTTAGCAGCAAATGAGGTCATTTGCATAGACTAAACCTGTCCGTGCAAGAGTCGTTTTAGGAGCTCTCTTGCACGCCCCTGCCGGCTGTTTCTGGATCGCTCGGCAGACATGTTGGCTGCATAGAGTCTTACACTACTCTTAGACTCTGTGCAAGCCTTCATGAATCCAGCCCAATGTGTTGACTCTAACAAAGATGAGACAGTGAAGCATTGTTTTCTGGACTGTAAAAAAGATTTTTTTAGGGAAAAGTTTAACAATGAATACATATGGGAAGGATTTAGATGTATAAATATTACTATTATGCTATATGGGAATTTTGAAAAATGTACGGAAGTTGGATATTGATTCATGAGATAATTGTTTGTGACAATATTTATGATGTGGTAAATAAGATGTAAAGATTTGTTAAATAATAAGAGAAAAAAAGAGAAAGATCTGTTAGCTTAGATAAGAAGAGGGTTTTCAAAGAAGTGATGGGCAGATAGGATAAATGAGGTTTGGTATCAAACCAATTTGTCCATGGACATTTTCAGAGTGTTGTCAGATAAATATATTAGTAAGAGTGGGTAGGGAGGGGCTTAAGATATTTAGGCAAGTGTAACTGGGTAAGGAATCTCATTTTGGCGTGAACTTGCTATAATGGAGGTTTACGTCCATGACGACCTGTTGGTACAGTGGTGGTCAGGTGGCCATTGCATTAATAGTAGTGGGCATGTAGGAAGTTGGTAATGGAGGGTAGCAGATTTATATATATGTATGTATGTATGTATATATATATATATATATATATATATATATATATATATATATAAACCATCTTGCTCTCTCTCCTCTCTTTCTTATTGTTTTAGTCTCTAACTTGATTGCTTGTAATGTAATGGAGGTTTACGTCCATGACGACCTGTTGGTACAGTGGTGGTCAGGTGGCCATTGCATTAATAGTAGTGGGCATGTAGGAAGTTGGTAATGGAGGGTAGCAGATTTATATATATGTATGTATGTATGTATATATATATATATATATATATATATATATATATATATATATATATATATATATATATATATATAAACCATCTTGCTCTCTCTCCTCTCTTTCTTATTGTTTTAGTCTCTAACTTGATTGCTTGTAAGATGAGTAGAGCTGTGGGGGGAGAGGTATTCAGGCTTGTAGGTAGGCATATGGGTTGGCTCTAGCCTACAGATATATAACAAAGGAGGTACTATAATAACAATAGTATTTCAAAAATTAAATAAATTGATAATAAAAAAAAAATATATATATATATATATATATATATATATATATATATACAGAGAGAGAGAGAGAGAGAGCAAAGGAGATGATTTAATATATATATATATATATATATATATATATATATATATATATATAATAAAACGTGAGTAGAGTGGGACTGAAATCCTGAGGCAGAGTACTTGTTACCGATGTTTGCTACATTTAAGAATAAGTTTAAATGCTTGAGGCCATTTTACTTCACTGGTATGTAGTGTTACCTCCGTTTCCAGTCTTTCATCGGGCAGTGGTAGCACCTTGGAGTGAGAAGCTCTTGTCTTTTCTTTTTTATTTTTAGTTTCTGGTGAGCGGCCCTAGGCAAAACAGCTCCACGGCGCCCCCCAACACATTACCTGGTGCCCTCATCCTGGTCTACCTACACCAAATAAATACTGGAAAAGTGCCCCTGCTACACCGGCGCCCTAGGCGGCCGCCTAGTTGGCCTATGCCTAAGGCCGGCCAGTGTAGTGAGGTTTCTGTTGGGCTGGTTCTGACAGAGGTACGAGCATCTTTCGCAGGCTTTGGTTAAGCAGCATAGTGGTTGGCCACTGGCAGCTGCCTATCCGTGTGTGCATTTCTGAGTATGAGTAGGGAAATATGCATTTCAACTTAAAGTTGTATGCTGATGTGTATGGGCTTGCACTTCTGGTTCTCAACAAAACAGACAAAACTCAACAAGATCATGGACAAATAAAAAAAAAAACAAAAGAATAAAATAAAATTTCTCAATGGTGCAGTTTTACAGGACCTCACAATATTGATCATGTTGGCCAGCTATTTGTAGAGTTTGTTGGCCCTGGCAAGTTCAAAGTGTCAGGTCTTGGCTAGTGCATTACAGCTGGGTTGGTCGTACGTGTTGGTGGTGTGTGGGAAGCAGAGTTTATTCTGGGATCGGGTCTTCATTTTCTTTGCTGGTGTTGGGCTGTGAGTTCTGGTTTGATTCAGCTTAACATATACAGGAATAGCTACAATTGCATGTGGATGAGGGATGCAATATTTCTCATTAAAATTCAAGGCTTTTAGTATTTCATAGATGCGTTTCAGTGTTTGAAATAGATTTAAGAGTGCAAACATTTAACAGTAGGTAACTCGAATACTTTTCTTCAGATCTCAGCTTGAGTGTAGTAGATATGAAGGGATAATTTATATGTAATATTTTATCCTCTGAAGATTTGTTGTATGGTCGCATTATAATGTAATTTTAGTAGCCAAAATGCTAGGGAGGAATTGGGGATTTACATTGGTGATTACTTTTCTACCCTGGGTCGTATGAGCAAAGTATAGGTCCCATTATTGTTGATAAGGGTTTGGATCATCTCTTTTATTGAGGAGCTCTGTTTTCTGGTGCTTGCAGTCGGGTTTGGGATTCATTGGTGGTGTGGTCTGCTGTGCCTGCTTTTCCTGAGGTAATTTTCTATAACTATAGTTGCTTTTCACAGGCTTTGAGTGGGTCAGAATAACAGTGCTGCTCATGCGCAGTGTGGCCCTAGTAAAAAAAAAAAAAAAAATCAAAATAAATAAATAAAAATGGAGCAAGGTCATGCTTTCGAAATGTACAGGATACTTTTATTGCTGTTGATGGTTTAGAGTCATGGTCGGTCTCTGGTTAGAGCTCTTGTTAGTTGTTCGGAGGCTTGCTCTGTCACGTTCTCATTTTGTGTTATATATGTAGATGGTAGCTGCTCATTGCCCAAGTTCATTGGGTGCCTCTGTGGTGTTTTCATGCGCAATGGTTTTGTTTGCTGTCCTGCGGGCTTGGAACTATTGCTGGAACTTTCCTTGTGTGGTCGGATGACCGCTTTCCTAATTTTTTTTTTTTTTCAGGTGGGTCATGGTTTAATTTTGTTGGTAGCATCAGGTTGCTTGTGGGTTAACTTAATGATGTTTGGCTGTTCTGAGTCTGGATGGTGAGTGGATACGTTCAATGGTGAGTAGTAATGTTCGGGGTTGGTAGACTGGTCTCCTGACAATTTCATTTTACATGCTTTAATTTCTCTGTGTAGATTGATTATTATTAAGGCCGTGCTGTTTCGGCATCGGTTTCTGTCAATCTTGTTGTTTCCTATTGCTAAGTTTTGTTGTTGAGGGTGGGGGAGCTGGGACATGGAGCATACAGCAGTGCAGTGTTTTGGGACTTCTGTAGGGCAGATCAGTGGTGACCATTATGCGAGAGGAGTTGTGTCACATTATTGTACAAATCTGTCCAGATACCGTGAAAATGTGTGTGACTTGTGAGGTAGGTGACTGCTGAGGAGAGTCCGGTGGAATGGCCGGTTGACATGCTGTAATTCAGTAGTTTTGTTGCTGACTGTTTGTTGGTCATTGTGGAGTGAGGGCCTTTAATCTATCCTTGGGGCTCTTAACAGTTGGTCTGCAGCCCAGTAGGGAGGTCCGCTTTCTGTTTCATGGGCTTAGCTGCATCAGCGAGTGATGTTCTGTGCTGCGCATGCACAGTAGCGCCCCAAGCTCTCACATGCAATATGGGATTACTATAGCAATAACCCACGCCTGGGTGTGGGTAATGCTGGATTTACCCATGGTTGGCGTGGTTTGGTCCAAGGGCGAAGCCTGAGGGACCAAACAAAGCCAACCGTGGGTAAATCCAGCATTACCCACACCCAGACATGGGTTATTGCTATTATACAATGACATTATTTAAGAAAAGAAATAATTACTTTTCTTAAATAATGGCATTGTATAATGCCTCTTTACAGCCCTTCCGCAGCTGTCTGGTATTCTGCGGCAGTTCTGATATACGGCGCATGCCTACGCAGTACATCAGAGCTGTGGGCAAAAGCAACAGAGAACGCAAGATCTCCGTTGCTTTTTTTTTAAAAAAACTGTCTCGCTATGTTAAATGGGTTTAACATAGCGAGACAGCTTTAAAATAAGCAACGAATATCTCCGTTGCTTATTTTAAAGCTGTCTCACTATGTTAAACCCATTTAATATAGCGAGACAGCTTTAAAAAAAAAAAGCAACGGAGATCGCAAGATCTCCGTTGCTTTTTACACACTGTCACTATGTTAAAGGAGTTTAACATAGCGAGACAGCTTTAAAAAAAGCAACGGAGATCTCCGTTGCTTTTTTTAAACCTGTGTCGCTATGTTAAACTCTTTTAACATAGCGAGACAGTGTTTTATACTAACGGAAAAAGTCCGGGCGACCGGACCTTTTTCCGTTAGTATATTGAGGGATTTACAACGGGCACGCTGGTTGAGCTGGCCAATCAGCGTGCACGTTTTAGGGGAGGCATTGTATAATCATGCATTTTAAATTGTTTACAAGGTATTATTGCTACTTATAAAATACATGTTAAGTTTTCTGTGCACTGAATAATACTACACTGAAGATAAATTTACCTCGACCACTTTGCTTTTTTATCTGCATTAACAACTAGGTGTCCAGAGATATGAACACATGTGCTCTGTGAGCTAGAAACTTTATTTTGCAAAGGTCAGTAGAGAGGATGGTTGGAGGTTAGATGGTCACTATTCAGAACTCATGGCCAGACAAATGCAGATGCTCATAGGCATTTTTTCGCAACTATTTCAAGTAACATCAGCTCATTTTATATCTTAACTGCTTTGGATACATGCTCATCAAAGTCTGCATGCTGGTACCAAAATATTTTATTGAAGGGAGTACAACATACAACAGAACTGGCTGGAGATACAACTTTTTGCTGATGGGGGGCATTTTTATTGGTGGTATGGTATGGGCAACCCCCTGTTGCACTTTTAGAGACTATTTATTTAGTTTTGTGTGGTTGGGGAAGATGGTAGCTTTTCCATGACAGCGAGTGCTCATGCTCTGAGCTCACTTCTCATTCTCATCTGAGATAAGTTGGAAATCTGGCATTGTTATGGGGGTTGGATGTCTGGTAGGGTTATTGGGGTGTTAGGTGAAGTAAGCCTTTCCTTTAACATGGATGCCATTGCAGGCACTGTGATCTGCTGTATTATCAGAGGTAGGGAGTTGTTTACAATTTTGTTGCCCTAACTGTTTCTCTTTCCAATTTCAAGATGAGGGATGTTACCTCTATAATATGGAGCAAATGGGTAAAGGTGGAACCTTCACTAATACATTTCAGAGGATTAACATTTGTCTTTTTCTGCTGTGATTGTTGTTTCAGTTGCTGGAGTGTTATGCAGTGAGCTTGCTGACGGTGGAGGCAGGTTGTTGCAGTGGATGTTCCAGTCACTAGAGTGCTGTGCAACAAGGCTACATATGAGTGAATAGGGAGCAATAGAATTGTATTTCAAAGGTAAGGGAACCTGAAGGGGTGGAAGTTCCAGTGTGCTAGAGTGGCTCACAAGAGGTTACAGGTAATTTGATTTCATCAAAAGCACATTAAGGCACATCAGTATTGTGGCAGTTTAGGGTAGTGTGGGGCAAGTGAGGAGGAAGTATATTGAGGCAGGGTAAAGTAGGGCTGGGGATTGTTTAAGGGGGGTCCGGGGTTTTCATAAGTAAGGTGGAGTCACAACACTCATAGAACCACAGGGAATTACTACCCTTACTTCCATGTCTAAGGAGAACATGGGGGAACCCCTTGGGGTGATGTCCTGGTTACCTATTTGGTTTTCCAAATTGTGTTTAGTTACAAAGCAGATAGAAAGTTTAAGAAAGGCATTGTTTTGGTCTGCTGTAGGAGATTGGTGTACCTGTTATAAGGGAGGTTTATGGTAGAGTATTGCCAGATTGATTACACTTGTCTTGTGGCTGCCCATGGGAAGGAATTTTGTGGGAAGATTTAGTTGTTTGGCCAGCTTGAGAATGGGGTAAGGCAGTAAAATTGGTTACATCCAGTAGTTTTGGAGAGGGTAATGGAGTGTTTGGAGTTTTGATCAAAACTTGGCATTTTCTGGGAGGCAAATCTCTCCCTAAAGCAGGTTTTATTAATGTCACATATCAAGTTAAAAATTTTGGAGTGAGCAATAAGCGTAGCATTTCACTTTTGCATTGGGCTGGTAGAACAGGTGTGGAATTGGACATTTGTGGCACAGCAGAAGTTAGAAGTATTATGGAAGGCATTTGTTTAGGATTCCTTGCTGATAGGGGATATGTTTACTTCCTTAACAGATACAAATGTAACAAGGGGAAATAAATGTTTGAGGTGAAGTCAGTGACAAGCATCAGATTAAGGATGTTCTACAGCCTTTTTTGTTACTGAAGTTGCATGCCAGCTAGTTTAATTGGTTAGCTGTGGGTGAGGGTTAAGAAGTGGGTGTATTTCATCATTGGTTTACTTTACGAGGAAGTCACTGGGACAGTCTTTGGGGCAGATGGATAGGGTTGCTTATGAGGATTTGCCTTGGTTGACAAATGTTATGGGGGGTGTTGTGTTGGGGGACATAATTTGTGGGTTTATGACTTGTTGGAGGGCAGGATGGAGGGACAATTTGGGATGTTGATTATTTGCATTTTTAATTTAATTCAGAGGAGGTTAGCAGGAGGGTTGGGGATTAGGTCACTTTCAATTGCTTAATAGGACAGGGGTATGGGTAGTGCTGTTTATGTTTGATGAGGATTTGGTTGTCCATTTGGCTGGTAATGTCTTTTGAATCCTTGCGAGGCATATATTGGTCATGAGGTATGGATTATTTACTTCATGTGTAGTGGTTATGCTGGGTTTTGAGTTAATGGTTTGTTACATTAGCATAGGAAAGGGATCAGTGGTTGTTTTCAGTTGTTTGGGTAACTGGCTATTTTGTTAGTTATGTGATAGGGCTTTAGGAGTTGATGATGTGGATCCATTTTGGTTGGTGAGGATGGGGTACACCAAATGATGTTTGGCCTAATGACTTAATGGTGGTTAGGTTGTTGAAAGTTTATGGGAGAGAGGGGGAAAAGCCTTGTTAGGCTAGTGGGCAGAGAAGCGGGACAGGTGTGCCCTCTTCTGTTCCCCCTCTGGTTTTGGATGGTCATTCCAGTAAATTGGGAAAGGAAAGCGACTTGATAAATAAGCAATTGGGGATAAGGATACTGCTTATTTGGTTGGACGTTAATTCAATAAGTGGTAAATGAAGCGAGTAATGGGACGCTGCTTCATTAGTAAAATATGAGTAATGGGATGCTGCTTCATAAGTAAAATATGAGTAATGGGACACTGCTTCATAAGTAAAATAAGTGGAATGCACAATTCAATAAATGGTAAATGAAGTCAGTAATGGGACACTGCTTCTTAAGTAAAATAAGTGGGGTGCAATTCAATAAATGGTAATTGAAGTGAGTAGTGGGATGCTGCTTCTTAAGTAAAATAAGTGGGGGTGCAATTCAGTAAATGGTAACTGAAGTGAGTAGTGGGACGCTGCTTCATAAGTAAGCGAGTTGGAGGTATGGATGCTGCTTACTGGGTTAGGATGAGCAAAGTCACACTGTCCTGATTAACATTGCATGGATGTAGATGTTGGAATTCAATCAGCTATTGTGTTTCAGTTGTAATTAATAAATATTGGATAACAAAATTATGTTTATGAAAGTTTAATAAACGTCATCAAATGTCATTCGGTGTGATGTGTTTATTGGAGGGGACCGAGGCAAATGAGGTCTGGTAACAAACCAATTTGTCCAGGGACATTTTCAGAGTGGGGTCAGATAAATATATTAGTAGGAGTAAAGAGGGTAGGGGGAGAAAAGGGTTAAATTGGGAGGGAGGGATGATTGGGAGGAAATGAGGTATGGGTAGGGAGGGGCTCAAGGTGTTTAAGCAAGTGTAACTGGGTAAGGAGTTACATTTTGGGGTGAACTTGCTACCCACCCTCCCTCCCTATTTTTGGTGGAATGGTGGGGATTGTGGTTATTTGTCAGATTGGGTAGGCCAGAGAAGAGGGACAGGTGTGCTCTCTTCTGTTCCCCCTCTGGCTTTGGATGGTCATTCCAATGAATTAGGAAAGAAAGTGACTTGATAAATAAGTAATCGGGGATAAGGATACTGCTTATTTGGTTGGATGTTAATTCAATAAGTGTTAAATGAAGTGAGTAGTGGGACACTGCTTCATAAGTAATATAAGTGGGATATGCAATTCAGTATATGGTAAATGAAGTGAGTAGTGGGACACTGCTTCATAAGTAATATAAGTGGGATATGCAATTCAGTATATGGTAAATGAAGTGAGTAGTGGGACACTGCTTCATAAGTAATATAAGTGGGATATGCAATTCAGTATATGGTAAATGAAGTGAGTAGTGGGACACTGCTTCATAAGTAATATAAGTGGGATATGCAATTCAGTATATGGTAAATGAAGTGAGTAGTGGGGCACTGCTTCATAAGTAAAACAAGTGGGATATGCAGTTCGGTATATGGTAAATGAAGTGAGTAGTGGGACGCTGCTTCATAAGTAAGTGAGTTGGAGGTATGGACACTGCTTACTGGGTCAGGATGAGCAAGGTCAAGCTGTCCTAGTTAACATTACATGGATGTGGAGGTTGGAATTCGATCAGCTATTGTGTTTCAGTTGTAATTAATAAATATTGGATGACAAAGTTATGTTTATGAAAGTTTAATAAAGGTCGTCAAATGTCATTCCATGTGATGTGTTTATTGAAGGGGGCTGTGACAAATAGAAAATATGAAATGAATGAAAGAAATGGAATGGTTAGTTATTGTTTTGTTGATGAGTGGTATAAATAGCTTTAAATATGGCTGCAAAGTGTAAAAGTATACATATTTCAGTTAAAGGTTTGGTATGAAGTGAATTAACATGTTAATAAAGCAACACTTACCCTTTACATTCCTGAGATAATCTGACAGGCCATCATGTGGTTGAAGTATAGAACATGAATATAGTCCCTTGAATGTGGTTGGTACCAGTCATGAGAATTACCAATCTGCTGATATAGTAGTAGCTAAGATGTCAGATGTAGCTCTGTAAGAAGAATAATTGAAATAGTCATTTGTAGAAGATATACCAGTAAATGGTAAAGCTGTTCCATGGAGTCACATCACGGAAGAACTGAACCAGCAGTAAACATGATAGTGTTAGACATCAGTAAGGGTTATAGTACAACTGAAAATTCAGGTTTGCAGTGAGCAACTATACCACCTGTGTGAGTGGAAAATGGAGCAATGCACTCTCATACTTAGTATGTAAAAGTTTAGCACGTTAGTAATAACATTATGCATTAAAGATGTTCATGCATTTATTTACATGAGCAAGTTTACTTAGAGTTTACTGTGATACCCAATGAATATAGGGTAAATACTATTTGTGAGTTTTTATGCACAAACACAAATGTGTCAGGAAAGGAAATACAGAACATTTGTTACTTGACTGAAATAGTATTAACTAAAAGCATTTTTATTTTTGAAGGTCAACCCTATTTACAAATTGCTGGTGTGGGCATGGGAACTCCTATGGCTAACACTTACACAAATTTAGTGTGGAATCAGTAGGAGAATTAATTTATTTATAATGACAGAAGTCCCTTTAACACTAATGTTTTGTTATATAAGTGGTTCATAGATGATTGCTTTTTAATTTGGAAAGGAAATGAAGAAAACTTGAAGGAATACGTGAAATATTTGAACAACACCATGGCTTTTCTAAAGTTTAAAATGAACTGCTCAGCTAATGCTATTATTTATTTATATATAAAAATAGATAAAAATATGAAGTTGTTAAGTACAGCTTTTATAGAAAAAATGTTCATGCTAACAGGTATACCCACAGGAGGAGCATGCATGCCCCTCATGTATTTAAACATATAGTTAAGGAACAGCTTATGAGGGCTAATAGATTAAATACTGACAAAACTGTTTGGAGCAAATGAAGGAGATAGCCTTACAGTTTAAGGAAAGGGGATATAATGAGATGTTGATAATAGGAACTATGAACGTAATAATGAGTCGAGTCTTTCCTTATTACAGTGAATTTGGTATGACTGCTTTAGAGAATAATAAACAGCCATCAAATGAAGTGAAAATCAGATATGTAACTACTTATAATTTAAGGATTAGGGAGGTGCAAAAATTATCAAAAGAAATTGAAATATACTGACTTCTATGCCTTAGTTAAAGAGTTTAATAGATGTTACACCAAAATTTGTTTATAGGAACTGCAAGAATTTAAAAAGAAGATTATGTTACAAGGATTTTAAGATGAATAATATGAATAAGGCTGTTGGTAAAGTTGGGTTATTTCCCTGCTACAATTGCAGTTGTTATAAGGATATTACTGACAGCACTTTCTATATACATCCAGTAACAAATAAATCGTATAGATTTAATTGTCAGGCTACTTTTAATACTGCATATGTTGTTTACTTAGGTACATACGGTAAATGTACTTGTTTTTATGTTGAAAAATGCAGCCACAAATTCAAAGATCGTATTATTGAACATAAATCAGACATATATAGGCATGTCAAAATGAATGCTTTGACAAAACATATATCAGATACAGATATGACCCATGAATTTAAATTTAGAGCTACTGAAGTTGCTCATGAGAGCATTAGAGGAGGCGACAAATAATATTTTAGAAACAAGTGAATATAGTTGGATTAGAAGATTACAAGCTGATGTATTCCCTTGAGTAAATAGTGCTGTTAGTATTAAACCTATCTTAGTTAAAAAACAAATGCAATGCCACTAAAAAACTTTTATTCACGTTTTAGAATAATGCTTTGTTCTTTGTCTTTTATTGATTCTTATGATATGCAAAATCTCTTAATTTTGTGTAGTCTTATGATAGGCTAGCTGTGTCATGTGTTCTATGCAATTTTTACTATAAAATGAGTTGTAGTTAGATAGTTGTCAGCACTGATGAAGGGTATAACCCGAAAGCTTTGAGTGTTTAGATAACAAAATGATAAGCATGTCTATTTTGGGATTTTTTTTATTTTTTTTTTTTATAGTAAAAATAATACCACAGGGAAGTTAGTTACATCTGCATTTCATCTCTTGGATGTGATAAAATATCAGGCAGCCTTTTATCTGTAATATTCATCTCCCTATAGTTATCACCCATATGATTTGATTAAATGTTCATACAAGTATGAAATGTCAGGAAGAAGTTTTTACTGCATTGCACGCTTATTGTATGGTTGGTATTAATATCATTTTAAAGGGCTACCAGCTGTTACTTAAGAAAGTATAGAGGTAATATTCAAAGGGATGTTAAGCTTTTAAAGAAACCATAAATGTGGCCATTTGCAGTTAAGTTATAATGTAAACCATGCATATAAAGGAGGAAACTTAAAAACAGAGCTATATTATTCTGTGCATTCAGAAAGTATGTCCTTAACATACTTTTATATGCTAGGCTTATCATTTTCATGTGGTTCTCATGTTTAAGATAGGAAATGGCACTGATTGTATTGTTGAAATAAAATGTAAACCAATCAGTTTTAGAAACTGATGAGTTGGAAATTAGAAAAGGTTATCTTATGAAATCAGCATCTCAGTAAGATTTTTTTTTATTATAAATGTGGATTATACATAAAAATTAAACACAGGAAAATATTGTCAGAGGTAGACTTTTTTCCAACATAAAATGAGTATATAGAAAAAGACCAAAGAGGCCTTTTTTGCAAGAGTCATATTCCCATGAACAAGTAGATTTGAGATACCTTTGTATTTTCTAAATTCCAAAAGATTAAGGAATTATTATGTAGACAAAATATAATACTCAGGCAGCTAAATAGGACATGTCAACTCTTTTAGCAAGGTAGTTTTAAAAAGGAAATCATATCAGATACACACTTAGAAGTTAGAATGATACCTTAGTTATCTCTCAAAATAATTTTAGGATGACAATAGAAACATATACTGAAAATATGCATAGGGTTTTTCATTCTCCTGAATAACACTCATCTATCCGTATGTTATTGGGTGAAGAAAATGTAAAATTAGATCACATTTTCTCAGTAGATGAACTTAATATTTGTTTTCATATGAACTAAATGATTCTTTCCCATGACCTGACATAATTCCATATTTTTGTGCAAATTTGAATGAATGATTGCATGAAAGTGCCCTGGGAGACAATACTTGTGAGGGAGCTATCCATTTTACTCATAAAATGGAGATATAAATTAATTTTCATTTTCAAGACAAATTATTCTTAATAATATATGGATCTATTTTGATATAACGAAAACCCATAATCATGAAGTTTATTTTCATGAGATGAAAATAATGAAACTAAAAATCTTGAACCACGTACTTTTTCCCAGGGCAAGTAAACACTTGCCCAAAACTACACAAAATACACTGTACCATCTGAAACCCACCTAGCTGGGCGGCTATGCACCCCACACCCCCCAATGTGGGAGGCTGCACCCTGACACCTCCCAACTATATATACCAACTCTGGGATCACACTACAGTGGAGAAAAGCACATATTTCCCCGCACTGGGCAAGCGTTTACTTGCCCTAGGCAAAAGTATGTGGTTCAGGATTTTTAGTTTCATTATTTTTGTTTTGCAAAAAAAGTTAGTATTATAGGTTTTCGTTATATCAAAGTAGACCCTAATATGTTACGGTATAGGTTAAGAAAAACAGTTCATAACATTTTAAAATTAAGAGTATATAGGGTTCAATCTCCTAATTTTAAGATGTTATGAATTAATCATTTGGTTCATATGGAAAATATTGGTTTTAAGAGAAGTTATGCATATTATAAGTTTAAGTACTACTACTACTACTACTACTGCTTTATTGGTAACTTGCCATAAACCAAACACTTTTAACACAATATAATGCTTTCTGGAGTATGCTTAAAAGTTATAAGTAAAACAATCTGAACTATCGTAGCTGACATTTATAATCATTCTTGGATTCAATCAGTAGTTAATGGATGGTTAGAAAAAATGATTAGAAGTGGAGTAGGACAAGTATGTTCCCTCAGTATTTTTTTTTGGATTAGTTATGAACAATATGTAGAAACTAGGATGGAACTCGCCTGTTTTATCCTTACCTATACGTTTATCATATGTAGCTCATTTGACTACTGTAGTTTGATATCTTGGTTTCACATTGTATTCAAACATGTTGAATATTTTCTTTGGAATGTTGTTTTTTTTTTAAGTTTCCTATTTCATGGTCCATTGTTGCAATATTTGGAATAAAATCTGGACATGAACTGACATTTCATCATCCGTGGGATACTATAATTATTTGCATTGCATTAATACTACAAACATGGAAAGCCTTTAAATTATCTTGTCAAGTATTTACATTCCCTTATATTAGGACAGCTAGGGTACTCTGAAAGCATTTTTTCATTGTTCAAAAGCAAATACAAATTATTATTACAAGTCATTTTTGAATTTATATGAGGAATCAGATTTAACATAATCAAGATAAATATATGTACTATAAATCAACAGTTTAGGAGTAATTGATCCCATTGATTTTCCTTGTTTCATTGCACATGTATGGCATTTTATAGAAGGTACAGGATAAGAAAAATGTATCACTAAACATTTATTGTGGGCAAAAATGAGTATTTATTTTCATAAAATGAAAATAATATCATGTTATTTTAAGGTATGTGTTGACAACATACAACATTGGAGGGTATTAATTTTGGTGATCTAACTAACTGTATGAACACATAACAGACACATCTTTTTATGAAAGACCATGGGATAATTTAATTGATGAATTTAGGTGTAGAATTAAGGAAACATATGATAGAGTTCAAAAAAATTCCAGAAGTATATGATTTTCTTTGGAAGTTATCTTGAGAAAAACTTCCAATCAAAGGATAAATAAAATATAAAGTGTTGATTGAAATATTATGCCACATGTGTAACACTGATGAGACATTAGATAATGCCTTCTTACACTTTAAAGAATTTCATACTACTGGTAGAATTATTTACCATATACAAGTTAAAGAATTAGGTACACTGAATTTCAATATTTTAATGCATGGTGATTATCAATTCATATTGAATGATGCTAATGATATTTGTAAGTTAATACTTAGTGCTACATGGATTTTGTGGATTTTCAGATTTGATAAATGTACGACAAATTATAGGATTATGATATCACCTTTAGAAAATTTAAATGATGGTTAAGGCAAAGAGGGTGAGAATATGATTTGGAATGCTAGAGTTTTGATTTGTTGCATATTGCTTTGTATTTGCAATATTTTCTACTGTTTCACAAATTTATGAATATACATGGATATCTATGTACATTGGTTATGCTGCGATGGTGCAGTAGTTAGCACTGTCACCTCACAGCAAGAGGTTCTCCCATTTGACTCTCGGCTGGAGCACCTTCTGTGTGAAGTCTGCATGTCCTTCCCGTGGTTGAGTGACATTTAAAGACATGCAGGTAGGTGCATGCATGAATGGGTGTGCCTTCTTTGAAAGTTGGGCATCAGGCTGGCAACTCAGCACCATAAAAATCCACTGCCAATCATCAGCGGACTGGAGTTCTGTTGTGGAACCCCTAACCGGGAAAAGCCATAAGACATTACTTTTTTTTATCTGTGTACATTGGTTGCATAATTTGCTTATTAATAAAGTTCCCCTTCTCTTTCTGAAAAGTGCCATGGCATATTTTCATCTACTTGAGTTATCACCAGCTCAGGCAGATGAGACCTTGGATTAACATCTCATCCAAAGAATGACAAAAATTTAGTTTTGGTACTACAGACATACAAGATCTTTGTCAATAAGATCAACTAAAACCCTGCCATAGATTATATTAAAGATATTGTAAAAGTAGTTGCTAGAAAGACAAAAAAATGATCAAAATGACTGGATTATGATAAATTTGGTGTTTTGCTTAATTTGATCACATGGAAGATTAGTGACACAATATTATGATTTTCCAAAGTTTGTAGGCTGTAGTTGTCACATTATTGCTGTTTTAAAGACTTCAGGGAAATGTATCAACATGCTGGTGTTACTTCCTTATAGGGTCATTAAAAGTAATAACTTTGTCTGCCTGTTGTTGGGAAAGGGGTGTTGCATGGGAGACTGAAACAACCAGTATGCTGCTACCTATATTATTTAAGAACTCCCCTCCCAAACACATGCTGCATTTGATGAGAGTTTTAATTCTTACCTCACTGACTGCACTGAGATATCAGTCATGGTCTGACACAGATATAACAAGTTTAAAAATGCACTTCCCTGTTGGAACTCTGGTAGAAATAAGCTTTATAACAAAATAAAGAAATTACCACCCTTAAGAATAAACTGTAGACCCGACTCTCCAAAACTAATCTAAAAAAGGCAAACAAAGGACTTAGGAACAAAATAAAATCTGCCATAAGAACTGAATATTCCATTTATTCAACATATTCAAACCAGTCTTGGTTTCTGAAAGGAAGATTATGCCTTATTAACTTCTTCGGGCTTCTGAGAAAAACTCACAACATACCCTGAACTAGCTAAGGCTTTCATTACCATTCTACACTCAGACATTGCAGACAAACTTATCAAACTTAATGCAAATGCTTATGTAACCCTCTGGATAAGCTCAATGGCTCACAGACAGAACCCAGTAGATTAGGAATAGGGAACACACTCTCTTTACAAATGTGTGCTAATAGTGGGGACCCCCATGCTCAGTCATGGGAACACTCCTAAGTGGTATTTTTCTGACATCAAAGTTGATTTAAGGGTTCTCTAACTAAGTTTGCCAACAATTCCAGATTTAGGCTATCTTCAACTCACCAGAGGACTCCCAGTTTCTGATGAAACAAACCACAAGAACAGGATGCAGGATACAGCAGATTTATTCCGGTACCTCGGCCCAACAGCCTTCAAGGGAATAAACTTCAAGCCACCAGATGCATTATATATACTGGTGCTACCCAACAATCAACAATTAAACAATTAAATATAATTGAAATGTTATTAAACAACTCCAGAGAGTTAAAGATACAGACACAATTAATACAATTTATACAAATATAAGAAACACTTAAAGCTTAAAGTACATTGAATTACTCATTACAGCACACAAAAAAGATACTATTAAATGTTTAAATTCACTTCCAGATTCAAACCTCGAGGTTTTAAAGTACCATATTTCAAAATGAATCTACTTTCTAAATTTAATAGACTCTGCTGAAAATTACCTCCATAACATACATTGGGTTTGGCTAAAGCACAAAAAAATAATGAGTCAATAGACCCATTATGTACTGTATGAAAATGTTCAAATATAGGGCTATTTATCCTAGCATTGCGAACGTCAATGTGTTCTAATACACGTATTTTTAATTGGCGTTTTGTCTGACCTATATAATATTTTGGCAAAGCGCAATCACAACCAATAATGTAAACTACACCACAGGAACTGCAATTAAAATTGTTTTGTGCAAAATATTTAACCCCATTAATGGTACTACCTGATAGGTTTTTCACCCTCACACATATCTTACATTTGCCACATTTAAACATACCATATTGAATGTCAGAATCTAACAAAGAAACATCACTTAGCAAATTATAATCATTAATGGGATTTCTAGGCAATTCAACATAAACGTAATCATTACATAATAAATCATAATTCATTTTTAAATAATGACATTTGTTCATAACTACCCACTTGCCCCCTTTATCTTATTCTGAGATTTCAATTGGGAAGAATCGTGCAAGATTTGATTCTAATTTAAAGCATCATGCTACAAAGTTATCTTATATTAATCCAATTCACAAACAGGTGGATACTAATGATAGATTATTTTTTGTTACTAAATACTCTCTATTTTATGACACTTTATGTAACATTGTCAATTTCTTATGGCCTATTGTTCATAAAAATGAGGAGATTGGGCATCTTTTTCCTGAACATGTTTCCTTTTCATATGACAGATATGCAAATCTTATGGAAATTCTCAAACCTAGACATTTGCGTCTGTATCTTTAACTCTCTGGAGTTGTTTAATAACATTTCAATTATATTTAATTGTTTAATTGTTGATTTTTGGGTAGCACCAGTATATATAATGCATCTGGTGGCTTGAAGTTTATTCCTTTGAAGGCTGTTGGGCCGAGGTACCGGAATAAATCTGCTGTATCCTGCATCCTGTTCTTGTGGTTTGTTTCATCAATTTGTTGCTGTTGTTGGTTGCTGACTCCCAGTTTCTACAAGATGAAACAAGTACAAAGAAATGCTGCCATGGTCTAAAACTAAAATATGCAATGTAATGCCCTTTGGAAAACATGAATACCCATACTCTTACCACATAAACAACTCCCTCCTTAAAATCAATACATTTAATAGTGATTTAGACACTTTTGTAGACAGTGAACACTCCTTCAACTGCCATGTATCCATGGTCATGAGATAATTATTCTCCAAGCCCAGATGAAATCTGAAACTCTAATGTCTATTAGTATTTAAAGACTTTAATCCTTAATGATCTGCCAGAAAGCCATGAATTTTAAGAGGAATAGACCAGAAATATAAGGCAAAAATCACTATATTCTGTGAAATTCTGGACAGCGGAGAAGTGTGACTACTACTAAACTAATTTATTTGAACACAAAAGTAGCTTTATACAGTGATAAATTATCACCCTTTATTATTAACACTCTGTGGATTTTCAAAGTTGGAAAATGAGTAGTCTCTTAAAATAAAAACTGGCACTCGGTCTCAAACTTGCTGTAGTCTTGACTCTACTAAATTTCATAGATTTTGAACCCTCACACTGCTGCTGCAATATATAGTGAGCAAACAATGTATAAAGCGAATATTCAGGCCTGTATTAACACATGATGTATGACCAGTCAAGCTTCAGTCACTTCAAGAGCACTTATGTTTGTATAAAAAGTGGGAACGTATTCATTAATGATGCATATTCCAGTTTGTACTGTATTATAGAAGGCAGGTAAAGTGCTGAAAATGGTCTAAGCTGTAATACCACTATGAATACATACTCAAACTCCTTTAATTTATCAGTAGTTTCTTTTTGCATACTTAATTTGGGCATACTGGCAGATGTTTGTACATTTCTCCAATGAAGAAGTAATAGGACACTTATAACTGCTAAGTAACATCAGGTTTGGGCTTGTTTATTTAAGGAGACACATCCAATGGGTGAGTATTTTAGACACAACACTGACGTTATTACTATATTTTTGTTTAGTCTCTGGCTGGCTTATTAAATCATGCCTACATAGAAGAGTTAGCATTGGGGGGTGATGCCTTCTAGTGACATTTAATATGGAAAGAGTAAAAAGTAGAAAGTAAACAGTGGACCAAAGAGGGTCTTTTATCACTAATGCCATAATGGTTAACTGTAGCAAATTATAGGGATGATTTTTATAATGACAGAGGCACTCGATACTGTCTGTGTATGTCTAGATTAGGGGAATTGGACAGCATCTTATTTTGTTTAGTATGTTTACCATACAACATGTGTGGAGTGGCTGGGATGGATGCTTTTTATTGCTATAATTACAAGTCTTGACTGTAATTGATGTTAATCAGCATATATATATATATATATATATATATATATATATATATATTCAGATTATCTCAAATTTGACAGCAGTGTCCCTGCATGGGAAACGTGACAGTATAGCCTGGGCTCAATATACTATCTTTTAAAATAAAGTTTGGGAAAGCTGAAATCTCCATAGATAGCATATAGGCTGAACATAGGAAGTTGCTCCCTGATGAATCAGGACTGGGAATGGGTTCTCTTATCATGCATAACTCTTCCACCCAAGTGTGTGGCAGCAGTTTTTCCTTCCTTTAGATTGAACCTGTACTCCATTTTCATCATAAATTATTTCAGTTGCATATGCAGTTTCTTGTTTCTAAACAAGAGCATCACTTTGATCTTTCTCGCAAAAAATGTACCTTGTCAGTTGTACTTGGACAATGCAGAATTATTGTTTTATCATAAATTGGAAAAGATGAACAAATACAAAAATATTCAGTCCATTACACAAATGAGAAACATACACAATGTACATGACACAACAAATACTCTACGTAAATATACTGGTTTAGAATAAATGGGGTATGTAGAAAAACACTTTTTCTAGTAATGTTCAGACAGTATGTAATGTTATCAGTAAGCGCTGGCCTGCACTCATGATCAGTAGTAAGGTGAGGGAGATTGTAGGTGATAAACCATGATATTTATTTAAGAATAAGCTGTTTCTGAAAAGACTTCTCTGTTATGGCATGTTTAATAGCAATCAGAATAAGCGTGCCTGTTCTGATAGGATAGGGACGTATCCCTGTCGATTTTGTAAAGCATGTCATTTTATTTCTGCTGATAAAACCTTTGCACACCCTGTGACTAAGAGGGTTTTTACACCAAGATTTTATGTAGATTGTAAATCATCTAATTTGGTCTACTTGGCAAAGTGCAAACAATGCCTGAGTTTTTATGTGGGTTTTAGAGCATATAGGTGATATAAGGAATAACTCCCCAACCAATGCTCTAGCACAGCATGTAGACCTGTTTAATGATCATGTTTTTGATTTTTTGGTTCTTCAGTTATTTGTTGAAGGTGTTCAAGGTGGTGATGTACTGAACCGAGCAGAACAAATGGAGTTAAAGTGGACTTTTTTGCTTTGTGCACGTATAGCACCTGGACTTAATGTGAGTGTTCCTTTAAAACTGGTTTTGCTAGCCTGTAGGCTGGTCCAGTGATGAATTGTTTAATTATTCTGAGATTTTTATTGGTTGAT